>NW_017804353.1:1014046-1142052 GCF_001625305.1 Branchiostoma belcheri
GTCGCGCGTGTGTGTGTGTGTGTGTGTGTGTGTGTGTGTGTGCGTACATGTGTGTGTGTGTGTGTGTTTCTCTGTGTATATTTCCGCATAATTGTTGTCGGCATAACTTAGAAGGCTTTTATGGTTTGTGATAATATTTGGTATGTGGGCGGATCTCAGGAAGTAGAAGGTTAAGGTCAAATTTGGGCCTCCTAGTGGCCGAACTTGGCACTGCAGCAGAACTTCCCTTTTTTGTATCTTTCGTCCTGGACATGCTACAGGAGAAGTACTAGTAAGTACTTACACTACAGGAGAAATAAACTGACTGAACTTTTAGCGTACCTTTGGGGGGAATGTCCTAGCTTGCGAATGATGTATAATCTACAGTATTGCCTAACGCATGGCCAAGTAGCCAGAAGAGTCCTCTTCGAGATCATCAGAACGAATAGTCTCGTACGCGTGAGTCGACCATTCCGAGGAGCTGGCGCTTCCCTGATTCTCTGTGGCTATGACAGCGTACTGCACCCTCCCTCCCCGCCTCCCCTCGGGAACTAGGACGTCCTCATACTCGCTTCCGTCTTCTCCAGCGTCTGGACCGGAATCCTCTGGCTGTGAACTAGGGTTCTCGCGTGAGCCGTTCCTCTTCCCACGCACGTAGCACACGATTCCAACGATGGCGCACAGGTTGAGAGCGAAGACACCACAGCCTATGGCTACGCTTATCAAAGTAGGGACGTGTACAGTGCCGGGACTGTTGCCTGTGCCTTCTTCTGTCCCTCCTGTTGGCGAGGAGGCTGTGGTAGATGAAACAGTGTTCACCGTGGAAGTTGACATTGGCCATGGACGTGTGGAAGCTGGAGTGGTGTTCGATGTGGAGGTTTTTGACGTTGTCGAGGGACAGCTTAGTTGGTGTGTGGCGAGGGAGGACAGTGGTATGTTCCTCAGGGCAGGTGGGGACTGGCAAACGATTTGGTTTGACCAGAACGATGACCTGGCTGGCTCTAGGCTGCAGTCACAGGACCATGGGTTGTCATGCAGTTGGATCGAAGGCGTGGAAGGTGGCTGCTGGCCTAGGCTGTCGAAGATATCATGGGGCAGGGTTTTTAACTGGTTATGATGAAGGAGGAGTTCCCTGAGTTTGTACAGAGTTGAAAAAGTGTCTCCGTGCAGCGTTGTCAACTTGTTGTATTGAAGGCGAAGGCATGTAAGTTCTTGTAGTCCTTGGAAGCTTCCTGGTTCTACAACACGTATGTTGTTGTTTTGGAGGAACAGTATGTCAAGGTTCTTTAGGCCGGCAAACGCCCGTGATCTGATTGCTGTGATCTGGTTATTGCTGAGGAGAAGACTTGTCAGAGATTCGAGGTGTTGAAACTTTCCGTCCTCGAGTTCAACAATCTTGTTGTGTTGGAGGCTTAAACTAGTCGTGTAGGCTGGGATATTGTCAGGGACTGCGGCTAGGTTTTTGTCCTCGCAGTTAACAATACCGCCACTACAGCTGCAGTCCCCACCCGTCCAGCGAGGGGTCCTTGGTCCCCGTGACGATCCGCAGGCCTGTAGAGCTGCAGTCAGTCCGACCAGGGATGTGCAGACTGCTAGGATGGCTGCAAGGCGAAACATCTTCGGATTTTCTCCTGTGAGGGACAGATAATAAATATCATAAACATCCATTCACAAGTCATCAGTGAATTCTGCTGTTGGTCAGGAAACAAACAATCCAACCATATATGGTCCGGACTTAAACAAATGTACAAAATACTAGTAACCTCTTAGACATTTCATGAAGTATTATTTAATGTTCCTGGTACGCGAGGTACTTTTGAGCTCGTGGGAACAGTGATGTTGATCCGTGTATATGTTCCTGTGAATGATTTAACCGATTCTGAAATAGAAACGGAAGCCGTGCATCAATGTCAACTTATCCCCAGGTTCAGGACCTCTCTGCTAGTTGGGAAACGATACAGCGAAAAAAATTCCCTTACTCTAATAGTATACTTCTTTGAACAAAACTAATATTAATGGTATGATATTGGTGCAAAAAAACCTTAAGGAAAAGTTGCCAATCATTAAAAAAATCCGTCATTCCAAATCTAAACATGAGATAGATTGATCCAACTTTCTATAAAAATGACAAGAAAATTAACTTAGAAAATCCGGAATCGCTTTAGGATATCGCACGATGCCTTTTGCACACCGCATTTTGAGGCATCCAGTTACCTTAAACAGCTGTAAAAATAAGTTCCAAGTTTCAACATTTTATCCACCTATAAGTGAGGAAATTACAAGTGAGGAAAGTCCCAATATCCTATATGAACGAATGATTCTAGCCTCCAAAGCATGCCCAAACCTGGGGGGGATCTATTTTGTGCTATTTTCTGATTGCATGTAGACAACATACATTTGTAGCCGGCCTGGTTGAATTACCCCCGTTTTTAGAACTGGGCTAATCAGAAAACAGCCGAAGACCACCAAACCCCCAGTTCTGTAAGTATAAGCCTGCTACGGAGGATAAAATGATTCCATGTTATGACAGTGCTTACCTGAGAGTTAGAAACGCGATGTACACCCGAGAAGGACTGGAGAACCAAGCGGCTGGACTCCACAATGGTCTGGACGCGTCTGTTTTGTGATTATGTACATGAGGGAACATACATACTAGTGTGCCAACTTTCCGCCACATACGGTTAAATCAAGAAGCACACACGAATTGTGAACTACGTGTGTTCCGGGGAATGTTGATTGGGTGCCAAATTCGAACTTATTAGACTATATCAAGTTGTCAGGAATTTCCTGCTTTCGCGGAACCTGGCACGTGCATGTGACTGTACCTTTCCTACAAGACGTCATCTCATCCCCAGATACAAAGCTGTTCAACCTTCTTACTGCTTGCTCAACGGAATGTTACATTTTATGCTATAGATAAATTCAATTAAATGAGTACCTAGCTTCGGTTAGGGACGTCCCTCGGATAGGACGTTAAATGGAGGTCCCGTGTTTGGGGAGAGCCACACCCCACGCACGTAAAAGAACGCACCACACTTATCGTAAAAAGGGTAGGGGACCTTCCCGGTGTGAGTGCTTCAAACCTTACAGTCTGGTCTCAGGCCTGACATCTTGTAAAGGTGATAGTCACCTGTTATGTCAATCCTTCCATAAATGTGGTAAATCGTCATAAATAAATTTCATCCTAGAAGGTAATATCCCTCATTGTGTACAGATAGGTAAATATATCAAAGAGTTTCTAGACCTTAGAACAAGTAGTATAAGTTGATTCATATACTGTTTTGTACGTAGGTCAATTTTGTGGTACCCATGTATTGTCTGTATGTTTATACGTAGTTTAAGACCTTATGAAAGTCCCTGTACATTTGTTGTGTCAATATATTCTTCATATCTTTCTCTCTATATATATATTTGGAGTTCTTGTACAGAGGCTAATTGAAGGTAATGTTACATGTAACATAAAAATAAGGATATCAACAGTAGAGGGTATCACAATCAACAGGTTACAACTGGTCACATCTGGCAGAGTTTTGTACTCCGAATGACTCATAGTTAGCCAGACAGGCCGACATCTGAACAAGATAACATTTCACACTTCATCAGAGGTGAAATCAAGGTCAGTGTTGACACTGTGAGTCACTTCCTACTGGCCATATGTTTTGCTGACTGCCATGAGCTCTGCTGGTTGTAATATCAAGTTACCTAAAGACAAGTCTCCGCAGGTTGTTGTGGAGCTAGAAGTACATTGTCATTAGATAGCTTTAAACAATGCCTAGAGTTAGATGTTCAAGGGTTAGGTGTAACAAGTCGATCAGTGTAATGTAGCCGATGCAGGCTATACAGATACAGATAGGAAATGACATAATCTCTGTCCCTGGGTTCCTTAGAAACTATAGATATGCTTCCTGTAAGGCAGGATATTCCTATATCAGATATACTTAGTACTTGCCACATCCCGGCACTGTTAACAGAAACTGAACCTGAGACATGATGAAATTCATAGTACAACACTTGTGCCTGGCAAGCCGATTTAGCTACCGGCTCTGTACACTTGCTGGTCCCATGCCAGCCAAAAATCTTGGCAGGCCAGTTTTAGTAAATTGGATGGCACCCAGGCTACCTGTGAATACCTTGTGACAAACTGCCATATCATCATGAAAGTTCATCTGTGTTGGTAGTTACATGTTCAAAGTTACAACTTTTGGTCCAACACAAAAAATTCTCTCACCTAGAGCTTTCGACCAGTCACTCTGGTCTTCCTCAGTAGACTGACCCAGCCACATGACAAGCTTCACTGGGTCAGTCTACTGAGGAAGGCCAGAGTGACTGGTCAAAAGCTCTAGGTGAGAGAATTTTTTTGTGCTGAACCAAAAGTTTTAACTTTAAACTGCGCCATGGAATCATTCGAAATGGTGGAGGTTTCTCCAATGTATTTTCCATGGCTGGACATGTTCAAAAGGACACAGAGAAGGGCCACATGCTCTTGAATTGTAAAAAAGGATTGTGGTTCTCACAGTCAAATATCAGTCTGATCTGTGAAAAAATCTAACCAACAAGAGAGGAGGTTCAATTATTTTCCAGTTCCTTGATTTTATTGTTTGTAAATAACACAGTCTACCCTCTTGGTTTTGTTGCTTAAAGTTTATGGGATTTTTTTTTCTTTATGGAAATATTGTTACAAACTTAGAAAGGAGTAAGAAAACAGGAAAACTGTAACATAAGAACAGAGGATCATCCCGACTCCATCTGTAGTCTCTGTCTGGTGTCATCTGCAACCTTCTCTGCTACATCAGGCTGCAGAAGGTCCTTCACCTGCAAGAAGGATTGAGGTGTTCAAAAACTCATTCTTTCCTAGAACTATCGCAAAGTGGAACTTGCTGTCACCAAGTACAGTAGGGGCATTATCATTAGATAGCTTGAAACAGTGTTTAGAGTTGTTGGTGTAAGGTTATAGGTGTAGCAGGTCGTTCGGTGTAAGTTAGCCAGCTGCCGCCGCACCGCATGCTTGCGAAGCTGGTGTGTTGCGCCGAAAGGCGGTTATACCGGCTATACTAATACAAATACAGATCAAAACAACCAAAAGATCTACTAAGGAAATACATATACATGTAGTAAAATGTACCTGATGCTGACGAGAGGCTTCGTACGCATACAGCACACTTGTGTCGTACAACATGAGTTTGTGGGTGGCCAAGGCCAGGATACAGTTTCTCAGCCGAGCTATCACCTCCCTGTCTGCCGATGGAACAGGCTGAAACAGGCGGGGTTTAACATTGAACGGGTTGTACCATGATACAAAATCATCAATCATAGGGGTGCCTGTCTGTCTGTCAGTCAGTCTGAAAGACTATGTGCAAAATGGGCTGACAAAAAAGATAGGCAACAACAGGATGGTATCATATTGAAATAGCTTATTAGCTAATGCAAATTCTAACAATGATGCAAATTTTTTTATCTTTAAAAAATGGTCTGGCCTGGTCAAAAATTTGTTCCACTTGAATTTGAATTCTTCTCCGTACATTCATGAAAAATAACTCAATTATGTCTACCTTCCCAGAAGGAAAACATCTTGTTTTTGCTCTGTTTCTTCTTCCTCTTCCTCTTCCAATAAGGTCAATGACCTGAACCATTTGTCTGTCACCATGGTAACCAGTGTTGGGTTACATCATGTTGCTATTTTATAGCAGGAAGGATTTAGATTCCTGTCTGACCATATATATGAATGTGTTTGAAGAAGAATTAACAGAGGTACCTTTCCATATGCAAAGGTAAACATTATGTATTTGCTTTGCAAATGTTACCTTTCTAGCAGCTAATTACAATAAACCCACCTCCAGGTCCTGCTCGTACCCCCCACTGCTCTCCCCCCTCTCGTCGTTGACGGTTGGACTGATCCAGACGTAGCCATTGTTCCCCAGGATGACGCTGGCCCCGCAGGCCAGGTTGTGGAAGTGGGTCTTACGCCGCTTCACCAGCGACGGGGACACCTGCACCATCACACCCTGCGCAAGCTGGGACAAAACAGGACAGTACTTTATTCAAGGACAATTGGCAGCCAACAGCTAGTCTGGAAGCTGTTGTTACAGGCATGCCGTACTTAGTCAGGGTTTCCTATCCATGTCTTCATGGTCTCACTTTCAAACTGTACATGTACTACTGGATAAATTATGGAGAATACTTTGGGTTGTTTGGAGTGACATCCATCACACTTTTTCAGCATCACTAAAATAAACTGAGAGAACTAGTCAACACTTATCGCAAGTGGAAGAAGAGCTTTAGTGCCTAAGGCTATGTCACTGGATAGTGGTTCTTGGGGAGTAGACTGATCATGAAGGTGACAAGGTTGGACTCCAGGCTAGTCAGTTTAATCTGTTGGTTTTCAAATAAACTGAACTGGATGGGGACAGGGGCACAAGCAATATCCCTCTCTGGGCAAGCTGGGACAATACAGAACTTTGAATAGCAATGTTCATTATCCACAATCACTTGTTTAACAAGAGTTGACGTTTCAATGACCATCTGTCATCTTTATCAGGGTAATCATGACTGGTTTTCTGTGCACTGTAGCTAGATTTTACAGCTTTCCCAAACATTGAGGAACTGTGATATACATAAAATATTGTTGCAACAATCATAAGGCCTAGCTCTCGTTTCAAATGTAAGTGAAACAGTGCTTGACTGCTTGTGTGAGTACCTTGCCATACTTGAGACTCCTGGTGTGAAGGGAAAGAGCTCCATCGTGGAAAATGGCCTGCACCTCAGCCTAGTACGGTCGGTCAAGGAAAAAGCCACAGAGAAAAGGGCCAAGAACACAAGTGGAAATTAGAAAAAAATTAGAAGCAACCAGGTTACTGTACTTGAAGCATGCCATAGAAAGATTTATAAACATGTACAAAACAACATGATCAGAGAAACAAGATAAAACACTAGATACTATAATAATGTGTAACCTGATAAATAATTTCAGTTCATAATATGTTAAGTTTCAGTTTCAGTTTATTCGCACTTTAAAACAAATTGTAACAATACAGATACAAAACAATATAAATGAAATGTAACATTGCCGGGAGGCCGGAAGCATAAAAATGCTTATGAGGAGACCTCCCTTCATAACGTGATTAACAATTCATATAAATCAGATAAATGAGAAATAACTTAGGTAACGGGTAAATGAAACAAAACAATAAAATACAATACGATACAATACTATCTACAATAATGAAAAGTAGTAATGAACAGTAGTAAACAAGGAAACATAAACAAAAATTAGGAATGTGTGGGGTTATTTATGTAGATGTTTATAGTCAAAACAACACCGTTTATAGTAAAAAACAACACCTGTAAAACACACACATCAAGAGAGAGAAAGGATACACTGATGAGGTCCCCTTCCTGGAGGTACTCTCTCATCATCAGTTCGTCCTCAGCTGACCTTCTTCTCTGCAAGACAGTAAAACAAGCGGAACGTTAAAGGTACAAACAACAACAGAGATAGATCACATTACACTCTTGTAAATGTACTCGAATTTCAGGCTCTATATTTTAGTAACTAGAAGATGGAATGTAATTGTACTACCAATAAGCTTATGTAAGTCTCTACCACTAGTACCAGATTAATGGGTTCAAAAACAGTAAAATTTAGCCAATTAGGGAGTCAATAATAGGACAGGGAAGTTCAGCCACCATATACGGGTAGAGTTCATTTGCCCAAGGGGGATATGAACCCCTAATGGTGGACCCACTCCCCTGGCCAGTCACACCCTATTTTTGCCGAATTCTACCATCGTAAACACTTTAGGAAGGCCTGGTGGAGGCTAAGCTCTTGTAAACTTTCCAGAGATAAAATCAAAGATGAACTCTACTTGTCCATAACGGACCAGGTCTAAAGTTTTAAGTCAGGTAACTTCATGTATAGGCACATGTATGAATGTTTAGATGGGTTGTACCAACTCTCCTCCGGGGAGGTTGACTGCTGACAACATGAGGACGGCGTCTAGTCTGGAGTTAACGTCCACCCGCCATCTTTTCTGGCCAACCTGGGATTTATTTGAGGTGAAAAAGACAATATAAATAAAACACTAATGAACCCACACACCACCAAACACAGCATATGTTAACTCTACACTGAACTCTTTGCCGAGTGTCAGTTACTCTGACATGGATAAGAGTCAAAACTGTACTTTTTACTGTTTGTATGTGACTGTTGTCTTTTGTCGTGTAAAACAGGGCCCCATTGAAAAGAAGTGCAATCACTTAATGGGCCACCCTGTATAAAAATGACGGAAAAAAAAAAAATAAATAAAACTTCGTCTTGTGACCACCTTTCCTTTGTATAAGGACCACCTGACCATTGTGGCCTTACAAGTTTTTGGGGGAATGAAAAGATAAAATAAAAGTAATGTTTCTCACCTCGCTGACTCTCCCCACCACAACATCACCAATCTCACCATTGTACCTGTGAAAAATACAATTGGCATGTCAAGAATTCAATCTAAACTGACTCAAGTCTAGACAGTGTAACAGTGGGGGGTTTATAGGCGCTACCAACTGACCCGGCCGATGGGTCTAGAGCTCTTCAGCCAAGTGGTTAGACTTAGAGCGTCGGACTGGTGCCCGGGAGGTTGTGGGTTCGAACCCCGGCCCAGGACCAGGGTTTTTTATCTGTTTCTATTCTACTCACTCCTCCTGTTTCTTACAGTGGTTCCCACGCCGGGAATCCAACCCGGGCCTTGGGGGTGAGAGCACCAAATCCTAAGCACTAAACCACATGGGACGCTGTTACAACAAAACTGGCAGCCAGCTAAATTATTCTAATGCTGCAGGGATTTTTTCCTTCAAATGTAGTATTGAGTCAAATGTGGTATTGAGAAGCCTCTGAGTTCACCTTGTCTTGAGCGGCTGCACACAGATGAGTTTGTTGACTCTCTCCACAACTCCAGCCAGGGACGCCTTCAGCTTGTCACCATCCATGTACGTGCCATGGCCCCTGGTGCAACATAACACAACACAACTCAACATGTCGTAATGTGTACGATTTAGACATGCACAATTATGTTTCATTTTCATCACGGCCAACAAGAGGGAGTAGGTCACATATGCTAATGCCAGTTCGCTGCAAAACATCAACATTTGCTACTTCCTACATCCCTCGCTTGGTGGCTGAGTGGAACAGACTGGAAGTCAGAGTCCGGGACATGGGGGCTGTCGCTTCGGGGCAGTCCGAGCTTTTAACATTCAAACGGGGTCTTGTCAAATCGCTGACCAAGAGATTTAATGATCATTTTGTTACTGACAATCTCTGCACGTGGACGTCTGCTTGTCGGTGTGCCACATGTCTGGCAATAAGGCCACGGTAGACATGGGGCACCTCCACGGCCGGATGTACATGTGCAGAGATCTAGCTATTATGAAATTGTGCAATTATATATATTGTTATTATTGTCTACTTACGATGTTGTGCAATATGTTTAATTAGTTTTAACTATGATTGATTGCAATGTCATTTATGTCTTTGGGGAGGGAGCCTGTAAAGGTGGTCTCCACCTGTTTCTCCCTTCCCTTCCACTTGTGGCAAAGCTTGAATAAATAAATAAATAAATAAATGTCACCATCCATGTACGTGCCATGGCCCCTGGTACAACATAACACAACACAACTCAACATGTCACCATCCATGTACGTGCCATGGCCCCTGGTACAACATAACACAACACAACTCAACATGTCACCATCCATGTACGTGCCATGGCCCCTGGTGCAACATAACACAACACAACACAACATGTCACCATCCATGTACGTGCCATGGCCCCTGATACAACATAACACAACACAACACAACTCAACATGTCATCATCCATGTACGTGCCATGGCCCCTGGTACAACTGAACATAACACAACATAACACAACACAACACAACACAACACAACACAACACAACTCAACTTGTCACCATCCATGTACGTGCCATGGCCCCTGGTACAACATAACACAACACAACTCAACATGTCACCATCCATGTACGTGCCATGGCCCCTGGTACAACATAACACAACATAACACAACACAACACAACTCAACTTGTCACCATCCATGTACGTGCCATGGCCCCTGATACAACATAACACAACACAACACAACTCAACATGTCATCATCCATGTACGTGCCATGGCCCCTGATACAACATAACACAACACAACACAACATGTCACCATCCATGTACGTGCCATGGCCCCTGGTGCAACATAAAACAGCTCACAATCTGTACATCATGCTATATATGTATGTGACATTGCCCCTTGAGTCAAGGATATGACAATGAGTAAGACTTTTAATTATGGGTTCACCACACCACGAAGTGGTGGTGAACCCATATTGCTTTTTCTGATGTTTCTTCTCCTCCTCCTTCTCCTTCTTCTTCTCCTGCCATTTTTTAAATGGATTCAGCTTCTTCATTTTAGGGCCTAAGGTCCTGAAATTTGGTATGGATGTACAGTGGGCAAATACCCCTAGGCGTTTTTTAAATTTTTGTGATACAGGCTTTTAGAATGGTTTTATTTGAGTTTTTTGGCTGTGTTATAGAAAATGTATTACTGAGTTAGTGTGCAGTGTTACCACATTTGGGCATGAGTCATCACAATGGAATGCAGGGCATCAACCAATAGGCATGCAGCTTTCCTCTATTCTCCTTGCTGATTGGCTGTTGGAATTTAACAGGCTTAACTTAATTAATACCTGCTCAGATCCATTCCATACTGACAGTATGTCTGTATTCAAGTGTTTTGGTAGGTATTTCAAGCTTTCCTGCTCCAGCATTGGAATGCGGGGCATGAACACTTCTTTTTTTCTTGAAAATCAACAGTTTGCATTATGCAATTAAAAATCCTAACCAATAATGTAGGGAATAGCTATCCAACTGTTGTAGTCTTAGTTGTATGTTACTTCATACTATAGTTATATCAATGTAAAGCATTGTTTTCCCTTGTGTTTCTCATTCTTTCCCTGCCATGTCGTAAAATGTGGTGAAGCCATTGCTGTATTTGCTCCAAAGCAAATGTCGGCCTTTCTAGTTACTACTAGTAATATCTATAGGTTTGAGTTCAGACTCAAAGCCCGTAGCTTAAGCGGCCGCCTAAGTCATTATGATAATTTAAAGGTGGCTGGTTCTGGTACGTGTTATTTGTAGACTTTATTGGGAGTTGCATATGGCCTCCTGTAGTCAACATAGACCACGGTATCCTGATATAATTTATTATTAGCCCTAAGGAGGTTTAAACCTGCCTTCTTGGCCCTGCAACTTTGGCTGTAGTGACCAAAGTGTATCTGCTTGCATATACACGAGAATATACACATATACATGATGATGTTGTTGTTGAAGTCCTAGCCGTGGAGACTCTGTATTCGGGCTTACATTTCATTACTCTCAGCAAATTTACCCTCAGCAGTATGAAAACGCCATGTGTTGATAAATTTATGCCCCCCTCCCCACAACGCTACTAAAAAGTACGATATCCCTTGGCCCGGTTCCCAATGACCCCCACAAACCCCGTAGCTCGGTACCTCATGTATCCCGTGTCCGCCGTGATGACGTCGCCCGGCGTCACCAGGTGTTTCGGCGCGTCAGGTACCGACGTTTTCTTACGGCTCTCCGCCAACGTGATGTGCACCGCCATGTTTTCGAACTGGACTAGTCCATTCCATCTTTAGGTAAAACTCTGCGCGTAACATTTTATCGCTTTTGTCTAACATTTAGAAATTGAAAAAAAAACTTAATGTGAATAAAAAAGCATTTATATATAACGTAAAATAACTTATTTTTTTATACGGAGGGGTAAATAAACCTTCTATTCTACAAGTAAATAGAGTGGAATTTCCCACATAGAAAAGTAGACTAGTACCACAGTCAACTATGTAGAAGCGACATCTACTGATTAGTTCTGTAATTGCAGAGCACTTTAAAGAGGTGTGTTGCATCAACAAAGGAGGTCTTTTTATTAATTTTATTAAACCTCCTTGCATCAACAAAGGCGGCCAACATATCTAAACTTTCCATTGCCCCACAGAATTCGCTTTGAGATTATACAACAGTCACAAAGTCTGCAAAGGAGTCGATATTTCAAGGTCCACTATCACCTGTGAACTTTGAAACTGTCCCCATAGCAGACGTCCAATCAGAGGCATTTTGGAACTTGAAGGTTTGCAGTTTTCTTGCTTGTTTTGCTCACGAAAGAAAAAAAAAACAAGTAGGAAAATATTTAAATCTGTTTTATTATGAAATAATTAAACCGTGATCCGGGCCCGTCACTCACACAGAGGCTACCCATGAATCACTGCGCACCGAAACTGGGACCGGGGAGGGCCGGGGTGGTCACGAGTAAGTCACGTCTTCACTTGGTACTTTTCGTCCTAGAAAATTAATTGAATTCTTGTCTTATACAGCGAAACGGTGTGGCAAAGATTTCACTGACTGTTAAAATCATTTGTAGGTGGGTGGAGGAACTAAAGCTTTGCGGAGTCATGGCCCATGCATCTTTGACTGGTTGTTCGGCTGGACTTTACCGTCAGTGTTTGCATGACCAGGTAACGATACTCCCACCATTGACTTTTAATCTTTTAATTGTTGCTATTGAGTGAACGATTATGCAATGGTTGTTAACGCTACGTGTACGGTGCAGGTCTTATAAAAACGTAGTACTATGTTCACTTCCTTCAATATCTTCACTGTTTGACGTATTGCAGCAAAAACTTATCCGTTCACAGAATCGTGGCGTGGCAATTTGTGGGGTGGGAGAGAAAATGGGAGGGGCTGCCAAGCAGAGATTTAAAGTAGACTTCGGCTTGTATGATGTATGACGTGTTTTATCGGGCTCTATTTTTTGTACTGGTATCTTTTTTCGCCAACCTACTAGTATCTAAGTGGGGGCCAAATCATGAAGCTCCCTGGCAAATAGATACTGCATGGCCAAATTGATACACTTTTGCAGCCACTGCGAAATAATGCTTGGAGGAAGGGGGAGGGGCATCAAAACTCCTACATTTATGGTAGATTTATGGTCAACAATTCGTCTCAGTAGATACCTACAACAGCCAAGGACCATGAAAATTTTATTGTTCATTTTTGATACTGCCAATTAATAACACAATTACACATTGTGTTATTAAGCCCCTTTACAGCCATACTAACTGTTCCTTTCTTTTTCATTGTTTCTACCAGATTTCCTGAAAGATAAAAAGCATCATGTCCAGAACTAAAACCTTTTTTGGACGTCGCAGACAAGAGCTCTTTGCTGAGCTCAACTGTCAACGTCAGACAGGAGAGTTTCTTGATCTAGTGGTAAGGGTGCAGGATATAAGGTTTCGTTGTCACCGGGCTATTTTGTCATCTACACCATCCTTCAAAGCCATACTGTCCCAAATACATGCCAAGGGTAAAAGCTCAAAAGTTATAAAACTTCGGATCCAAAATATTGACCCCCTCTGCTTCGCCAAGATCCTTGACTTTGTGTACACAGGAGAAATCACTATCAGTAAGGACGACGTCAATGATATTTTGCAGGCGGCACACTTGTTGTCAGGCAATGTGCTTGACAACATAAGCATATACTGCCGTGACTTCATGCATAATACTCTATGCCCGTCCAATTGTCTCCTATTCATGCACTTTGCCAACATGTATGGCTTTTCCACCCTGAAAAGAGAAGCAAGGAGAAAGGCGATAGCCCACTTCTCAAAGGCCAAACAAGACGACGGTTTTCTGACTCTTTCATCAGATGAACTCGTGAATCTTCTCCAGGATGATCTGCTTCAAGTTACGAGTGAAGACGAGATCGCCACTTCCGTGATACGATGGCTCAACCACGATCCTGAGAGTCGGAAGCTAGCATTGCCCATGATTTTGAAAGAGATCCACCTTTCATGTGTCAGGGTAAGCGTGCTCAGGGAACTCGAGTCCCATCTTGCAGTTCAGGAGTCTGCCGAATGTCTGACCAACATTACAGCAGCCAAGGAGGAACACCTCAACGGGACAAGGCAACTGACAACAGGGGCACATAAACGTGGTTGTTGTTGTTGCACACCTATACGTAAGCCTGCGACAACAGACGACCTGATAATCATAGGCGGTGGTTGGAAAGTTGACAAACTGATTCTTCCATTGCAAAGTATCATTGGTCTAGATCCGGATGATAGGCATTTCTATCACATCACTGACCTACCAACACCTGATCTTGTGGACACGAGTGTTGTGAATACTGGAAGGCGTCTGTATGTATCAGGCGGGTGCATCGATGATGATCCAGATAGTGCACCAATCAAGCAGATCTTTTGCTATGACTTTGCCACAGATACCTGGGAGAAGCTACCTGACA
Organism: Branchiostoma belcheri; assembly: GCF_001625305.1. Classification (NCBI taxonomy): domain Eukaryota; kingdom Metazoa; phylum Chordata; class Leptocardii; order Amphioxiformes; family Branchiostomatidae; genus Branchiostoma; species Branchiostoma belcheri. Next base: position 1,028,394 of record NW_017804353.1, read on the forward strand.
TGCCTCGTGGAAGGGCAGAGCATCAGTCAGTAGTTGTTGACGGGAAACTCTTCCTGGTTGGTGGTGACGTCAAAGCGGCGTCCGACGAGGCCGCCTCAGCTGATACGACATGTCCACTCACCATCGACTGCTATGATCTTGAAAAAGGAACTTGGATAGAACCACCAACAGCACCACTAATTGATCCTTTGTCAAACACGAAGGTAGCAGCAGCCTGCCGGGGTAAACTTGTCCTCATTGAGGGGTTGATCAAGACATCTAGGCGAACACTCCGTGTTCATGCCCTTGACTTGCTAAACGGAGAATGGGTATACTCGGACATTGCATGGAAGGGATACGAATCAGACTCGCATTGGCTCGACGTGGACATCTCGGTGAATGCTATAGATGACAAACTGTATTTCCGGGCCGAAAGTAACTTGTTTGCTTATGATGTCAAATCAGAAAGCCTAACAAAGGTCAAGATTACAGCAGTTCCAAGTGGTATCAAATTTCTTTACACAAAACTCGACGCTGACTGCTTGGTTGATGCATGTATAACATCCATACACGAATTTGCTGACAGATACAGACAGAAAGTTGAACGGCTCCCCTTTGCTGTGACCGAATGTACTGTTCTTGGAACCAAGAAGAGTAGCATTGGATGGTACTGTCGGGACCACCTAGTGAAACTAAATCGTAATAACATTAACAACGATCAGAATGATAAAGAGGGGAGGGATGATGACCACGAGGATGAGACACACAGCAAGATGAGGCCTCCTACTGCGCACTTCCAAAATCCCAGCCATTCAGATGACCTCAGTGTTGAGCTTGCACGTCAGTGTAATACCGGCACATACACCGATGTGGTATTAGAAGTAGAGGGCCAAAAGGTTTGTTGCCACCGTGCTGTGTTGGTATCCACTCCGTACTTCAAAGCCATGTTCTCCTCCAGCTTTAAAGAAAGTAACTCAAGGGTTGTAAAACTCTGTGGAATTAACTTTAACAGCCTCGTGAAGATCCTAACATTTCTATACAAAGGATCAATCCAGATCAGTGGAGACAACGTTCAGGACATTCTGCAGGCGGCACACATGCTGCAGATTGATGAGATCACTGAATTTTGCCGGACGGTCATTCAAGACAACATTCACGCTTGCAACTGTATAGGAGTCATGCGCCTTGCCAACCTGTATGGCTTTTCTGACCTGGAAAAGAAGGCAGAGTTACAGGCGGTAACTCATTTCTCAGAGGTCAGGCAAAATGAGGAGTTTCTCAGCCTTTCGACGGTTGAGCTTGTCAAACTACTGGGAGGTAGGTTCAATCGTCTGCTTGAAGTTACGAGTGAAGATGAGGTCGTCACTTGCGTGTTACGATGGCTTGACCATGATCCTGAAAGCCGCAAGACCGCAATACCTGCAATTTTGCAAGAGATTCGCTTACCATATGTGAAGGTCAGTACGCTAGAGAAGCTGGAATCCCACCCAGGGGTACTGGAGTCTGCTGAATGCCTGAACAAAATCACAGCAGTCAAGGAGGGACATCTTGCTGGTACACGACGGCTACATAAATATGGACGTAAGCGATCTAGAAAACCAGACAACCTGGAAATCCTTTTTGGTGGACTTCGGTGGATTGGACTCTACCAGCCCTCCATACCCTTGGAAAGCATTGTATGCAGAGATCCAAATAGCCAGCAATATTTCTACATCACAAAACTGCCAACATCTGTTGCCTGCGTGAGTGTGGCAAGAGCAGAACGACACCTGTATGTAACAGGAGGCTATGGTCCTCAGAGTCAGAGTAACGACCGATCAGCATCCAGACTGGCTTTTCGGTACAATTTCCTAGCAGACACCTGGACAAAGTTACCCGACATGCCTCGCGGTAGGGCAGAGCATCAGTCAATAGTCGTTGAAGGGAAACTCTACGTGGTTGGTGGTGACGATAAGGCAACGTCCGTGTCTATGGACTGCTACGATCTTGAAGAAGAGACTTGGATCCAACTAGTGTCACTGCCAGAAATTGACCCTTGGTCGCAACTAAGACTAGTAGACACTTCCTCGAACCATGTTGTACTCTTTGAGATCTCCTGTGATTCCAAGAAATGTGTGACGAATGATGTATTGAGGCGGGTTTTGGGTGGGTATTTTGATGCCAAATGGACCAATCTTGTTGTACATGTCTTAAAAGTGGCGACAGATCCGCTCAGCAATGATGGTGACGATGACAGTGATGACAGCGATGAAGATGAATGGAATGACAATGACGGTGTCTGGGACGAGAAGGAGGAGGATAGCGAATGCGATGAAAATGAACAATGGACACGCTCCGATATTCTGGTGCTTCATAATGTGGATGGCTGCGACGTCTTTGTGATCACTGTTAATGACAGGGTTTATTTCCATTTTGTTTGTACCCGGTTATCGTTGTTCATTGGCCGTAAATACATTCAAACTGTTTATGTCTACAATGTCAAAGAGAACACCGTAATCGATGCAGAGAGAGTATGTGACATCAATCACACAGAATGCGACTTTCGTCGCTACTATAATGCTTTCGGCAGGTTTAAAGATGCCGTGATCAACCGTTACATGTTCCAAAACATGGCGAGCGGGGAGGGTGAGACATCGACCTACCTGTTGAGCAAAAGTGTCCTTATTGCCGATAAGAGAAGCATCGGATGGTACTGTCGAGATCTTGCAAAATTCAAGAATGTTAAAGAGCCAAACCAGAGTTCGTTTGACTGAAGCCACAGGTCTTTGATACCAAGTGTGCTGTACACTTAAGTCAGAAACAATCATTAGAGATCAAAATGTCTGTGCAAGAGTGCAAGAGAAACAATGCAAACCTCTGTTGCGTGAAACTGTGTGGACATCCTTGCAGAAGTTAAGGAGGATCAGGACACTGATACAAGACCATACAACTGATGAGGAAGAGACTGATGATGACATGTTACATCATGGCAGATCTATTTTTTATTTATTTATTAGAACATACATCATGACTTTGTTGATAAAAAAAACAGTTATATGTTATACTTTTTAGCCCTAGGGGCTCTACATGCATGCATGTTCCTTTTAATTTGGCCTTGTTTGGCTATTAGAAATCTCATGTCTTCCATATTATGATACCCATGTATCATCTTGTACCTGTATTTAATGTTATCAAGTGTGATGGTTCATTTGATGCTAAGTAAACTTCAGTATGCCAAGGTAGCTCTTTGATGTCAGATTGGTATTGGCTATGGGATTAGACAGAAGGGATAAGATGAAAAGAGCCTCTTCAAACACATGACTGTCAACTTGCTCACATTTGTTGAGAGTTACAGGTGCTTACAATTGCACCTCAAATGTGGAGGCTTGGTGTTCTCTAGCTATAACGTTTACTTGAAATAAAAGCAGTTGTTGAAAATTATCATTTTGGATTGATGCGTTTTTCATGCGTACTGGTTTGATAATATTAACATTTGAAATCTATAGCTACACAAATATGTTTCTCTGTTCTGATGCAAATGGGTCAATGACACACTCCGGCCCTCGTGCGCTCTTGGTAATCGCATTCTACATTCAAACAAAACCTAAATGAATAGTAGTAACTACAGAGAAAACTTGTAAAACACACATCCAGTCTTTCATGTTCATCTCAGATCCTTTATTAGCACTTTCTTGAATAATGAATCTTTATTTGTATGTTGACAGTTCTTGCCCATGGGGCTAAATGCATACACCAGAGTATGATATACTAGTACATACTAAGTAACATAGTACATCGGATAGAAGGATAAAAGAATATACGTACGTACGTAAAAGTCTAAGGACACGCAGTTCTCCATGTTATGCACTGCTGCCAAATACTACCTAAGCTTCTAAAGTTTTAAACAAGTTTTAAAACCCTTATAAAACCCACCCTATGTACAGTTCCACATCGATCGAATTGCCGTCTCTGGCTCAGTGTCTTCTACCAGGTTCCTTTATGTTACGATTTCAGAACATGATCTGGTACGAGGTTGCAGCCTAACCTAACATCAGTTAAGTTCCAAGGAAGCCACCTTTTCAGCGGCAGTAACGTTCTGCACAGTACGTACTTCTCAATGTTCTCTCCAGCATGGGCGAAGCCACAATACTCCAGATCTACTGACTATTCCCGTACCTTCGGTTGCAATCTGCAGCTGCTATAATAATGCAGTGAAGTTTGGGTCCTAGGGCCTAGGGGCAACACGTAGATTAAGGACACTCTCAAAAACAAGAGTGAGTGTTCTTGGCAGCCGCAGCAGGTTTCAACGAGATTGTTTTTCAGTCATTGTTTTCATTGTTGATTTCCCATGACCGCCGCCGCCGCTCTAATCTGTGAAGATCCCTGCAATACCACCCGATGCTACTCTTCTTGGTTGCAACCAAACTATGACCAGACAAAGCAAAACCCGGTAGGCGAAACGATCTATTATAGATGCCTTCGAACTCGTTGTCTTTTATATACCCGTAGTAGACTATGGCGGCACTGAGGTCTTCTTGGCATTCTCGACTGTTCCTGAATTGGAAGGCGTCGTTTTCGTACATGTACTGTATACGGCAGAAGTTCCCTGTCAAATCTCCTTCTTCCTCAAGTCTTGAGTCAGATAGGGTTCCCTTTTCAACATCATAGACGAACATTTCACACTGGTTTTTCATATTGCTGGATGACGATTGCGGGTAATGATGAAGAAGGATATGCACATTTTCATCCTCAACTGAAGTCATCAACTTACAAACACCTTCACAGGGACACCGAATCCAAATATCAGAGCAAAGCCAATCAAAAGTTTTCACGTCAAACCCATGAACACGGAGGTCTCTTCTTTCATACGAGTCGTGACTCAGTTTTGAAAACTCGTGGGCGATTACAAGCTTACTCCCACAGGCCGTTACTGTGAATTCTGATGAAGGGGCTATATCTGGCATTTGTACACCTGGTGGCTTTATCCAAGCTTCTTCTTGAAGATCGTAGCAGTCCATGCTGAACGCAGGCGTGTCGTCAGTATCACCCCCAACCAGAAACAATTTACCACCAACGACTACTGACTGATGCCCTGCCCTTGCGCGAGGCATATCGGGTAAAATTGTCCAAGTGTCTGTTGGGAAGTCGTACCGAAAGGCCTGTGTGGATGGAGCACTCTGGGGACCCTGCTGGCCTACCAAAGAATGGACACCCAAAGGATGGGCACGCCCACCTGTTAGGTACAAACGCCGTTCTGCACTTGTGACACTCATGTAACTGGAGACGGTCGTTGGCAGGTTTGTGACGTGGTGGCATCCCTCTTGATTGGCCCAAGAGTCGTCTGGATCCAAGCAAATCACACTTTGAAAGGGTGTCGTCAGTGTAGGGTATTCGTCACGATAAATATCGTCGGCCTTCCAACCACTGACAAGAATTGCCAGATCGTCTGACTTACCGAGCCTAATTGGCCTAACTTCAGCCTCATCTACCTCTGCACTTGCGCTAGCTTGCGATGTAGTGGCGAGGTGCATCTCTTTGGCCGCTGTGATTTTTGCCAGACATTCAGGATAGTCCAGTATAACAGGATGCGACTCTAGTTTCATCAGCGCACTGACTCGCATGGACATTAATCGGATCTCTCGAAAGATGGCGACTATCGCTGTCCTGCGGCTTTCGTGATCGTGGTCGAGCCATCGTATCACAGAATCAACCACTTCTTCTTCATTTGTAACACATAGGTCTTTGTCTTTGAGTAGATCCAAGAGCTCCTCCTCTGTAAGGGTAAGAAATTCTTCATTTTCTGCCATCTCTGAGAAGTAAGTCAATGTCTCCCTTCTGGCCACTTTACCAATGTCAGAAAACCCATACATGTCGGCGATGCGCATCACACCAATGCAGTTTGACGGCCAACATTTCTCTTCAATGATGGCTTCGCAACACAGAAAGATGTTGTCAATCCGCAGCATGTCTGCCGCCTTCAGAATGTCCTGGACGTCGTCTATACCGACGGAGATTTTCCCGGTATACAGGAAGTCCAGGATCTTGGAGAAGCTGCTGGAGTCAATATCGTGCAGCGTTACTTCTGACATCCTCTGCTCTGCGAAGTCAGAGGACAGCATGGCTTTGAAGTATGGCGTTGATGCCAGGACAGCCCGATGACAGGGAAACCTCTTGTCCTGTACATTTATCACTACATCAAGAAACTCCCCGTTCTGACGCTGGTCGTTCAGCACAGCATTGAGGTCATGGACATGGTTGGTATTCTCGAAATGACCGCGGCCTTGTTCATCGTAGGGTATTGGTTCACTTCTTTCCATGGTGAGGGCTCTTTTCTCATAAACAGTCCTGCAGAGGGCATATATAAAGCGAATTGGATTGTTAGATTACAAACTTTAATTGGAGATAAAAATAGAGCATCATCTAGACTTAATTATCTTTCACATTTATTTAGTACGTCTAATTGGAAAACATGATGACTTCAAAAGTTGTGATAGATAGTTTTTAATGGTAATTTTCTTGTATGGAAAAAAATACATTTCAACAGGGAATTACCATTAGAAAAAGAGTTATCACGACTTTTTAAATTACACTGTATCACATTTTCTGATGAAAATAAATCTACGCATTAAATAAGTGAGATAAAAAGCTATCTCTCATCTTGTAGTGAATTTACGAACCCCAATCTGTATCTAAACAGGGCAAGGGGGCTGTGTGTTGAACTCCCCAGTACGTGGTCCAACATCTAACGCCAACAGGAGCTACAGAAGTCACAAATGAGGGGAGGTATCTAAAACGTCTGGCCGTCTTCAGAGAATCTATCCTGCATTCTAACTGCTTGGATGATCAAGTTTATTTTGTATTACGACATGTTCTACCTGAATGTCTAACCTTCACTGTGACTTATAAAATGCATTAGTTTATAATCAGACCTCTTTACGTACGGTACCATATCAACATGTAATGAGTATCATATACATGTAGCTGTCTCAACTATGTCCACAGTGCGTGAGCAACATTGGCGCCAGGGAATACACAGGATATACTGTTTCATAGATCTTTTAAAAGATCAATCAACATCAATTATTGCTTTTAGATGATCACTGATCATAATATCTGCGTAAGCCTGTGATATATCCTGGCTTTCATGGAATACCCAGCACTATGCATCACGTATGTTGTACTTTTCCGTTAGTAACATGACGCCATCAGGCCATTTTTGTGTGGCAACCAGACAACCGTGAGCCCCTCTCAGATTTTGCTTGTCAATGCTTCTCACACCCACCTGTTAACGATTCTGGCAGAGATCGCTCGCCTTCGGTAAAAGTTGTGTCAACGACGGCAGAAAAACACTTGACAGTTAACCGTCAGTTAGCCGTCAGCGGCAATGGGGCGTCTCACTTTTGTGCAGAAAGTACGTCCAGGAAAGAAAACCAGGTAACGTATACCGTGACATGCAAGTTTCGGGTGCGCATGGATTCATGGGTAACCTGTTGACAGTTGTGTCTTTTTTTGGGTTGGGGTTCTAACTGTCAGCATTATGTGACAAATACGTATACATTTTCGGGATGTAGTTTTTCTTTGATGTTTCTCTCCAGCCCGAAGGAAGCGATTGAAAAATTAAAGTTGCTAAGTACATAAACAAAAAGAAGCCTTTGATTGGATAGATGCTATAACTTTCACCTGAGCACTGACTTCCTTTGTTCAGTTGATACGGAACAAGTAAGGTGAGACTGTCACACCCAGTGTTGCGTTTACACAAATATTGGTCGTCAGGGACCAGTGGGCCCCTTCTGATGCTTGCAATTGGGTGGGAGAGACGCTAGGGTGCGATTAAATCAGGCTGGAAATATATCTTACTTTCCTGGTGGGTGTTTGGGGGTTATGATACAGCGTGATGTTAGCATCATCGGCCTATATGAACAGGGTACAGCCGATTACACAAAGAACAGCAGAACACACGTGCACGTTTCAAAGTATTTTTTCAAGCTCTTTACTGGAGTGATTACTATATAATGACACTAGAATTTATTCATCATGTTAATTTCAGTTGATACATGTAACGTTAGTTTCTTAATGATAAGTCGGTTGCACTGCGCTTATGTGCCGACCACTATTTCACACAACTTAAAACGTTATAGTCACTCATTTTGTATGATTTACGAGTACTAGTGGTCGAAAACGTTTTTTTGGGAAACGGACGAAAATTCATGTGCGCGTGGATGTCATCCATATAATGAAATCAACATGGCCTAAGTAAGGATCATAGAATGATGAATTTGATGAAAGGTTTATTCGTAAAAAAACACATGGCAGCCACAGGCTGAATTGCGTGTTTTACAAAAAATGACAGATTTAAAAATACACTAAAAAGCACATACTTGACCACATTAAAAGTAATTAAGGGAAGTGATTTTAAAACCTACATTATATATACAAATCGGATATATACAAGTCTTATAGAACCTTCCTGCCTTCAGTGAAATAAAATTGGGAAATATGAGACAGCTCAGCCCGATGACGTCGACGCTGTCTCATCTTCCTTGTTGTCACTAAGAAGTTCAAGATCTCTGCAGTACCACCCGATAGTACTTTTCTGGGTTGCAATTAAACTATGACCAATTAAGGCAAAGCTAAGGTCCAACGTTACGCTTGGCTCCATGCTGCTTCTCTTGATGCTTTCGTTGTCTTCATCAAAGTTGGAGTAGATTATGACGTCGGCCAGGTCCTTTTGGTGGATCACGTAATGTTCTTCGTACATGTACTGTGTACTACAAAAGGTCCCTGTCCAATCTTCTTTGTCCTCAAGATTGGATAGGGTTCCTTTTTTGACATCATAGACGAACATCGTACTCATAGGGTAGTGTGTGTTGTGACGTTGCAAGAGGATATGCACATTTTCCCGCACAACCGTCAAGATACGATCTGGTTTATAATATTCTCTCACAGGAACTTCGGAGAACAGCCAATGTGCGGTTTTCACGTCAAACCGGTGAACACGGAGTTTCCTCTGCTCATCATACCTGTGACCTTCCTCTGGGTTATCAAAAAGCTCAACGGCCACAAGATTACTTCCACACGCTGTTACAGTTAGGTCCGATGAAGGGTTTATTTCTGGCAGTGTGGGTGGGTTTATCCAAGCTTCTTCTTGAAGATCGTAGCAGTCCATGCTGAATGCAGGCGTGTCGTCAGTGTCACCCCCAACCAGGAACACTTTACCATCAACGACGGCCGACTGATGCCCTGCCCTTCCGCGAGGCATGTCGGGTAACCTCGTCCAAGTGTCTGTTTGGAAGTCGTACCGAAAGGCCTGTCTGGATGGCGCACTGTGAGGACCCTGCTCGCCGACCAAAGGGTGGTCGCGCCCACCTGTAACGTACAGGTGTCGTTCAGCTCTTGCCACACTCATGTAGCCGAAAGCGGCAGTTGGCAGGTCGGTGACGTTGTAGCATTGTTCACTGGCTCGATCCAGACAAATCACACTTTGCAAGGGTAATAATTCCTCATCACCCCTCATGACCTCGTCTGCTTTCCAGCCACCAACAAGAATTGCCAGATCGTCTGATGTACCAAGCCTTGGGTTAACTTCAGCCTCATCTGCCTCTGCCTCTGCCTCTGCCTCTTCATTTTCTGTTGCTCGCTGCGTACTGGCGAGGTGTTTCGCCTTAGCTGCTGTGATCTTTGCCAGACATTCAGGCGAATTCTGTACAACAGGATGCGACTCTAGTTTCAGTAGCGCACTGACTCGCACGGACAGTAAGCGAATCTCTTGAAAGATGGTGACTATCGCTGTCCTGCGGCTTTCGGGATCGTGGTCGAGCCATCTTATCACCGAATCAACAACATCTTCTTCATTGGTAACATGTAGGTCTTCGTCTGTGAGTAAGTCCAAAAGCTCCTCCACCGAAAGAGACAGAAATTCTTCATTTTTCCCTATCTTTGAGAAGTGAGACAATGCCTGGTCCCTGGCCTTTTCAGTAAGGTCAGAAAACCCATACATGTCCGCAAGGCGCATGACACCAATACAGTTTGACAGACAAAGGTTGTCTTTGACGAACTCTTGGCAGTACTGGGTGATCTTTTCAATCTGCAGCATGTGTGCCGCTTGCAGAATGTCCTGGACGTCGTCTTTACCGATGCAGATTTTCCCAGTGTACAGGAAGTCCAGGATCTTGGAGAAGCTGGTGGAGTCAATCTCTCGCACTTCTATAACTTTTGATTTTCTCTCGGCGAGATGGGAGGACAACATGGCTTTGAAGAACGGTGTAGATGCCAGCACGGCCCGGTGGCAACGGAACCTCCTGCCTTGTACCTTTACCACTACATCAAAAAAATCCCTGGTCTGACGCTGGTTGTTAAGCTCTGCAAGGAGCTCGCGACAGTGAATGGTATGTTCGAAGCAACAGGAATCGTCCTCATCGTAGGATTTTGTATATTCCGGTCTCCTCACTCCGCAGGCATAGTCACTGTCATAGCTACGATTGTCGCCATACCTATCACTTGAGTCATCGTATTCGTCGTAGCCATAGTCATCGAAAGGATCGGCATACATGTAGTCATATTCAAAATCATAATAAGGCCACCAAATCCCGGCCATGGTGATTACTCCTTTCACCTAGACACTGTGACCCTACAGAGAACATAAAACGTACACTGCACGAAAAGTTGGATTTAGGAATTGCAACAAGTGCCATACGCCAGTAAATTAGAGTTAGGGTAATGTTTACTCTGTAAGCAGTACCACACTTTACAATGGTAGTAAATAAAGTCCGATAATTTCATTTAAGTGATACTATTGAGATATAACCGTCATTGCTTTTTGATTGCGCTTTTTTATCTCCCCGTGACCGGCAACCTGGACGTGGTGTACTTAGCACTTAATTAATCTTCTCTGGTGACTGACACCAGAAGACTGACTGCGTCAACTTCACAATTCACACCCACCTGTAAACGATTCTATCAGTCAAAAGATCGCTCGCCGGCTCAGAGTCGGTTGAAATACTATGTTCAACGCTGACACAGAAAACCATTTGTAACTTCACAGTTGGCTCTCCGTGAGCAGCACCTGGGCGTTTGGGTGCAGAAAGTAGGAAAGAGAACCGTTTTTCAGGTAATAACTTCCGGGTGCGCAAAGGTTTGTGGGTATCCTATTTACAGGTGTGTCTTTTTGTAAAGTTCAGGTTCTGGCAGTCAGTATTGTGTGCTAATTGCTAAATATACATTTTTTCGTGATTTTTGTTTGATGTGTCCCAGGCACTGTCCCTCCCTCTCGGCGGAAGCCATTGGATAAGTAGTATAAACAAAAGTAGTAACAAAAAGAAGCCTTTGATTGGACAGATAACATGGAGGCGTATTTGTGGGGACAAAGTTCACCTGAGCATTGACTTCCTTTGTTCACTCGAGCGAACAAGTCACGTGACACGCCTAGGCCTGTGCAACACAAACTTTGGTTGTCAAGAACCCCTGACGCCACGTGATTTGTCAATGGGGTTTAAAATCATATTTATCATATCACAATGTAGACTGTGCAAGATGAAAGGTTGGGTAACGTCTAGGCGCACCTTTATCTCTTGCTATACATGTACTAAGAGGTGGGCACAAGGCAAGTAAGACAAAATGTTAAAAGCTACTATGTGCATCATAAGAAGACTGCGGTAGGGTAGTGGGATACCCGGTGCGCTAACTTGTAGTGATAGAACACTGAAGCTTTTTAGCTACTGTTACGTTACAGTATGTTCTAGCGGTCAACTACCAACTTAGATTAACTTTCGTGCGAGGAATTTCTAATCTCCAAGCAGATCTTTTAGTGGGGGTAAGACAGTATCAAAATGGTTACAGACTGGCCAATTCGATACTGCCTTATCCCCACCAAAAGGTCAGCTTGGAAATTAGAAATTTCTTCATCGGTGTAAAACTCTCTCAGTATATTGTAAGAACGACGACTAGCTGTTTAAATTGGAATTGCACACACTTTCCCCGAATTTCATTTCCGCGAAACCGCGGTGCATGTTGGGTATAACTAAGTAGACGCCATCTTCACCGGTGGAAGGAGGAACAACATATTGTCCCGAGTTTTCTCCCCAAAACTCTCAATTTTTACCGAATATCGTACATTTTCACTGGCGAGAGACTTACATGGTGTTCTAGACATGGCGATGGACTTCATTTCAGAGGCGGACTCTCGTTTTTTCGCCGACAATTTGCTGTCCAGTGAAGATTGGGGTAGGTGGAAAAAAGGGTTACGTGTCCTTTCACTGAAACATTCGTTGGCCATAAATTATATCATAACAAAAGTGTTACTGTTGGCTGCGTGTCCCATTTTGGGGCACTTTCTGTGCCACGTTTCAAATGAACTGTTAATTTTGAACATTTGTACGCAGCACATGTGTTTTTTTAACACGTCGGCGGGGTAGTATATTGATTTGTTAGCTGCAGTCTAGCCCTACACACGTTTGTTGTGTGGTATTTTTCAAGGTCCGCTTTTTAACTTCCGGATGTGGCGTGTTTTTTGAAAGGGGCGTTTTTTTACCCTCCAGGCCTAAAAAAACACGACTTCACTACTACTATATCCTTCTAAAAGATTTATGTACCTTTACTTCTAAATAAGTTGTGCATAAGTTTGTGTTTTTATACTGTGAAGCTCAGGTAGCTAGCCATGTGAAGCATGTGTTTCAGCATGTGTAAATTAATGTTTAACTGTTACATAACTACTAAACATTCAGGGTCCCATTATTTGGAGTAATTGCCCGAGTATCTAGTCTTTCAGGGTGTGAATTTCATTTAAGTTGATAAAACTTACTAGTAAACAACCATACCTTATTTTTTACCTGTATTTTTGTAGTACTAACCTTACCCCACCTACATTTTTCAGTAGCCTTCATAATATTTTGTAAGATACTAGTACACTGCACTGTCTACTAAACAGAAAATGGAAAAAGACAAACAATCCTTTTGCAATTTGCTATTTTGTTGAAATTTGTATACAAATGAAACCCAGCTTTTCCTCAAATTCTCACCATGATCAATGAATCGAACATAAAAGAAAGATGTGTGAAAAACAGTGAAAGAGAGACTGTGTCCTTGTTTTTAAAAATGGAGAAAAAATTAATAACCTCAAACAAGACGAAACATCCTGGTTCCTTTGTTGATGTACAATTTATCATGTACTCTAGGCCATGAAAATGGAGTCATAAACATAAGGTGGTCAATTGTGTGGTGATTTGAAACGCTGCATATCCTGGTGTCTCTGTTTACACAACTCTCGAGGTGCCATGTGAATAAGGTCTGCTTTAATTTGATTGTCTGGCATGGGAACCCTCCAAAGAACCCTCTGAACATTTTGTACAAAGGACTCTCACTTTTAGATGTGCAAAACTGTTTAGCTGGCTGTGTGTCTCAGTTGCAAATTGATGAAACCTCAAGGAAGCTGGCACCACTACACAGAGATAGCCTGGGTACCATCCGGATTTTTGCTCTGCAACGCTCGAAAAAAAATTTTTTTGAGCATCACGGAGCGAAAATCTGGTTGAGAATTTGTATAAGGTTTTGTGTTTTGAAATGTAGAATGAAAACATGTAGTTGTTCTGCACCAGGTACTGTTCCCATACAAATGTTACACCAGCTGCCACCAGACTAGTAGGGACTGAAAATGTTTGAACAAAAGCTGTTGTTTACAATGGTCATGGTGTACAGGACACGTTTACTGACGAGTCACAGGTCTGCTACAACTGTGTAGAGGGTGTGAGAACATGCATGTTCTTACACGTGTGTCAAAAACATACGCTAACATTAACAATGGTGACCAAACAAGAAGAAAAGCATGAAAATATTTTTGCACCAGAATTTTTCTTTCACCCAACCAAATTTTGATTGGATTTGGTGAAAGAAAAATCCAGTGCAAAAAAGGAACCCCGATAAAAAAGTCTGAAAACACGCCCAAAATAACCCTAAATCCAGACCTCTGCTTGGAGAGTATGAAAATATGTGGTTTACAAAACAAAGCATGTACAATTATACATGTAATTGTTTATGTCCCCTATTGGTAAAATCATAACGTCCTTGGTGGAATATAGAATATATAGGGACACACAAAATTCTGTATGTACTAACTGTATCTTTGTCTGAAATACTTTAAAGAGATGACTGCAATGTTATGTGTACAAATGTTAATAAGGTATCCATCCAAAAGACCAAAGCAAAAAATTTTTTGTACCCAAGAAATGGTTCTTGAACCTTCTCTGCAATGGGTATTTTGTACCCGTACCTGTACATCATGATCAGAAAGAGTAAATATTTTTCAACATTTGCGCACCTGCTAAAATTGTTCCTTTTTGCTCTGTTATCTAGAACAAATATTTCCCCAGCTTTCACCAGGCCTGTAACCCATCCTAATTCCCATGAGTAAAAGGCATAAAGTGACATCTGTGCTATTGTTCTCTGTTAATTAGATTGGTCTGGTGTGTACAACAAACGCTTGATGTATTTTTCATGGCAGATAATGACTAAAAGATGAGGTCGGGGGAGAACACTAGCTGGAACAAAGGAGAGGCGTGTACTGTTGCAGAAAGGGAGAATTGAAAATGCTCAGTGTCCCTGGTGTAAAGAAATTTCTGTACTAGCTGTTCAGGAATTTTACAGGCAGTCGTAGATATTTTTTTGCTAAAGCTACATGCATGAAAGAATTATTAACACAATATGAATGCACTTATGGGTATCATTAGTTTCACTGATAAAAAAACCTTAGATTACCAACGTCTAGTAACATTTTACATGGAAAAATGAAAAGTTATATATACTAGAAACAATAGGTTGATGATATCTGACCCATGTGTGAGCAAATTACCATTTTCAAGCCCTGTCCAAGCAGATATTTTAGGTTTAGTATTGCGTATTAAAGCTGTTTTATCATGTAGACTACTCAAATTCTAGATGTGATGGTATTACTTAAATGTGAACCAGTAAAAATGAATTAAAACAACATGCTAGTATCTGTATTTCAAAACGGTTTCTATCCAACAGACCAACAATGTCAATACTAACTAGAAGTGACTATATTATATAACCCTAACCACCCCTGTGTTTCCCCAGATGATGGCACACTGTGTAACATAGAGGACCTGCCAGACATCAGTGACTTTGGCAGTGCAGACGATCTCTTACAGAGGATACCAGACATAGAGGTGAGATCTCAAGTCATTCTTGTTCAGGTGGATTTTTTTTCATCTACATCAGTATCTGCATTTAAGTGTTTGTGTCAGATATGAAAACTAGATGTCCAAAATACATAGTAGTTTTACGATATTTGTACCAGTCCAGGATAAAACCAACCCATGTCACACTGGTGAAATACAGCCAAGAAATGCCTTTGGCTTTCAAATTCTTTACACTGTAGTAGCATTCTGCAATGTAAAGATTCAAAGTCGTGTTGCTTTGAAGATTTTATGCACATTGTTTCATGGTCAGCCTGATTAGGGCAAAGAAATTGAAGTTTGATTGGAACTTCTGCAGGTATACGCAGAAAATTTAAACCATCATCATGATCATGTCGGGTGGCTTGCCCGGACCGAGTCCACTCTCTCTTTCCAGACAGCTCTGTCCGCCATTAACTGTCCCAGATGTTCAGCCCTCACCCCTACATCACCCCTTCACCACTACGTACACACAGAAAATACTTTTTTGAATAGAAGGTGTAATATGAGAAATTGTGCTCCAATTTAACTTACTACACCTTTCCCCAGTTTGATGACTTGTTAGGAGGAAGGTCTGACCTGTTAGACGGCAGGTCGGACCTGAAGCTGTCTGACGGGTTCAACGACCCCTGGACTGACCTCGACATGAACTTGGACCAGAATGGCTACCAAGGTAAGGCTGGTTCCCTCCAAGGGTACCTCTTATTTACTGAACAAGTGTCATACATAGTTGCAAAGTTTAAGCTTCAAGTCTTTAAGCTTAGTGTCATACATGTACAGCAGTCAGACTTATATAGAGGGTCCTGTTTTTGGTAGCGTAGGTCTTTGTTTGTGTGTTATTTTGTGTGTAAAAGAAATCAAATGGCTTGTCATGGCTTTCTTTTACCTATGTTTTAGTTATTAGGAATAAGACCAAGGTAAATTTTTTGTAGCAGAACATAACCCTTGAGAAAAGTCATGATTGCTGCTAGTTCTACTTTGTCCAAATAGTCAGAGTTACAACTTAACTGTATCGTGATTTTCTATTTTTGTGTGTGTGAGTACATGTAGGTCATGATCTTGGTAAGAAGTTTAAGTAGTAAAATTCCAGCAAAAATCAGGATTCAAATTTGGATGACAACTAGCATTATTCCTTGATTTCTAAATACACTGGTTTCTGTTAGTAACCTGTACCCTTTCCTTCCCAGATGTGCAGGTGAAGACAGAGCCCCTGTCTCCTGCCCCCTCCTCCTGCTCTGACTCATCAGGGGAAGGTTTCTCCAACCAGGTGAGTAACTGGAGTTGTGGTGGACTAAATAAATACAGTCAAACCTGTGCAAGTGACCAACTCTACATAAAGACCACCTGGCCATTGACAATTTGTGACCACTTTTCGTGGTCCGATAGATAATTTTTCCCAAGTGGCATGTCTTTATTTTAAAGAAGCACAGAATTTTGCTTTGTGAATTTCTGAGCTGAAATCTGTTACTGTGTTTTACCTACTTGTGTAGACACAAATCATTTATGGCCAACAGCTTTTCTTGAACTATGGCTTCTGCACTTAATACATGCATCTTATAAAATCTGTATAACTACAGTATAAGCTATATTTTGCATGATGTAGTTTTCACTGTGCCTAGAATAGCTTTAGGTATGAGATGTACCGAAGTCCTACATGTAGGTATAGTTTCTCAAGCATTCTGTTCTTTTTTTCCAGAAGTATTTTGACCACCCCCAGCTGTCCCCACAGAATGGCACAGTCGAGGTGAAGCTGGAAACCCCCCCGCTGACCCCCAGCTCCCAGAACCCCTCCCCCCCTCCCCCCACGTCCCCCTATCAATGTAAACCCATCGTGCCCAAACCCCTGGGGGTCCCCATCATCACAGCACAGCCCACCGGCACACAGACACAGACACAACCCAGTCTACAGGAGACATTACAGAACCTCAAGGCACAGGCTCCAGGTAGGGGTGGTTACAATAGTACTAGCCAGCTTTAAATTTTTTTCTCTGTTATTGCAATTTTTTTGCATTCCATTCTAGCATGAGTTCATCTGATTTTAATGTTTTTCACAACATAACAGTTATGATGTGGAAAATATTGAAATCAGGTCAACTCTAAACACGCATCATGTCTATTTCAATTGGCAGAATGTAAGTGCATGTACATGTATTTTTTAGTAGGGGCAAATCTTATTTGATTTTAGTAGGGCCAAGCTGACAGTGCTAAGCTGGAATTAGATTTGGAAAACATTTTTCCACGTTTTAGGGACAACTGTCGAAAGCTTTGCATCTAAATTCATATTGTTACTGAATTCCTGGCTTCATAATGTCATATGAAGAGCATGGATTCTTATGTAATCTTTCTATTTAACCTTTAACTGTTGACCTCTCACCCCTCAGGTCAGCCCATAGTCCTGACACAGGCCGAGTTTGCCAGACTTGCAGCACAGGGGCTCATCAAGCCGACCAATCAGCAGCCTGTTGCCACGACGACGACCCCACAGCCTGCAGTCCCGTTGACCAATCAACAGCCAGCTCCGCCTCCAGTCCAGGTGCCCCCTGCCAAGCCAATCGCACCTGCCGTCTCCAATCCATCACTGGCCAATGGGAACGTAGATGTAAGTCATATGATTTGGAAGACTGAGTACTTGAGCATGTCGGCAGAACGCACTGCACCTGCGCGAAACCTGTAATGTATTGTACATAGCACTTCGGCAGAAAGTCTCATATAAGGTCGTATTCGCGCATATAAGGTTAACATCCCGTCTGTAGTTTCCAAATGTTGTGTAGGAAAAGATATCCTTTGCAACAGGCAAAATTCTGATGCAACGTTGACCAAAAATCCACGACAAACGTGAAAATACAGGATTCTGTGCAGGCGCAGTACGTTCTGCCGACGTTCTGAGTACTTGTTCGTTGGTGGGCACGTCAGCAGAACATACTGCGTATGCACGAAACCCGTTATGTATTGTGACTAGCTCTTTGGCAGAACATTTTGTTAAATGCCGGATGACATCCCATTTATAGTTTTCAAATGTTGTGTGGGAAAAAGATATGTTGTCTGCAACAGGCAGAATTCTGATGCAATGTTGACCAAACATTCAACAAAAACCGTGAAAAATCTGGGTTTTGTTCTGCTGAAATGCTATGCTGGTGTTTTCTAAAGAATTGGTATTCCTTATATGCACCTCTTTTGCCCTCCCTTTCACATGGTGAAAAATTCAAATAAACAAACTAGAAAGGTAACATTTGCAAAGCAAATGCATAATGTTTACCTTCGCATACTCAAACACATTCATTCACATGGTCAGACAGGAGTCTAAATCCCTCTGCTATAAAATTGCAACATGATGTGACCCAACACTAGTTACCATGGTAACAGACAGTCTGGTTCAGGTTATTGACCTTTTTGGTTTGGAGGAGAAGAGAAAACGTACCAAAAACAATATGTTTTCCTTAACAATAAAGTTTTAACACATTTCTTACCCCTCTCCACAGATAAAGGTCCTGAAGCGGCAACAGCGAATGATTAAGAACCGAGAGTCGGCCTGTCTGTCCAGGAAGAAGAAGAAGGAATACCTCCAGGGTCTTGAAGACAAACTCAAGGCCCTCGGGCAACAGAACGAGAAGCTGAGACAGGAAAACAACTTACTCAAGAAGAGGGTACAATTTCTAAACAACGAGGTAAGGACTTGGGTGAATGAATGCTGGTGTGTTTGTATCTGTGAATAGCAGGTTGTGTTAAAAATAGTACATGTAATTGTTTTTTTGGTAGTTGTAAAGTCGTTAACCAAATTTCAGTGAACACATATTGTAGCCCCTTCATTTTACAATGTTTTTTCCTGTGTCCAGATTTGTACATAATATTGTAATAATACTAGCAGCAATTTTGATTTCTCCAAAACTTTAACTTTTAATTTTATCATCATTTCCTCCTCAGAATGAGAGACTACGGAGTTCCAAATCACTCTTTGGCAACAAACAAACCACCGTTGCTATGGCGATACTTTTCCTGGTCTGCTTCAACCTGGCCCCACTGGCTACATACAGGTATGGGACTGTTTCTTCATTCTTCATAGGCATTGATAACCAGCACATTGGCAGAACCTACTGTGCAAAACTCACGGTCTTCATTGGATGTTTGGTCTATGCTATGTCAGACTTTTGCCTTTTGTTTTAGGCAATGTCTTTTCCGACACAAAATTTGAAAACTATAGATGGGACGCCATCCTTAAATATGTAATTAAAAAGACATTCTACTGAAGTGCTAGGCACAATACATTACGTGTTTTGCACAGGCGCAGTACGTTCTGCTTGTTACATACTATTTTTGTCATAGTGTATTACACTGTATTTTGTTCTAGAGGTATTATGTATTTGTCTTTCTATCCTTGAAAGACCTGGTGTTAATTGACACAGTACAATATTTCCCCAGTTTGTTCAGAAGAACATCAGAGCCAGAGTTAGGAGACATCCCGATCCGCCATGCTCGGACCCTCCTGCAGTTCTCAGAAGATGGGAACATGTACTCACAGGACCCTGACCAGACCAACGACTTCAGGTAATATCATGTAACAAGCTTAGTTGGATGGATGGTGACTCATATGGTGTTCATATGGAAAAGGACCCGTGTTTAGCTAGCCTGGGTGTCAGCCCTTACCACAAGTAAGTGCTAGGGGCAGAGAAACCCCGATTTGGCACCCTGGCTCTAATTACCGTGAAAGATAAGGGTTTGTGCGGATACCCTTGTAGCAGACATTAGTGCTTCCCCCCCCCCCAAAAAAAAATCTATCGCTTATGAAATGCCAGCATCTTGCACCCAGGCTAATGTTTAGCTCACTCTTAGAGCTATCCTTCCAGTGGTTGTGACAGAGAAGACAGACGCTATGTACAGTATTTACAGGTTCATTGTACCGGGGAAATTCCCCTAGCTCTTTTCAACAAGCACAATGAACACAGTGGTCCACTGCTTAATGCCCTGTCCTAAGGACTGCAATCCTGTCTGGTAGCGTGCATGTTGAGTGTCTGAGTGACAACGGGTGGGATTCTAACTCCTGTAGCTGAACGGGATTGAGATGCACATTTTTTGTCCATTTTTCTTCAGGTACAGTGACCCGCCTGCGGACGTGGTCCCCGGGAATGAGAGTAAACCCGGGCAGGAGAGGAGCAGCAGCCTGAGTGACAAGGCTCTCATGATCCTTCCTGAGTTCCCCAAACCCTCGGGCAGGAAACCTGGCATGGAGGAGAGGGTGCTTCCCTCATGTCCACTCTTCAACACTACTGACTCCATCAGGTAAGTGGTGCTTATACATAAGTTATACAGTTATAGATGCTATGCTTGTAAGATCTTGCCTGAGTTCCCCAAACCCTCGGGCAGGAAACCCGGCATGGAGGAGAGGGTGCTTCCCTCATGTCCACTCTTCAACACTACAGACTCCATCAGGTAGGCATATATCAGTAGGTACTTCCCTGAGTTCCCCAAACCCTCGGGCAGGAAACCTGGCATGGAGGAGAGGGTGCTGCCTTCATGTCCACTCTTCAACACTACTGACTCCATCAGGTACATGTACAACACACGTAGCTTGTAAGGTAGATAAGTATATCAGTAGGTACTTCCCTGAGTTCCCCAAACCCTCGGGCAGAAAACCTGGCATGGAGGAGAGGGTGCTTCCCTCATGTCCACTCTTCAACACTACAGACTCCATCAGGTACATGTACAACACATGTAGCTTGTAAGGTAGATAAGTATATCAGTAGGTACTTCCCTGAGTTCCCCAAACCCTCGGGCAGGAAACCCGGCATGGAGGAGCGCGTCCTGCCTTCGTGTCCGCTCTTCAACACTACTGACTCCATCAGGTAGGCAGGTTCTAATGTATAGACTACATGTAGCTTGTAAGGTTCTACAGTAGATGCTATGGTTGTACCTGCCTGAGTCCCCAAACCCTCAGGAAGGAAACCCGGCATGGAGGAGAGGGTGCTTCCCTCATGTCCACTCTTCAACACTACTGACTCCATCAGGTAGGCAGGTGTTAGATACTGTAGCATGTAAGGCCCTGATGATCCTGCCTGAGTTCCCCAAACCCTCGGGCAGGAAACCTGGCATGGAGGAGAGGGTACCTCCCTCATGTCCGCTCTTCAACACTACTGACTCCATCAGGTAGACAGGGGTTGCTTTGCCTTGTTACATTTTAGGGTCTTTTTCTCAGACAACCATCTTATAGATGAATGTGTATGATTAACAATCAACCCAGCCTTTCAGACAGCATTCAAAAAGTCTAATAGCATATCAGCATGTTTTGAAATGTGTCCAGTTGAATAAAGACCTGACACCTGTTTATATACACTCTAATGTTATAAGTTGTCCGTAACTTTTGACCTGGTACTGTCTGACAAAGTATCTGGTACACAGATTTTGTGTCAACTTTCACAGGTTCTGAATAAACCTACCTTTTAGTAGACAGGGGACCAGGGATAGTTTTATTAAGCTCAAAGTATAGAACTGAACAGCACAGACGTTTGATAAACTGTTTCGTTACACATGACTTGTTTGATGTACAGGTTGGCGGACGAGCTGACCGGCTGGCTGGCCGGGCTGCACAAACAGGAGTTCAAGGAGAAACAGCAGACAAAGAAGAAAACTCAGCCCAAGAAGAAGGTGGGTCAACAATTAAAATCTTGGAGTTTTTTCTCCCAAAATTTCCAATGTGATACCTATCACAGGTACAACTTATTACACAGCCCTCTTTTAGTCGCTGATGAAGGATGCTACCTGCAACGTCTGGCTGTTTTCAAACTCATCCAGTTGTTGAGTAACTGTTATCTCATTATCACAAATACAGTATTTTTCCTTACCTATCTTGGCCGCTTGCAACCTTAAATTCCTGAAACCTTAAGGGTTGCCTCATGTAGCACTGTTGACAAATGTGTTGGGCTATCTTGTATTATTAGGCTGCAATGTTGTTTTAGTTTTATGTCAATTTGCAAATAAACCATTTACACATGCACAAAGTTTTCCACAAATTGCTAAACTCAAGTTTGTTTGTTTTTGGGTTTTTTTAAACATCGAACTGAAAGTGTATTGTTTCTCCCCCCAGCCTGCAGTCCACAGGTCCCCCAAGCGCTACAAGAACACAGACCTTGCCCTGGCGCCCAGCGGGGAGGGCGAGGTTTACGAGGTGCAGGTGTTCGGCGGGCCGGATCGCAGCTACCTGGAGTTCCTGGAGGCCATCAACAGGAGGGAAGACACCTTCTATGTTGTGTCATTCAGGAAGGTATGTCGTAAGGGTTTTTTCTCATTTCGTGTGCTACTTGAAGATGCACAGACTTTTATTTCTATCATGAGAGTTCATGTAAGTTGGTAGAGTAGAATGTATTATGACCTGAGGGATTGGGTCAGATAGCTGAAGAACACTGAGTGATTCAGACAGAAGTTACGGTTTAGTCACTCACTTAGTGTTGTATTCTCCTCTTTTACAAAAAAAAGCAACAACAGACTACATTTCATTCTACATAGAATACTTTACTGTTAAATTTCACTTTTAGCAAGCATCAGACCCTTTCTGCATGTTAAGTGCCTCTCCAAAGGGTGTGGGGATTAAAACCCAGAAACCCTAGATTCTGAGACACTCAAGGCCACACCATGCCATGCCTTCTACAATTGTTATAAATCTTGTTGTTTCTTCCTGTCCCCAGGACCATCTGCTGCTGCCTGCCACGGCTCACAACAAGACCATGAGGCCGCGCATGTCTCTCCTCATGCCTGCTGTCAACGGTGGGTACTCATGGACTTTTCTACTTGTGCCTGTATTTTGTAGCCATAAGCCCATAACCATTAGGTGTAAGACACCAGCTTCAATGTATATTGAATCAAATATTAATCAAATGAGGAGAATTTGTGTAATACAAGCTGTATACTGACTGGTTTTGATTTGGTTTAGTGGATTTATTTTGTGGTTGGGAGGGAGGAGGTTCTTGGTGTGTTTTAAGTTTGCTGTTGAAAAAATTCTTTAATACAGTTGTAATTCACCTACATGTATACACATACTGCTTTTGAGATCTTAAAAATGCATGCAGTGGCTTCTTCAAGGTACATGTATATCTATCCTTAGAATTCATTCATTCATTCATTCATACATGCATTCATTTATGCATACAGACTTTCAAACACACAGACAAGTTGGGATGCCTACAGGAATAACACACAATAAAGTTGTTGTAGATTAGTCATAGGCAATAAGTCACTCTGATTGAAGAATCCCATGTTTCTCCTCTTCCAAAGAAACTGTCGGCTGAATAAAAAAACTTGGTCGTGTAAAAAGAGTCTCTTTACTTTATGCACGCAATAAAGTTGACTAGTCAGTGTGTAATTTTTATCAAGCTCATGTTTCTCCTGTTCCACAGAAACTGTGATGGACACCCGCCAGGGGCACATGGCCATGATGCAGATTGACTGCGAGGTCATGAACACCCAGATGATCCAGCTCAAGACATCCAACATCCCTGCCTATCTCCGCGACAACGCAACCTACACTGTCCCCTCCCCCAACATGGACCCCAAAACTGTCCACGGCCACCCCCACCCAGAGGGCACCATTCCTCCTAACTAGCCAATCACAGCACTCCTTACAAGTCAACAGCCAATCAGGAGTGTTCTTGTGAATGTGCAGAGCCAATCACAACACTCCTTAAAAATTAACAACCAATCAGGAGCACCCTTGTGAATGAGCACAGCCAATCACAGTCCGCGATGTTGTGATTGGCTGGGTACATTCCTAAAGTTGTTTCTAATTGGCTCCTTAAAAGTCAACAGCCAATCAGGAGTGTCCTTGTGAATGTACCCAGCCAATCACAATTCGCGATGTTGTCATTGGCTGGTGTACATTTCCAAAGCTGTTTTCTGATTGGCCATTGTGAGTGTTTGTAACCAATCACAGTTTATATTGTGACAAATCAACCAATCAGGAAGAGCGGCTTCTTGCTGGTTGAGAGGTTTTGCTTGTTTTCCAGTTGTACAGAGGAGTGATTTGAAAAAAAAAAAAAAAAGAAGAAAAAATCTTATCCAGAAAAACAAGCAGTTTGTATTTTCCAAGCAAAGGAGGTTTTTTATCTCAAAAATTTTGTTGAAAGATGCCAAAATAATTTGATGTGGAGGTTTTTGTCCTGTATCAGTATTTACAGGAAGAAAATGAACAATGGTAGCTATTTGATGCAGCTATGAGGTGTGGTATAACCACATCGCAAAGAAAGAAGTTTTGAAAGCTACGAGAAAAGATTTTATACATATTATGGAGGAAAGTATTTTGTGCTTGTAAAATACCATGCATGTATGAGTGAGGGTTGAGAAATATTACTGGGGACTGGTGGACCAGGGCATTGTTGCAATATTAAGGCAGCAGAAGAGACATACTTGTGGATCAAGATGGTGCATCTTTGATCATATTAAATCATCATATTAAACTTATAAAACTGTCACAAACGTTAGTAAGCTGTTGGGACTTGCCAGTGGTTGAAGTATAGTTTGTTATGAAAACAGAAAAAATATATAGAGAGAATGTGTTATTACATGAAACTTAATGCACAGATTTCTAATTTAAAGGTAGCCTGTGCCAGATTTTCACATTTTTTGTGTTACATTTTGTACAATTTCAATCCATTTCTGACAATCTGAAAGCTCTGCAGAAAATTGTGTTTTCTTATGTACCTATGACATCAGTCTTTTTCCATTTACATGTACAAGTACATGTATGTCACTGTCTTTCTAATATTCTAAGACGGGAAAGTTCAGCTACAGTAGCAAGAAACTATACAGTCAAGTAGATCAGAGTTGTACATATCTTTATTCTACATGTAGCTGTAGCACAATTCTTGCTGCTCTGTGACTAAATAGCCTGTACTGTTACTTTTGAAAGCAGTATCTGTACTTAATAATGGAGCACTTAGTCCATTTTATCATATCAGTAAGTAGTATGATTTTCCTTTATGGGTGTGAGAGCAGAAGTTGAACGATTTGTGGATACTAAGTTGCAGTAAGGAAAGGAGAGTATGCCTGTATTTTGTGAGGAGGGAGGGTAGGGTTGGGGGGTATTTATTATGTATGTGTGGATGGGCCTTTTGCATGGTTGTCTGGTATGCTTTACAATCTGCTTATGTGGCATCTATGGTGTTCTTAATAGCTGGTTTACATTCTGATGGTGCATAAAGCTTATGACTATCAGTTATGTGACTAGCTTACATGTATGTCCATGAAGGTTGGACATCAAAGTGGAACATTATGTAATCAAAATTAATCAAGCAACTGGTTAATTTTTTAAACTCAATATGTATTACGTGCACCTATGATTTTGTTTGATTCAGATTTCTAGCCAACAGCTAGCAAAGAAATTACAACATTCAGAAGGAGAATTTATTGTGCTAAAGATGCTGTTACAAGAAGTGACACATTTGTATGCTAGTCCGAACATTATTTCTTATGTTTATATTCTATCATGTTTAAGAACAGGACCAGGCATTACTAGACATCTAGTACTGTACATGTAGTTGAAAAGACTGAATTTTTACACACATTTTGAATGTGTATCTTGTAGGTGGTGCTTGAGTAAATGTGTCAGTGATTTTATTTTAGGAAAAGTTCTTAATTTTTTTCTGTCAGCATGTCAATGTATACAGGCTTTAGAGCTGTAGCTGTTTCCACATTCCTACATTTTGAAAAAGAAGGCATGTTTAGAACATTTATATCTAGTATGCAATACCATAGTAAGCATTGAGTTTGCATGTAGATGTCAGAAGGAAAGAGGCTTGTTGCTCATGATGTAAATAGAGCTTTACGAAAAAGGGAGGGGAAACAGAGATGTAAATATTTGATGGGAATAAAGGTTTCTACCTTGGAGTATAAGATTTATCAGATTGTTGTGTCTTCTGTCTGAGAGAACTGCTACCCTAGATAATACCATTCTTCCTTCTACACTATGCCAGAACCATAGCATGCTAGGCCCAGAGTCAGGGCCTAACTGAGGGTGGCTGTGGTATAATTTCCTTGGGTACATGTTGGCTCTGGAGCCCAGAAACTGGTCTGTACGTTTGGGCCCTGGAAACAGTCTGGCACCTAGGCTAAAGAGCTTGCCCTCTATGATAGGTTGAAGTGTATTCTACAAAGATGCTAAGTTTGGAATACTGTATTTGCTATCTCTTTCATCTGAAACAAGTAGGGTCATTGATAACAAGCTTTATTATTGACAGCCAAAAATGTACACACCGTAAGCACATTGATATCATGTAATAAGCATTGTCTTGACATGATATGTCCACAAAAACTTAAATCGACATCAATCTACTAGCTTAAAATTTGCTCTCAGTCACGTAAACCACTGAGCACCATAAACAGCAGCAGCATTTGCTATCACATACTGGTGGAAACGCCCTCTGGCGGCAAGTTGCTAACTACAGCCGCATGAAGCTTCATTCATTGCGGAGGGTGCAACATACATGACATGGACGGAATCGTCTTTTCTTCCATCGTTTTTAATCATTGCAAATTATATCTTCGTCGCCACCATCCTTGGGTATCATTTAATAGTATCTAGCCTTGACAGTCCTATATACTATGCAATTGTACCCTTACAAAGTTAAAGCACCACTTTTGCAACTTAATTTCTAAGCACTCCTAAAACAACAACCTAACTACTACTGTACCAGCCTCGACCTTATTTCCAGACAAACAGTGAAGTTTCATACGTTATTCATTTCCTCTTTCTGTAACGATAATGAGAATAGTAATTTTTAAAACTCCATCGCAAAAGTACAATGTTGCAGAGATATCTGACTTATCATAATGATTGTTTGTGAGATCCCAAACATCGATGCCTAAGCGACCAGTGACAGTTTCTAAACTACGTACACGTCTAGTGCCTTCTTGATGCCTCTTTTTGTGTGTTGAATATAGTATTTTTTTAAAATCCCCACCGCAAAAGTACAGTGTGGCAGAGACTTTTGACTTCAATGTCTGTGAGATCCCAAACCGATGCCTAAGTGACAAGTGTCAGTTTCTAAACTACGTACACGTCTAGTGTCTTCTTGATGCCGCGCTTGCAGTACGGGCACTGTTGGCGCGTGAGAGCAGAGCCCCCTGGCAGCTTGCCGTGGCACTGCCGGCACATCGCGAAATGACAACACGGTAAGGTGACCACCGCCCGCTCGTTCACCCCACACAACGAACACAGCCGCCACTCCATCGCTTTTTCCACCTCATCCGCTAGACGCTCGTTTTCTGCTTGTAGCTCTTCCACCCTCGCTGCGTCGCTGTTGTGAGCCTCCACGTGGGATTGGAGACTGAGGGAAGACCGGTACAGTTCGTCGCAACGTTGAGCCGACTCCCTGTGAATGAATGAATGAATGAATGAATGAATGAATGAATGAATGAATGAATGAATGAATGAATGAATGAATGAATGAATGAATGAATGAATGAATGAGTGAGTGAATGAATGAATGAGTGAATGAATGAATGAATGAACTGGTTTATTTATTATTTACAACACACATACCATTGCAGCCTTACATGGCTGAATTGGGGCACATTAAAATTTATCAAGAATGGTTCAGCAAATTGACAATAAAATGTAAAACACCATTGCTCTGTCATAGCTAACATAGTATCTGCTTTTCTGATTATCCTGCTAGCCTCTACCAGGCTTCGGGAGGCGGCTGGAAAGAGTAGAAATCGGCCAAATAGGAAGATAACATGCCAAGGGAGTGGCGAACTGTTCTCTCTCTTTTTGGCCGATTTCTACTCTTTCCAGCCGCCTCCCGAAGCCTGGTAGAGGCTATTATCCTGCCCGCTCTCTTTTGTACTGCTTCTATGTACTTGGACTGTAAAGTAGTCAGACCTGTGCTGTTGCTCCGCCTGTTTCGCCCGGTCGTTCAGACGCCCGATGCGCCGCTTCAGGTGCAGGCAGTAGTTCGTCAGCCGCTCGTTCGAGTCGTTCGCTTCCTTCAGACGCGAGTGGATTTCTTCCGTGCTCTGCTGTTTTTCCTTCGTCAGTTCTCGTCTCAGGCTCTCCGCTTGGCTTTCCAAGTCTTGCTCGCTCGTCTTGGCTTCATCTAGTTCGAATTTAAGACGTTGGACTTGAGTTTCGAGACGTTTCTTGTCTCTAAACATCGTGTCTAGCTTGTCTTGAAAGTCGGATATCTCTTCTTCGAGGAGGCGCCGACGTTCCACCTCCGTGGCACGAAACTTCCCGACCTCCTCCCGAACGTTACCGAGCTCTTCCTCCCTTTCGGCGACTGCTCGCGACAGTTCTTTCACTCTCTCGGCCAGACCGGCCTTGTCTCGCAGCAGGTCGCATGTGACCACGCGGCCGATCCCGCGGAACGCCGACACGCCTCTCCCCTGCTTTGTAACCCTGCCCTGTAGCTGCCGGTGTTGACTTTTCAAGACCGCCAGCTCGTCCGACAGAGCGGCCATGCCGTCCAGCTCCCTGCCATACTGCGCCGCTCTGCGCTCCGTTTCCTCCAGTTTGTCCTGCAAACATTGAACCTGTTCCCAACTACACCTGTCACTCTCCTCTTTATCCTCACGTAAGGTCTTGTTCTCAACCTCTAACTCTTCTAGCCGACTTCTAAATGCTTCCCTCTCTTGCAAAGCTGTATTTAAAGCAACCCTTCCTTCTTTTTCCCTCCTAAGAAGCGAGAGAGCCCAGCCTATTAAAGCGGCAATGAGGAACGCCGTAACTGTTGATACGAGCACGGCCATACTTTAAGGAGTGGGGTCAGTGGTAAACAAACCAAACAAGTTGCTCGACGTTCCGAGCCCTCACCTGTGTAACATACGACTGTCTCTTCTCAAGCACGACAGACTGTCTCTGAAATTAGTCCCATCTCTTGGTGTCCCTTGCGTACCTCCAGAACGTTGAATTCTGCCAGAGCTGGTCAGATAGTTTCTCAAAACGTTTTCAGCTTGCCGTTGTCGAATTCAGCGTCTTGTTTTGAAAATTAGTAGAATGGCGGTGAAAGTAGTGTGCGTTACCGGCCTACTTTTCCCGTCTAATCCAGACCCTGTGATCACACCAACGCGATGACAGAGACCTCCCAGCGTCGACCTCATTCCTTCAGCCGAAGCCTACACGTGCTCGCTTCCCAAACGATGGCGTTTTAGCCCGCTCCATCTTTCCAAAACTTGTACCATTCGCTGTTTTCGTGCCACCGGTTGGACTACAACAAACATCCCAGCCAGGCGAAAGAAAGACCTTACTCCGACTGGAGCTCGGCCCAGTAACACGGACTTTGCGCAGTGTACACAGGAAAAAGTCAAATAAACGCCGTCCAAACACCCAACAAAAGCTGCAGACGACACCTCTTTAATGATTAACGGAGCCTGACTTGTTCCACCGGGAGTCCAGGGCCAAACAGTGCCGCGCATGTTTGCAGCGTGTTTGCCCAGCGCCCATTTTTTTCCACCACACCTTAGTTTGAGGGCTGATAGCGACAGTGTTGGTGGGACAACTCTATCGAGTGTTGACAAAAGGAAACGCATACGTGCCTGAGTTCGACAACAACCTTTAGTTTCTTAAAAGCCATCCTTATCCGTCGACCTTCCGCCAGTGATCCTATAACTGCAACTTCCAGAAGATTAAGATACCATCAACTGAGCGATCCCAAATGAAGATAGGATAAGGAGAGTACAGAGGAACAACTTATAACATTTTGTTATGTTGTGTTTTCTGTGATTCTATGCAACACACACGTGTGTACGTAGCCTCCGTAGCAGGCTTATAGAACTGGGGTTTGGTGGTCTTCGGCTGTTTTCTGATTAGCCCAGTTCTAAAAACTGGGGTTCTTCAACCAAGCCGGCTATGTTGTCTATATGCAATCAGAAAATAGCACATTAAAGCTCCCAAAGACCCTGAAGACCCCCAAACCCCCCAGTTTTTGGCATGCTATGGAGGCTACTACTAACATTTGTACGCAAGTCGTGCGTGCGAAAATCATTTCACAACACTTCACATACACCTGTTCTACCCACGCCATGAATTGCTCTTTTCATGCCACCGTTGCCAAAGTGGTGGTACACGGGCTAAACAGTTTATTCTACTAGCTACCACGCTCACGGCATATATATTTACCTACCAATTATAATAGGCAGTTAGTAGCTGTGCTTCCTTTTTAGTAATCCCTTTCAAACATGATTGTGTATTCTATGTATCATAAAATGTTTACCAAGATTTTCTACTCTCCAAGCAGAGGTTTTGGTTTTGGGTTATTTTGGGCGTGTTTTTAGGCTTTTGTGTAAAAAAAAATCCGATAAAAAAGCCTAAAAACACGTCAAAAATAACCCCAAACCCCAAACTCTGCTTGGAGAGTAAAGATTTCCATCCCAGTGACTGGCGCCGAAACAGACTTTCAACATTTGTTTTTTGTACAAGTAGATATTTTATTTTTCTCAATTTCTTGAAGCATAAAAACAAACGTCGATGAAGGTTAGACATCCAGGTAATACGATACGCCAAAAAGCAGTTACTCAAGCAACTGGATCCAAAATCATATCCAGTTGCTTGAGTAAACTGCTGTTTTGCGTAGCATAAAAACAGACACCTGTACCTAATGTGCACTATGCAGCCTGGCCACTTAATGCGTTATTTTAGCGCAGAGGGAACCGTGTTGACTTTACGTTTATCTCTAGCTGACTGCCAGTCACTTTGGCAAGGCCTGCAACCAAAAAGGGCGGAACGTGAAGACAGAATTCTCTGGTGTCTGGTGAGGTCAGATGTCAAGAGTTTGGTAGTGTGTCTGGTTGGTTGGTTGGTTGGTAAGTTGGTTAGTTAGTCACTTTGGCAAGGCCTGCAACCAAAAAGGGCGGAACGTGAAGACAGAATGCTCTGGTGTCTGGACCTCACTGGAGAGGTCAAATGTCAAGGGGTTGTAGCGTATCTGTCTGGTTGGTTGGTTGGTAGGTTGGTTGGTTAGTTAGTTGGTTAGTCAGTTTGGCAAGGCCTGCAGCCAAAAAGGGCGGAACGTGAAGACAGAATTCTCTGGTGTCTGGGCCTCACTGGAGAGGTCAAATGTCAAGGGTTTTGTAGTGTGTTTGGTTGGTTGGCTGGTTGGTTAGTTAGTTGATTGGTTGGTTGGTTGGATGGTTGGTTGGTTGCATGGTTGGTTGGTTAATTAGTTGACTGGGTAGTCGATAGATCGACCGGTCAGTCGGATGGTGGGTGTAATAAATCAATCAATAAATCGATAATTGTGATACCCAATGTCATTGTGTGAGACAATAAAGTAGATCCCAATGATATTTTAGAATCATGCCTATATCCAACCCTATTGCAGCTACCGTTCTGTTCCCTCACAACTTGATATTATGATCATGACGGATATCAGGCTAATATACGAACCGTGTGCTTTCCTGTTATTTTGACCCACTATGACCTGCACATACACACACACGGACTTTGCCCTTGCATCTATATATGTACTAATCTATGACCACATAGGCTGTACCTTAGCCTCCGAAAGTTTAACCGTCATGTCACTGTTCAAGGTCTAACACTAGTCATGACATGGCGGTTGTAGGGATGAAATCATTGCTGGTTCTTCCAATTGTACTCGTCTTGTGTTGCCTATCGGTCACCAACGGGCATCGCAATGGGCATGGGGTGAAACCTATCACAGAAGAGGTAAGGCTATACCATTTAAAAAGTTCAGATGGGGGGGGGTATCAAACATACACAGTTTTCTAACTAAGGTGTATCAGCCATACATGTACAACTATGGGAGAGGGGAGGGTGAACATCGCGACATGGCAATGAAAACAAAGAATGGAGGGTGTTTCAAAAGGCTCTTGACCATATCTAATAAGATTTCTGGCTACCAGTACTTCAAGACTGACCTAAAACTAACAAACCATGCACCGCTGCAAGTAACTTAGTAAGATGTCAAAACATAGACACATTTTGCTGGCGCAACGATTCAGACTCACACAGAAGTGTACATGTTTCCTGTAGACAGAAGGGATCTGAAGATTAGAGCAGGATCAGTAAGGATTAAGTCTCATGCCGGTATTGTAAATGTCCGTGCTGATCCGATCTGCCACATGCGGTAACACGTACTTATAGTTAGAACTGTACCAGCTGTGAGGCTGTGTTTTCGTTAGGGGGTGGATACGCGTCAGTTTAGCACAGTGTTTGGGATTTGAAAGCTTTAGCTCTATAAACACAAAACATTACATGTTTTTCTCTACTTGATAAAATCATCAACATTGCATCAGTTTCTGCATCCATTTGTCCACATAACCAAGTATCATTCATTAAGCCACAAGTCCATTCATTTATCCATCCATCCATTCATCCATCCATCCATTCATTCATTCATTCAATTTATCTCTTCAATATCCATTAATTATTCACTCATTCATGTATCTGTAGCTTCATTCATTCATCTACCAGTCTACCCATCCGCTAATTTCATTCACTCACTCACTCACTCACTCACTCACTCACTCACTCACTCACTCACTCACTCACCCACCCACTCACTCACTCACTCACTCACTCACTCACTCACTCACTCACTCGCTCACTCTTTCATCCCTCCTTCCCGCCAGTATTACGACCGTATCCTGCTGTACTACACGAACCTGACCGTCGCCATAGACAAATCACCATGGAGACTGCAGGTGTTCGATAACCACACGGAGGCCGCCATCTTGTCTGAGAGCACCGATGTCGACAAGAAACTGGTACGAAGGTCAAAGTTTAAATTCGTCTTTAGCAGAAGCCATTATGAAGCAAGTTTGAAGACAAGACTTGCCCAAATTTTTGACTGTACACCTGCAGTCTTTGTCAAGAAATGAGCAATCCATTGCAACGGTTCCTCAACAAGGACGGGGGGCGCCACGGACTTTCTGCAACATATATGACCCATGCAACATATGTGTCATTACATAACGTGACGTCACAGATGTGGTAGGTCCCTCATTCCTTGACAAAGACTGGAGTTGTACAGTTGAAAATTTCGGCAAGTCCATTATTTATGTGTTGGAGATTACCGTTTTAACTTGCTTCACATGCTTCATAGTAGCGTGCGTAGTCCAGTGGTTAGCGATCCTGCCTCTGGACTAAGAGGTTGGGTGTTCGAATCCCGGCTGTTGGCACTCAGCCGACATGCACGCTACTGTTTAGGATCGCAGTCCTTAGGACGTGACGTTAAGCCGTGGTCCACTGTTCATTGTGCTTGTCGAAAAAGAGCTAGGGAAATTTCCCCGGTACAATGAACCTGTAAATACTGTATATAGCGTCTGTCTTCTCTGTCACGACCAGTGGAAAATTAGCTCTATAGTGAGCTAAACTGGCTCAAGATCACTTTTTCACATCCATTTTTCTGTCCCTCCTTAGGGTTTCGGCCTATGGGAAGGGGAGTACCTGAACATCTACGAGGGTTACCTGTTTCGCGCGGGTGACGTCACACGGTGGTACCACGCCACGTCACTCCTGACCTATCAGAAGCCAGCTACGTTCGTAGTGATGACGTCAGACACGGAGAACAACGCCACGCTCACGGTCGTCATAGACAACCCGCGCCAGTTCCAACTGTCGGTCAAGGTCAACGTCAACCATCCGGGAAAAGGGTCAGTAGGATATGCTATTTCCTTGTTCGTTTCACTTTGTACATTTTCTGAGGAGCCAGCCGGATAGAGAAACTAAGTTTCTGTTGCCGAATCTTTGCAGATTTCTTTCTTTTTAATCTGCAGTCAAATAAATGAAATAGATAAATATTCTTGTGCAAAGATGAAATGTAGATTATTATCGTCAAACATTTTGCGAGTATTGTGACTGAAAACAACATACAAAATAATGGCAGAAGACCAACAAGAGCAAATGAGTATCTTATGGTCTTTGCTACGATTTTAGTTTTGATAAGGTTTACCACATACATGAATTTTCAGATTGTAAAGATTTCTAAAACTACAAATGTAAAATCATTTTGTTATTTTGAACCTTGCCTTTTCTTATCGTCTTTCTCCACGCAGAAATCGAGTAGCGATGGGTTTCAACCTGGTGAACAAAACCGAAGGATTCTATGGCTTTGGGGAGAGGTGAGTAAACTAACTGATTCATACTCTTATATGTATTATTTCAGTTTCTGTCTTAGATCTTCCTAACCTAACAATAGTAGAGAAATACCAGTGTATTATTTAGTGGTTATTTTTGATTTCTTGATCATCACGAAGGTTTAACGACGCGAACCAGCGCGGCCACCGTGTGGGGCACTGGCTGGAGGAAGGGTCGTTCGGCCTGGGCAACTGGGACAAGGATCTCCGCGTGAGTTTGGTGTTGGTCGTCTGTAGTTTCCGTACTTGTCTCTTTCTGTATCTGTATCTGTTTCTGTATAGTTGGTATAACCGCCCTTTGGTGTAAAACACCAGCTTCTGTATCTGTGTACCGTCTGTATCTGTATACCGCCCTTCGGCGTAATAGACCAGCTTTCTTGATGTTTATGATGTTTTACAGGTGCCGAAAGGCGAGCTGTGTACGTACGCTCCCATGCCTCTGACTATCTCCTCACGGGGGTACGGACTGCAGATGGACATGTACCACAGGTAGGGAGCCGGCCAAAAGTCTTTCCTCTCAGAGATCTTGTCAAAATAAGTACACTTACGACAGGTAATGTTAGGGATAGTCATCTGTGTTGAGCATTGGGCAGTGTTATCCATTTTTGGTACAGTAAGGGTTAGGGTTTAAAGTTAGCCTAGCCCTAACCCTATAACCCTATAACCCTAACCCTACAATGCTTTTAAACTTTGTAGTATATGGGAGGCAGCGGACTACGAACATTTGCCAGTTGATGGTTGCTGTGTCAGACGCCTAAGAATATTTGCTGTCAAATAATCTATTTCCAATAATCTCGCAAAAGTACCTAGAGTTTTTGCCTTACTGTACCCACCATCACAGGACCGTGTTTGACTCTAAACGCTGGGATGACGTCATGTATATCGAAGCAGAGGCAGACTTCTTCCACATGACCTTGTTCGCCGGCAGGACGCCAAGGGTACGTAAGACTTTGTCGTGCTCGAACCGGAAAACGTTGTTTTTCACACTTCTCTAAGGCCATGTTGATTTGATTATATGGATGACATCCTCCGGGAACCCCAAAATTGATGCGCGCGTGCGAATAAAAAAAAAGTTTTGCAAAAAAAATTGTTTTCATTATGAAATCTACGTGGTCATGAGGGTTGAACAAATGGGACGGAATATGGTTTGGCGAATAATCTAGTCTTCAAGTTCATTTCTTTACAATTTCGTCTTTTTTCGTTTGATTTTGGCATTCTACGACATTGGTATGGTTTTTTTGTAACTTACGGTATATTTTTGCTCATTTTGCAACTGTTTTGTACGATTTACAGTATGGTTGAAAACTTTTTTTTTAAACGGCCGAAAATTCATGCGCGCGCGGATGTCATCCATATAATCAAATCAATATGGCCTAACTATTGATAACTTATGGACAACAGTTTGGCAAGACCACAACTTACTTTATAGCTTGCTCTCGTTGACAGGTAGACATTGTGTGGAACTTGTGATTGTTCTGTACGTGTATTGTGACAGTGAAATTCGGTGACCATAGATACAAGAGTGTGTTATGTTGTAGAACAAATATTACGTCCCTTTGTTACCTTTACTGTCTTGGTTATAGGTATGTATGGCAGCGTCGTTGGCTACTACATGTCCAGTAAGAAACACTCTTCTATCAAATGTGTCTTGAGAACAATATCGCATTATGACATAAAACAACAACCGAGGAAGCGGCAGAGTCACATCAAGCGACAGCACCAGCAAGTTTCTTCTCCCTTGCTCCCCTTGCTCGAAGGAAACTCTTGATACAGTCTTCCCCTTCCTGTCGTTGTAGATGTGTCGAAGGCGTTCCAAGTCATTTCAGCATTCTGGCGAGGCCTGGTCCTTTCCTCGAAGTTGTTGGGATGATGCAACTGCATCTGGCGCGAAAGACTACGAGACAGTCCGACGCTCCCCAATAGCATATACGTTTGGAAAACCCGGATATTTATTCTTTCTTCTTCTTCCAACCTTTTCTGGTCGTTTCCAGTTGTTTCAGTCAAATTCTCCGATTCTGGAGAATGATGCGTTATTTCTAGCTTACCGGTGTAAACGCAGCCGTTGCCCGCTGGTTTTTCACTACTTTTCCTGACTGGTGCGCTACTTTTCCTGATCGGTGGGACCGCAAAGTTACCATGGACGTCTCTGTGAACATCAGCGATGACCTGGAGTGTGTTCTGCTGTGTCGTGTGCTCCGAATCGTCGTCATCAGACACAGGCAGGGACACGGTGTCGTTTGTAGACGACTTGCTGGCAGTAGAGGGTGTCCAGACCCGCTCACAAGGTTTTGGCGAAGGTCCCGTCGTCGTAACATCATATGCATGTGACGTTGTCTGTTCCGGAAAGTTCAGGACTATTTCAGACTCAGAGGACATCGCAAAACGACGTTTTGGTTGTCATGCAGTCACACAAGCTTATCCCGTAGGTCGATCGTCGAACAGTTGGTCGGCCGGCGAGAGATATATCGTATATACGTCTTTTGAGTTTCAGTGTTTCGGTGCCAAGAAAACAACTGTACCAGAAATACACCGACCATAGTAACGCAAAACGACTTCCATGGAAACGTTGACAAGCAGCATTGTATAAAATGTGTTCTATGGAACGTGTTACGATGCTGGCACTGTTACGAACACGCCATATGTAGTTCTGGAACAACGGTGATACCATAGTCCATAACAATGGACTGCTCTTTGTTTATCAAGTTGTTTGTTTGGTCGGTTGAATTCGTATTTATTGGCTATATACTAGTTCTTGTTTCACATTTTCAGGTCGTGCTATGGACCCTCCAGGTATATGTATAACGTTAGGTCCTCTGTGTTGGACTTTAACGTTAATGTAAGATTCTAAAAAAAGAAAATAACTTTTTTTTTATGCTCACAGGACACACTGCAGATGATGACTGACAAGAACGGCAGATCTCTCATACCCCCAGCTTGGCAGGTAGGAGTATGGTGTCATATTCTTTTTGACAGTCATTTCTACGTTTTGTTGGTGCTAGGGAGTGAAAAGCTGCTTGCAAAATATGTTTGAATGCGTTTTGAACCATCGCACTTCCATCACCAAGCATTTTCATGTCTGTCGTCCTCTCCAGTTTGGTCCGTGGAACCAGCTGTCTGATAATCAAGAGGGAGAAACGATCGTCGCCCGTGCCAGGTAGGGTCAGGGTACACCCTCTGGCCAAGGAGGTTTATTTCTACCCCCCTTGCTCTGATGTTGTACAGGAATGTGTTGATGATTTTCGTGACATTAGCATAACGTCTTCTCAAAACTCTGGCCTTATAATTTAGCAAAATGGAAATGTAGAAAATACGATTATTTTCTAAAGTCAAATATCTTTCTTACTATGGAATTTTATGTCAGAAACCTCGAACCGTTCTAAGTTCTATGTTTCCACTGTTGCCATGCTGATGGTCCACTGTTGCTATGGTGATGTTCCATTGTTTCCATGGTGATGTTCCATTGTTTCCATGGCGATGTTATTACGTCACACAGAGAACTGCTGTTGGACCATGACATCCCGTTCTCACTGTGTATCGAGCCGCTACACTTCTTCCCTGGGGGTGTGGACCCGGACATCGTGCCTAACAGGAAGGTAACTTAGCGTTAAAAAAGACTATGTGGGTGAATTTATATCCTAGTTCAACGATTTCGGTAGCTTGTGTTACTGTTCTGTTTTATTTTCAATTTCTTGTGCATTTCATGGAACATGGCTTATTTCCACATTCTTCTACGTCTCATCAATGTAGAAAGATCATCAAGAACTTGCAGACATCGGTATCAAGGTAAGCAATTTTCTTTTCTTGAAATTTATGGAAGAATTACGCCAGATTCCTTTTCAAATGAACGCTGAAAAAAAAAAACGAAAACGTAAAAAAAACAATCGAGCCAGACAGGATTCGAACCTGCAATCTTCTGATCCGAAGTCAGACGCGTTATCCATTACGCTACTGGCCCTGTTCACACAACCATTCCTTTGTACAAGCAACCCAAAGGTTGCAGGATCGAGATTTTACGGCTCTAAGACTAGTGTAACTTTTTTGTGGCGCTATGAAGGGTCGAAACTTTCTATGAATTCTACTGTTCCCTTCCAGTCCGTGGGTTACTTTAACCCCATGGTGTCGCTAAACTGGAACGGGACATACGAGATGGCGGCCCGGAATGACTACCTGCTGAAGACTCGGACTGGCGAACCGTACAACTACACTTACCTGTAGGTCTAACATCCCTTCCGATAAACACTGTAGCCATGTTTAAATATTTTCTGCTGTGTTCATTCACTACTTGTAGAAATGTACCATCCGAAATTCTCTGTCCAGTCACGGTTTCATGTAAGGGTATAACGTTATGTAGCTTGCTCTGTTTCTTCTTCTTCCGTTGCAAACACTTTATGGTAAAGTCAATGACCTGGACCAGACGGCTGTCACCACGGTAACCGGTGCTGTAGCAGACACCCTGTAGTGTTGGATTACTAGTATATTATGTAGCAAGTGGCTGTACAGAGTTAGAGGGGCTAGTAAATGAATATGTTTTAGTAAAAGTGAACAGAGCGGTACATGTATTTTGTTAGGCTAGACCATGTAAAGATATACATGCATTTGCAAAAATGTCACCCTTCTTGTTGATTTCTCGTTCTCAATCCCCAGAGGTTACGGTGCAGTGTCCCAGCTCGACTTTACCATGTACATGTACTAGTATAGGAATGTGTCTGAGTGAGAATAAACAGAGCAGTAGTTTGTTAGGCTAGACCATGTATAGGTTAAACATGCATTTTCTTTGCAAATGTTAACTGGTTGCGTTTCTGATTAATTTCTTGTCCTCAATCGTTACCATGGTGGTGTTCCATTGTTACTTTTCTCAATCCTCAGAGGTTACGGTGCGGTTTCCCAGCTGGACTTCACCAACCCCGCCGCCGTGACGTGGTACCAGTCCCAGCTGCAGTCCGCCATCGACATGGGGTTCCGCGGCTGGATGCAGGACTACGGGGAGTACACGCCGCCGGACTCCGTCAGCTTTGACGGCACAGACGGTACGTAGCTAGCCCGGAAAGCCTCTACCAGGCTTCGGGAGGCGTCTGGAAAGAGTAGAATAATTGGTCCGCTAGAATGTACAGTTTGCCACACCCGGTA
This sequence comes from Branchiostoma belcheri, assembly GCF_001625305.1. Classification (NCBI taxonomy): domain Eukaryota; kingdom Metazoa; phylum Chordata; class Leptocardii; order Amphioxiformes; family Branchiostomatidae; genus Branchiostoma; species Branchiostoma belcheri. The sequence goes on from NW_017804353.1 coordinate 1,067,741, forward strand.
CTTCCTAGCGGACCAACTCCCCGGCATGTTATCTCTCTATTAAGCCAATTTCTACTCTTTCCATGTCAGCCGCCTCTCGAAGCCTGGTAGAGGCTTAGCCCGGGTGCCATCCTCCGAAGTTACCACCGGCTTTCGTAAACAAAACAGATGACCTGCTTTCTGACATGTTCGCCACTGGCACTGTCCTTGGTGCTGAAGTTTACGTTTACTCAGTATCCCAAAAAAACGCGCATCCGAAAAAAGCGAGCGAGCGAGAGAGAAAGAGAGAGAGAGAGAGAGGAGAGGGAGAGATTCATTTTACAGATTATTACCTAAATAATGAACAAAAAAATATTTTTCACCTACAGGACTAGAGATGCACAACAAGTTCGTGCTCCTGTACCAGAACACGACCTATGACCTCCTGACCCGGAAGTACCCATCATCAGAACCGGACAAGTACGCGCCGGACTTCGTGTTTTACGTCCGGTAGGTCAAAATCCTACAGGTGTCTTCTGGGGGGGGGGTCTCGTGTTTTTTTACTGATTCCAGCTAAATATTGCAACTTTACTTCGTTAAACTTTACACACACAAAAAAGACGTCTACTGTGCATTGGAAGATGCGTTTAGGAGAAAATAAAACGAAAACATTAAACAGTAACGACTTTGTTTTACCGTTCCAGGTCTGGTTACACCGGCTCTCAGCGGTACACTTGGGCACACTGGACCGGCGATCCCACGTCTGACTGGTGAGAATTTTCCTGAGAGTACAGAGTCTACGAAACCCAAACAACTAAAGCAAGACGCCGGCTATTGCTAATGTTAAAAACTACCATTAACACGAGGACAGATGGTATACAGATAATTTGTCATTCAAGTCAAAGAGATTTGTATAGAATTTCAAATAATAAAGATTCCGTTAGTCACCGACGAAATGTAGTGGATGCTACTTCACACGTCTGGCAGTTTTCAAAATCTATCCAATTGCTACAGTAACAATTTCGTTGTAAATTTTCTAGCAATGTTTATTTTGTTCCTCGCCTCGCAGGTCCTACTCCAGCGGCCTTCCCGCTCAGATCATCGCTAGTCTGACGGCCGGGCTGTCCGGGATGCCTTACTCCGGGTCAGACATAGGTGAGCAAACAGTACCTGCTTTATGTTACAGTTGGGTCATGATAACGTTTGATACGGGTGTTCCAAATGTTCTATAGAATAACACGAACGCGTTTCTGTCATAAACAACTGAGTGACATTAGAATGATAGTTCATTCGTGCTGTTCGAGAACAGCAAACCCACATAACAAAAGCCAGTGGACTAGACCACCCGACAACATCGGGTCTAAAATGGAGTAGTCTGTGCTTGAATTTCATCACAATTTAAAAAGTTGATAAACAAATTGCAATACGAAAAAAACTTGTGCTCAACAAGAAGACAAATACATGTAATTATAAGTTACAGGACAAAGTGTCGAGAAAACTATCTCCAAACTTAAAAAAAAAAAAATCGAGCCAGACAGGATTCGAACCTGCAATCTTCTGATCCGAAGTCAGACGCGTTATCCATTACGCTACTGGCCCGCTTGACACAAGCACCTGTAGTATAACAGGTTTCCAGCGGTACCGACATAGCCAAAACCAAGCTAAGGGGCGTACCCCCGTGAGTAGATTCATTGCGTTGGTAAGTCAATTCTGCAGGTTCCACAACCATATATAAAATATCCCCGTTATATATTTTACTGTGTCAACGATTCCGATGTCTTCCCTAGCTCTATCATCTTCATCAGGGCAAACGTGAACTGAACTTTTTTTTAAAACCTCCTTGGTTTAAGTGTGATGTCATGAATGGTCAAGCCAGGTAATGCGTTCCCCCAAGTCTTTCGAAGCCACGTTCGAGAACGCATCTATTTTGCATTAAAAAACATTTTATCACTTCCAGGAGGCTTTGTGTGGTATCTGACTCCTCCACCGAGCGAAGAGCTGTGGTGCCGCTGGGCCGAGGTTGGCTGTTTCAGCGGGACCATGCACGAACAAGGTAACGACAAACCAATCTCCAAGCAGATCTTTCGGTGGCTGCAACACTAAATCTCTCTTTGCATTTGGAGAGTACTTGCGCTAATTCAAGGCTGCCATTTGGCGCTTACCACAATACAATAATACATTAGCTTCTACCAGGCTTTAGAAGCGGCTAAAAGTGCTGAAAGAGTAGAAATTGGCCACAAGAAACAGACAACATACCAGGGAAGTTGGTCGGCAAACTGTTTAACTGTACCAACTCTTCTGTCTATTTTGGCAAATTTCTACTATAATACATATGTGTTTAGAAAGTTGAGACAATAAAGTAAACGGATGTACGGGTGATGGTATATTATCATTGTCGTTGTTGCCGGCAGGTAGCGGGAAGGGCTTCGGTGAGAAGACTCACATTTTCGACACTCCTGAAGGCACGAGGGTCTGGCGGAAGTACGCCAAGCTCCGCACCCAACTCTTCCCGTACCTGTACAACACAGCACACGAGGCATATCAGGTCAGAAACTGGCGAAAACGGCTTTCCATCTCAAGAGATAGTTGTAGCACTCTGCCAGATGCCTTCTCCGGTGTTATGGCTATGGGCAGCATCTTATGCGTGTCCTGTCAGTCATTTCCTAGCATGGCAGTCCGAAATCCCGGCTCAATCGACATCTCGATGTTTTGTGGTTGTGTCGTTCTTTTCGTTGTCTCAAGCTTAGCATGCTTGCATTACCTGGACTTTAAATCTATGTAATTAAGATTGTGCGACCCAAATGTGTGTTATTTTCAGACCGGTTTGCCCGTCATGCGGCATCACCTTCTCGACTTTCCAAACGACACTCAGGCGATCAGACAGAACTTCCAGGTGGACTTGTTTCTCTCACTTGTTTTCGTTCCCTCAGCTTTTTCTGTGATAATTCGTATCAACACAACAGATTAACCTTCAACTTTTAACGTTTAACTCTTTGTGTCCCGACGTCAGTACATGTTCGGGCCGTCGTTCCTGGTTGCCCCGGTGATAGAACCCGGGCGGACGGACTGGGAGGTGTACCTGCCGGAGGGGGAGACATGGATAGACGTCAGCAGTCAGCTCAAGGTGGGAATCATTCAACACAATAGCGCCTATCGATTAGGCTTCGGGTGTGGCTGGAAAGATTATTTGACCAATTAAGTCCTTCGCGGACCAACTCCCTTGGTATGTATGACTCGTAATGGTAACTGTCATCGTTGCCCTTCAATATAATCTAATAGTATTTGCAATGCAATGCCGAAAGATTAATAGCAGTTTTCTCTTCATTTCCTACCTTAGTATGAAGAACAAAGCGGTCGGTTTATGTTGGGATTCACAAACTATACACAAGGTGGAAGGTGAGTTGGACATTGAATCACACAGGAAACCTTGCGCTCGATACTAGCAGTTTGAAGACACATTGTACATGCATACCAAGCCGTTTACTAGCAAACGATCGTATCCTTTTCATTTTGTTTTTCGTAATTCCGCTTGTCTCTCAATATCAAGCACAGTTTTCGTTTCCTCTAGAGTGGTGACCGTTTCCGCCCCTCTGGACGTCGTTCCCATGTTCGTTCGCGCGGGGACGATGGTTCCCGTTCTCGATCCCAGAGTCATGACCCTAAGTGATGCTACTGACCCGAAGGTCATCACCATGAAGCACCTTCAGGTTAGTCAGAAATATGTAGAAAATATGTTCACAAGGGTTGCACAAATCCAATGTTAGTGGCTGTGCGGTCCACGGCACGAAAACGGGTATTTATGCACGCTTAAACGTAGCGTTAAGGCGACGTTTCTTCCTCCTTTCCGCAACTTGAACCCCTAAACTTGAACGTAAAGATTGCCTTAACGTGGCCTTTCCGCAAGTGCCCATTTTCACTTCTTGACGCGCCTTTCAGATGCTTAAAGACGTCGTTAATTACGTTAATTATAAGCACGCTTAAACATAGCATATAAGGCGGCGTTTCTTCCTCATTTTCGCAACTGTATAATCCCCAAACGTGCACGTAAAGATGTGGCCGAGCAATCGCCGTCTAGTGGAAAGGGTGTCAATATCTATTGCTTCTCCTGTTGTAGTACTTGCTTCATCTGTGGATCTGGCCGACCGAGGACGGCTTCGCTCAGCTCGAGTTCCACGACCGGTCGTGGTGGAGCATGTATCACGTCATCTACGCAAGTACGTACTTCAAAGTTTAACCTTTTTCACTACAGTTAAAAGATACACACATGAGATACGCACACCTGGCGTTGTCAGTTGTTATGTTTACCAAAGGAAAACATATTATTTTGCTCTGTTTCCTCTTCTTCTCCAAACCAATAAGTTCAATGACCTGAAACAGACATCTGTCACCATGGTAACTGGTGTTGGGTTACATCATGTTGCAATTTTATAGCAGGAGGGATTTACACTCCTGAATGTGTTTGGGTACAAATTAACAAAGCAGACCATATGCGCTGGTAAACATTATGCATTTGTATTTGCAAATGTTACCTTTCGTTCTAGTTGTTTGTCGTAGTAATTCGACCCTGTTGTTCTGTTATTCCAGAACACTGGGAGATCGTATTTAACGACATGAACCCGAATAGAACCAACATCCTCCAGGTTTCAGCACCATGGACAGGTAAGTCATCCATTTTTTTTCTATTTTACTAGTATTACGAAACTGCTACCTTTGTAATTGTATATTTCCCTATTGAAAGATACCAAAGGAGCAGTTATTCAAGCAATTGGAGAGGTTTTCAACACGGTCACAGACAAAAGGTACTGGATGCTACCAGAAACATTCGTCTGGCCGTTTCCAAAATCCATCCAGTTGCTTGTGTAACTGTTACTTTGGCAACAAGTCTAGTATTCTTCTTAACGCTAGTGCACAGGAACGGAAGACCTTCGCTGATCCTGTCTAAGCTGGTCATTTATATCATATACATCCATCCATATGATACGCATTTCTGTTAATCATCTTCATTTCTTTATTTCCTAGAAAAAGTTACCAATGTGACGACCCCCACGGGCCATGTGTACCCCCGAGCGGCGTCGTTGGACGGTCTACTGTCCGACGGAGCTCCCGAAGGCTGGATCGTAGACCGGAGCCAACACACACTGTGGGTACGGGCGGTCCCACCAGACAGTAGCGGCGGCATAATTTACATACAGACTTCTGATTCAACTTATGACACTAATTCAAACTAATGTTTATTATCATTATAATTAGAGTTAGATGTTGAAGGGTTAGGTGTAACAAGTCGATCGGTGTAATGTAGCCAGCTGCCGCCGAGCGGCGTGCCTGTGAAGCTGGTGCGTTACGCCGAAGGGCGGTTATACCGGCTGATGGAGTCTTCTCTAGTATAAAAAAGACGCTAGAAATATTTAATTTAAGCTTTTTATTGAACAGTGGCTTAAGTATAGGGAGGGAAACATTGAGACATAATTCCCACTGAGAGTGCCGAGGTTTTAGATATATACATGTATTTGAAATATTATTAGATAAAAATAAATATTATCAAATCACGTTTGATAAAAGTGTCATATTGTGTTCGTACAAACGTTAATGTCTAGAAACTGAAAAAAAAACATACACAAGACCATTAGCGTTGTCTTCGCATCAGGTCATTTGAGTTTGTGTGCCTACAGCCTTCTGAGAATTAAACATCGCACCCGGTTACCCGGAGGCAAGTTTGTAGACCTAGATTTCACGCTGTCTTAGCGACAGACCCGTCGGACGAGGCCGCTCAGACACGCGTCACCAATGAGTTGTAACTAACGACGTTAAACAAAGGCGACAAAACACATAATGAAGCTTTGTTTGACAGTGATTTACAGCTCTACCGAAAGAGTAGTGAATATATCTGTTCCGTTCTTTCAAAGTTTGACAGGAGCAATCTTATAATTAGGATAACCTGAATTTGATTGGAGCACTAAGGTTGCAGTAAGAGTTAAACGGGGTTGTTGTATGTGTGTCAAACAGTACTGATGTGGCGGAAGGCACGTTCAATCTGAACCTTTGGTCGGGTCAAAGTTCGACAAGTCATATTTTTGTCACCTCTGTAAATAATCAAGCCAGCCGCACCTACATGTAGCCTCCACCAGGCCTTTCTACGGGAATACGGATCGTAGAATTGGGCAAAAAAGAGAGTAAAATTGGCCAAGGGAGTCCGGCCGTGGGGAGGTAGTTTCTTTCCCTAGCTGCGCGGCCAGTCAAACCTACAAGGCGGCCAAACTCCCCTGGCAAATATTCTCCTATATATAGCCAGCGTAGTTAGTCTGGTAGAGACTAACCTAACAGAAGGTCGGACGTGACAACTTCGTGCTAGCTTCGAACACAACAACATGGCGGCCATTGCGGAGGAACGCCCCGTTGAGACTGAAAAAAGCAGCAACAAAACGTCGTCGGCACACCACAAGAGCGTGGTCTTAGGCAAGTTCTCGGAGCACTGTTCAGTGCTGACGGCGTGCCTGCAGGCCATGCGGCGGGAGGAGCTTCTCTGCGACGTGATTCTGGTGGTGGAAGGGAAGACCATCCCCGCGCACAGGTGAGAGAAACTTACGGCTGGTCACGATGAAAACTTAAGCCCAATTTACACTTGTTTTTAAACTGTAGTACTACACATCCTAGTGTGTACTTTTCTGGGTTTCAAGAGAAATGAAGCACTTCAGAAGCAGTCTACTACAGAACTGAGTAGTACACTTCAGCGGTTGCTCTACGAGACTGATCTTATTCAATATTTAGGTTTATATAAAGCGCTGACTAGACAGCGAACTATGTAGTTCTTGCTTATAACCTGCATTTCTCCTGCAGTCTCTAAGTGTCACTGACGAAAGGTAGTGGATGCTACCTGAAACATCTGACCGTTTCCAAAATCATATCCAGCAGCATGAGAAACTACTTTTTGACGTATCTTATTACCCGGATGTCTCACCTTCACCGACTATCAATACACCTTGTTACACAGGGTCGTGCTGGCCGCCTGTAGCGACTACTTCCTCACCGTCTTCACGTCAGAAGCCGAGGGCACCGAAGAGCAGCGACAGGACACGACAATCCACGAAGTCGCCGACGTAAACTTCGACGCCGTCCACAAAATCGTAGCGATGATGTACTCTGGCGAAATCGCCATCAGTCCTGAGACTATCGAAGATCTCCTGAACGCTGCCCAGGTCCTACAAGTCGCCAAGGCCACCGATTTCTGCGTGCAGTATCTACAAACACAGGTCAGTGGTAGAAGTACGTTTTTTTGCAGTGATCTGCAATATTGCAGAAATTAATGTCAAAATTTTGTTCTGCAATTCGGAAATGCTTTCTGCAAATTCACACTTAAAGGTCTGGATCTAAACCCATGGTACATACCAAATTGTATGTTGGCAAATATTTTACATGCAATTTGAAAAATAGTTCGTAGAAAGCACTAAAGCTAGTATTAAACACCATCAAACCCCTAGCCTTATTTTTTCCAGTCTGCAAAATTGCAGGTTGCTTGATTTTTTCTTCTGCAATGTTGAAAATGTCTCTGCAAAATGCAGACTGCAGATGGGTATTTCTAACACTACAGGTGGACAAAGAGACGTGTCTTCAGTTTCTCAGCATCGCGGACAAGTTTGAGCTCCCCGACCTCGACCGGAGGTACATGCTCCAGCACGTGCACGAGAACTTCTCCGACGTCTCCAAGACCGAAGACTTCATCAACCTGGACAGTAAGACCGTGCAAGAGATCTTGAGCAGCGACAGGCTAGTAGACTGGTTTATTATTAAAATCAAAGACAAGTCACATGGCAGCCAACAGGCTGAATTGACAGACTCGTGTACAAATTGGCAGATCAATATGAATTCGCTTAAAATATCTAAAATCGTTAAAATGACAAAACAGATAAAAGCAATATTTAGTATGAGGAACATTACTGGGTGTCGCCCCCAGAAGCACCGAACTACAAAAAGTCAATCCGCGTGTGCATAAAACTCTGGCATAGACATGTAAAGTTATATTATATATATGATAGAAAGAACAGTATCAGGGTCCTTTTGACAAGTAAAATCATTAACTGTACAATCGTTAACTGTACAATACAGGCTGGTGGTATCGACGGAGAAGGAAGTTTTTGAAGCGGGAAGGAGGTGGCTAGCGCACGACGAGGAGAGATACGAGCACGCAGAGGCCGTCCTAGGTAGGGTGCGTTTCTCGTTCATGTCGCAAGAGGACCTCCTGCAAGCTGTGTGCGAGAACGTGCTAACAGGTGGGTTTGTTGTATCCAGAACCGTGCTTTATCCAAAACCATGTTCAGATAGGGTTCTGGATGGTCTACGCGTGTCCAGAACCGTGTTTATCCAGAACAATGCTCAGGCATGGTACTATTATTTTCCAGACGTCAAAGTGGAAATGGCACCTGCGTTGACACTTGCCAAAAGGCAACACCAAATTTGTCTTTGGGGTGTACTAGTGTACAGTCAAATACGCTTGTCTAAACAACCTGACAACGTGTGGCATTCTAAATCTTCTGCAACAGAGGGGTGTTGCACAGTAACTTTAAAGATCAAGATCAACTACCGCTATCATTTCAAAGTTGGAAACTTGCATGTCACCATATTTGGAGTCCCATAAAAATCCATTAAAAATGCCATGACCATTTCATCTTTGTGACCTTCCAATGAGAGCGTCGATAGTTATCATTATGGACATATTTGCCATAAAAAAATTGTGAAAGATGAAAAATCCCAGTGTCTTGCTGAATCTTTTAAACATGTATTAAAGCTCAATGTCGCCTCCCCACAGCTAACCCAGGAGTCATGGCGGTCGTACAGGACGTGGTGGAAAGTCGTCTGCACCATGGCAACGGTCAGTCGCAGAGCCGCCTAGCGGAGACCCCGCGAGGTGCACCCGTGAGGAAGCTGGTCATCCTGGGAGAAGGACATGAAGACATCCCCAGGGTCTATCAGACGTGCAGGTGGCGAGTCATTCTTTCTAGTGAATTCTTTTTGAAGGCGGTTTTGTTTCCATCTATGGTGTTTTTTCATGCATCGTTTTTGTTTTTAAGTCCAAGTCAGTTAGGGAGGAATTGATGATCTTAAAAACAAACCAAGTGCCCTACTTTTTCGGCCTCAGTAGCCAAATCCCTTGGAGAAAACGATGTCGACGCTATACGTCAACGAAGGTTAGACATCCAGGTAATGAGATACACAGGAAACAGTTACTCATTCAAGAAACTGGATAGATTTTAAATACTGTACAGACGTTTCAGGTAGCATTGGTCACTGGTGAAAAGTAGAAAAAGCGTCTTGAAATGTCTGATAATTACTAGTATTCTAAAATCTGTCCAATATCGTCGCTTAAAGCTTTCTATTTGGAAAAAAGATGGGATCGTTCTAGTATAATGCTGGTACAATCCTTCATCTAATCACCTGTGTGTGTGACCTCTTCACTTGTTCAGATATTACGAGCAGAAGTGGGATGAGTGGGTGGACCTGTCCTCCATGCCTCCCGGGAAGGTCAGCAGACACGCGGTTGCCATGGTGAGCCACGCCCTGTACGTCATCACCGACCTGAAGGACAGACACGAGCTGCATCGGTACGACCTTGGGGTCAAAGGTAAACCAGACGTCTATCACCATGGTAACTAGTGCTAGGTTCCATCATGTTGCAATTTTATAGCAGGAGCGATTTAGACTCCTGTCACCATATATATGCCTAACCATAAGCAAACGTTTCGCCCTTGAATAACTATGTTTACCAAAGAGTTCAAAATATTGCTTTTGCTCTGTTACTTCTTCCGTTTCAAACACTGACCTGGTCAATGACCTGAACCAGCCGTCTATTACCATGGTAACTAGTGTTGGGTTAAGGTAAAATTAGGAGTCTAACTCAGGACTTTATTTATCATAAACAAACGTTTCGCCCTTGATTATGTTTACCATCGCAGAAGGAAAACATATAATAGTTTTTGCTCTGTTTCTTCTTCTCCAAAAAAATAAGTTCAATGACCTGAACCAGACGTCTGTTACCATGGTAACTAGTGTTGGGTGACACCATGTTGCAATTTCATAATAGGAAGGATTTAGACTCCTGTCACCATATATGTGAATGTGTTTGAGTAAGAATTAACAGATCAGACCATGTGCGAAGGTACACATAATGCATTTGCTTTGCAAATGTTACCTTTTTTAGTTTGCATTTCTTTATTTCTGATCTAATAAAAAAAAGGTTGGCGGCAGCTGGCCGGGCCTGAGCACAGGAGGACCGGGTACGCGCTGAGTGTCTGGCGGGAGCACCTGTTCCTTATCGCCGGGAAGTGCCCGGGGGCGGCGGCGGTACCGGTGGAAGAGTACGTGCCCAAGGACAACGAATGGAAATCAATTTCAGGTCCGCAGTGCTTTAAAATAGCCAAATAGAGAGATAACATGCCAGGGGAATTGGTCCCCTAGAGAATACTAGAGAAACTCCCCTGGCATGTTATCTCTCTATTTGACAGCCTGGGTGCCATGGCCAGACCCACATCACCGATAGATTCAAAGTTATCCAGTGTGCAGGGGATACCTTTGAGTCTAGTGTGCTGTGGGTCTGGCACCCAGACTATTTATTTGGTCTATTTCTACTCTTTCCAGCCGCCTCCCGAAGCCCAGTAGAGGCTACCTATTGCTACGGTTCGTAACCCTAATTCAGGGTTTCGCTAACCCTAATTTAGGGTTTCACTAACCGTAATTTAGGGTTTAGAAAACCCTAATTTAGGGTTTCGAATGTCTAATTTAGTGTTATCGAAACGATAGATCTAGGATAGATCAAGCAAAAACGATTTGACTAGCCTCCACAGAAGGCCAAAACTGGGGGGTTTGGGGGTCTTCAGGGTCTTTGGGAGCTCTTTTTATAATACATATAGACAACATAGCCGGCCTGATTGAATTACCCCCGTTTTAGAACTGGGCTAATCAGAAAACAGCCGAAAGACCGCCAAACCCCCAGTTCTATAACCCTGCTACGGAGGCTAGAGTTGACAGCATCTATCAATCTGACAGGTTTCCCGTCAGAAGTGTTTGACCACGCGGCCACGGCGGGACCGGACGACCAGCTCTACGTGACGGGCGGGGCGGTGGCCCAACCCGCGGGCATTTTCGACAGCGGCCCGGCCAAGCCCGCCAGCAAGCGGTGGGTCTACTGCTGCCCCGGCCCGGGACAACCCTGGGAACGAGAGGCCAACATGAACGCACCCCGGGCACGACACGTCATGCAAGTGAGTTGTCGGAAATACTGTAACACTAATCAGTGAATTTGTAATTTGAAGTCAAAATATCGGTTCGAGTTCGACCAAGGACAAACGCACACTGTGACAGAAATGAGGTTATATAAGGGAAAATGTTGATCAAAAGGACGATATTTTCAGTGACATTTTAAGATATAAACTTTCCTAAAAGCTGCCCTAGAAATCTACAGAATGACATTAGTGTTACATGTACCTGTAAAAACGTCCACTGTACCTGCATCGTTGCGAATCATTCCAAGCTGTTAGTGGTTGCTATAAAGAGAACGCTTCTGTTCTATTCCAAAGTTGCGTCATAGATGATTGTTCGTCACTCTAGAACACAGGCTACCGACGCTCGACTCTAAATATTTCTTCATGATCAGTTTCTACATTTTGATAGACAGTTACTAGAATCTTGCTCTTAAATTTGGCGTAAAACGCATTTTCCAAACTTCCATGTGTTAGGGGACGGCATGTACGTTTTTGGCGGTCACGCTTCCAATCACACAGGCTACCGACGCTCACCTTTCAACCTTTCTTCAGTTTCTACAGATTTACTGGAATCTTGTTCTTTAATTTGGTGTAAAACTTACTTTCCAAACTTCTAACGTTAGGTGTTAGGAGACGGTATGTACGTGTTTGGCGGTCACGCCTCCAAGGGCACGGGCGACGTGGAACGCTTCGACCTGACGTCACGGCAATGGAGCGTGGTCACCAAGCAACGTGTTCTGGCGGGAATGTCTCCGCACGGGGCCGTGACGATGGACTACCGGATCTACGTCGCGCTGAAGGGGGAGGGGGACAGTAGAGGGGTGGTGTACGAGTATGACCCTGAGACAGAGAGGTGGGACACGCACTGCAGGCTGCCGTGGGACGTTAGAGGGTTCGGACTGTGCTCGGTGGACGTGCCGCAGTGGCTGCTCAAGAGGAAGGGCACCATCACGTAGCACTTTAATACTGCAGCTCATGTATATAACGTTGATAACTTTTTCGTAGAGAACTTATAGTATAAAGTATATGTGCAAGAGCCTAAAATGACGAGGTTTTGATGCCTGTCTAGTCTCTACCACTAGTACCAGGCTTCAGAACTGAAGCGACTGGAAAAGGAGTAGAAATTGGTCAAATCACGTAGCAATACTGTAGCTTATGGTATATTATTACGTGTACTAGTAGTTGAAAAGTTAGTCCTCCTGGCAAGGTAGAGTATTACGTACGGGAGCCAAAAGTGACAAAGTTTCAAAAGCGACAAATTTAATGTCAATGCCTTTTCATAGCAGTGAAATGTATATAGGTTCGTAGTAAAATGCATGTACGCTAGTAGAAAGACTAGTCCTGATAAGGCGAGGTATTATGTGCGAAGGCTGAAAACGATCATAATATTTCCACACTTGCGACAAAGCCTCTCTAAAGCAGTGAAATGTACATACACGTAGCGCAACAGTAAAGGAAACACCATTTCTGTTTGTGATCTATAGTAGTTACTTTGAGTTTTGTTAAAGCAATGCCTATTTACACTGCACTAAAAATCCATTCTGACAATGCCATTGATGAAGCAACATGAAACCTAAGAAGCTATTTTGATTCAGTATGTAACAAAGTGTAAATCGGCATATATGTTTAATGTACATGTTTTATTAGATTAATTTCAACTATGTACAAGAAATACAGTAGGAGATTCCAATTTCCAGTTGAAAGGTAGTATTCTTACTGTTGTAATTGTTTAGCCACAACTTGCAAAGGAAGCAAAATGTTGGCTTTTGCTCTCGCATTAACTTTGTGTCCAAGAAAGTAGTTCATAAAATTTAATTGTTGCCTTAGAAACATAAAAATTAAGCATAGCACAGAAAAATAACGCCAACCTGATATGTGACTTGATACTGACCATAAAACTCCAGTACTAAGTATTACTACTTGTGTTACATACTTGACTGTATAGATCAACTAGCAAGTCCTTGTAGACATTTTGAAGTGACTTTTTGGGATCATTCAAGTACTTGTATCATCTTGATTAATTTTTTATAACAAAAATCTACAATTCCTGACTTGTACAGTGAAATGTTCCTCTTTGTGATACACTTCTGGCAAATTCAAATACCCATTACAGCATACTAGTATAAAACTACAGTCTATTTCTCTCACACTTGCTTTACTGACACTTTGTACATGTCTGGAACAAATTACTAATGCCTCTGTGATAGAGTAAAGAAAGTTCACAGAATCATGTCACTGCATCATATGTTTGTTATAATTTATAGTCACAAAAACAACCCCTAAAACAACCTACACTCCAGTGTTTTCATATCTTAATTTACGTGTGTATTCAACATGACCAGTTTAGTGGATTCATATAAAGACAGCAGGCCTTTGTACTACATCTATGAATGTGTATGATGGTATCTCATCTGTGGACATGTTACTTTGCACTTTGACCATTCATTTGTAAATCACATTCACCTGTGAATATATATGTAGCATAGGAGATAGAAGAGCCTAGTCATACCCTTACTTACACAATGTGTCGCATGGTGGCACTTGCTTGTACTACCAACATAGCCAGCAGAATTTGTTAAATTACTAATTTGCATACTTATGAGCCCTGTTTCATTTATTTTCACGTAACTTTACAACAGTCAACACTTGGTCAAAATACCTGAAATGTGGCCAAAGAACGACAACAAATAACACTGTTTGCCTTTTTTTTTTTACAATGTGTAGTGAGCCAGTGCCATTTTCCATGTAGCCTCGAAAAATGAATTTCACAATAGACTCAAATAGATTTTCTACATTTATACCACTGGTATTTGGGTACTAATCAAATGCAATCGTACGTAGGTCCAGACCTTAAGAAAGGGGAGGGGGTTATTGCTAAATGCATATACACCTACTAGTTGAGAGGTCATTAAATTAATTATAAGGGTTAAATGTATCTTCTAAAATAAATGTCACAAACATAAATGAAGGACAACAACTTGAGACAATACTGATCACTTTGAGCTGAAGTTTGCTGACATGCAGGAAAAAATAAGAAGCAATGAGCTTCATAAAAAGTAGTGAAAAATAAATGTAGCATAGGAATGGCACTTAAAATTGGCAGGAACTGCATAATAGGCCTCAAATAAACCCAACTCATAACCCCCTAACTTCTTGACTTGCCTTTACTGTGCATGTACAACTTAAGTTCACTACATACGTTATATAAGAACTGCAGAAATCAGAATGACCAGTATCTGAAGAAGTACTGGAAAATAAATGTAGCATAGGAATGGCACTTAAAATTGGTAAGAGCAATATACATGTAAGATGTCTCACCCCACTCCTAACCCCCTAATGCTGAGGTCACATTTCCAACCCGGGGCCTGGCCGGGCTGTTTCGATGAACGAAAAATCAACAATTTATATCAAATAGTTTCCAATATTAATTTTTTCAGCTCTTTTGTGCTTTGTTGGCTTCTATATCATACTTTTTGTTCCATAGGACTGCCTGGCCGGGCCCCGGTTTGGAAATGTGACCTCAGCATAACTTCTTGACCTGCCTTTACTGTGCATGTACAACTTTAGTTCACTACATTTGTTCAATAAGAATCGCAAAAATCAGAATAACCAGAATCTGAAGAAGACGACACAGATGGTGACTATGATGGCTCCAGCCGCGACCTTAGCGTACGTTGACCTCAGGTTCAGCATCTTGGCGTCTTTTCTGTACTTCTGTGACAGACCCGCGAGGTTACTGGCTTTGTCGTCTAGAACTGGAGTTAGAGGATAGAGATATTATGAAGCAGGCAATAGAAGAGCATAATCAATAACAAAAAAAAAATACTTGAACCTTTGGAAAAATAGCGCAAAGAAGTTGTGATTTTGCAAGTCATCAAGTTCATTACTAACTACACATGACATTTCAAGATTCTTGATCTTTTTATGTTGAATTCACTTCCACTGTAAGTTACAGCCAAGACAAAGAAAAACAGCCCCTCCCTTCATTCTAGATTCTACTTTTGTTCACTCATATAAAACAATAAATGCTGAGCTATATCTTCATACATTCACTTCAACTATCTTGTCAGCTTGCACTTGCCTTTTTGCTTTGTTTTGCATAATTGGTAAACCACCTTTAGGTGTAACACACTAGTTATGAACAGTAAGTACAACTACAAACTGTGTACCTGTAAGACGAGACTGTAAGGTTTTTCCAAAACTAGTTTCATCAGGTCGGCAGAGCATAGGATATAGGGATTTTCTTTTACGCAACCAGTATTGTCTCTTAGTCTTACCTTGCTTACATTTTGGTAAGAGACAAAACAGTGTATTACCGATGGTGTAAAAGAAAATCTTTATATCCTGTCAGGTTTTTCATCACTCCTTACCTGACATAATTGGTAAACCACCTTTAGGTGTAACACACCAGTTTTCTACAGTAAAAGTTCAAACTGTGTTAGACCAGACTTTTTCATCACTGCTTACCAGACAAGGCTTCTCCTCTTTGAAGGACGTCATCGATGTTCTGGACCATGATCCTTTGCACATCCTGCAGCTCTGTGTTGAGATGTGTGAGGTTCCGCCTCGCTCTGGAGTCCATGTATGACTTCTTCGCTTTCTGGATGTACGTGTCTGAAATAGAGAGATTTGATCTATTGAAGTTGTAACAACAGAATATACGTGGGACACAGGCAGCTAGTTCTGAGTCGAGCACTCTGCCCTTACGCCACACGTCCCCACCATGTGAGTGAGTTATGTTAGAGATTTGAAGACAACATGTTGTTAAGACTATCACAAGTCACTTTTACATTTTTACCCCAGGGCCAAACAAGAAGCATTTGAATGACCTATGCAGAGTTCTCCAATTGAATTAAATCAATTGTAAGAAAAAAATCTGGGCTCTGATCAGTCTTCCTCTTCACTGTTTCTACAAAATGCATACCTCACAACAGTACATATCGAATTTTATCAATGAGTTACTGAAGTGAAATGTACATGTATGTTAAGATAAGGCCTGGTCAGGTCCTATAGCTCCCTCATACATACGTCAATGACCCAATGTTATACTCATTTAGTGCTTTACTGAATGGTTATAAGACCTAACCAGGCCCTACCGGGTATTACACCATATTCACTCTGATGAGTCATCTACCATTTAGGCTCTGAGTCACAAGTTTTGCATGATGTATCTGGTCACTGAAGGAACTAGCCTGGTTAGTAGTGGTTACCAAACCTATTTTAGCTGCAGAGTCTCTTTTGTTCTCTATTTGCAGAGAAGACAAAAGAGACTTGTCAGCTAAAATAGGTTTGGTAACCAGGCTATGAAGTAACCATTGAATTTCAACAGTTAATAACACCTACCAAATTCTATCATGGAGTACGGTCTGGACACCGTTGCTACTCTCTTGCCATACTGTATCTGGTGAATCATATACCCTTTTTTGAAACACTCTGACTCATGAGTCACAAGTCTAGCAAAACGGATCTGGTCACTGAAGCATACAATGAATTGTATTTGTTTAACACCTACCAAATTCTATCATGGAGTACGGTCTGGATACCGTTGCGACTCTCTTGCCGTACTGTATCTGGAACTCCCCCTGCAGATCCTCCAGGTATGAGAATGCCAGCCGCTTGGAGTAACTCTTGTCACACAGGACCAGGTAGCACACACCTCGCTCTATCAGGTAGCTGGGCAGGAAAGAACAAGGAGGGAGTCAGAAATATCCATATATACAATCTGAATTTTGCAGAGACATTTTCAATACTGCAGAAGAAAACTTAAACAACCTGCAATTTTGCAGACTGAAACATATCACACTAGGGCTTCAATGGTGTCAGCCTTTCTTGATATGGCTGCAGTTTTGGAGTGTATTTGCGGAGAGTATATACATATCC
Organism: Branchiostoma belcheri; assembly: GCF_001625305.1. NCBI lineage: Eukaryota > Metazoa > Chordata > Leptocardii > Amphioxiformes > Branchiostomatidae > Branchiostoma > Branchiostoma belcheri. The sequence continues at coordinate 1,084,828 of NW_017804353.1, forward strand.
AACTTGCAGAACAAAATGTTGACATTTTGCAACATTGCAGCACACTGAAAAAAAGGAGTTCTACCATCAGAATGTTTTGATCTGATCACAAGTATTACTAACACCACAAGTAGTGTGTCAAGCTACCACTACCTTCGTTTGTATTAACTTGTTCTCTAGACTATAGCTAGTTATACCTACTGAAAGATCATAGGTCCTGACTCGATACTACATCTGGGTGGAGATTGTTCATTCAGCTTCCTGAACAGCATCTTGCCCTGGTTTTGATACTCCATGTAGTTACGACCCATCTGTAGGAGAAAAAAAATAGTGATTAGTTTTGTTGAAGTGTATGTGTGAATACCAAAGTGGGTGAGTATTTTCACAGTGCATAAACTGGTAATTCTTGTGACCTATGTGCACATAAACGTACATGAGATGGACTTTTCTATATCTAAGCTTAGAGTGACACTCTAAGTGCAGTGTAATCTATAGTCTGGAATCTTTTCCAGCAGCATGCATGTGCACTTAGCCTATGTAACCCAAGCTCCGGGGGGCTCCCTACATAGTCCGCCACCCTTTTGCCGGCTGGATGTTGGGCGGCCGGCAAAAGCAATTTAATCAGGCTACATGTGCACTGTGATGAGAGCAATCAAAACTGAACCTTGATGGGTGTAAAGAAGGGTTACTATAGCCTGGGTACCATCCTCTTTCAGCTTTACGTTCACTCTCCTTCTTCACTTGCTTGCTCACAATCAAGTGTAAAGCTGAACTAGGATGGTACCAAGGCCATGCTTGCTAGTCACTGGTTTGTCACAACTTTGTGCATGCTACTCCTGAAAGTGAAATTGGAAGAGAATTATACTGCACCTTATCCCCCTTCCAAGGTGAATAGCAAACAGGGCATGAGAAAAATTCATTTTCAGTTTTAGTGACGTATGGATAAGTTGAAAGACATACTTAGCATGGAGGAGGTTAAGTTAATAAGGCTAGGACTAGTAGGAGGCGGGGAACTAACAGATACATGCACACAAGTACAAAACATGTATATATATTATTTGTGGCTTGGAACAATTCCCATTCTGGAATAGGCAGCTGTTTCGAAGTCTTTGCCAAAATCCAGAGTCTTACGAATCAATCACCTTGGGTCCACACATACATTGTAGGTCATCAAACACCAACCACATGATTTTGGCTACTAAAATGAATTTACTTCATACTAGTAAATACCAGTATATAATTTGCAATTTATTAATTTTATCATCCTTAGTAAATATAGTCATAATTTTTATACTCTAGTTTCTAGACCATACTAGTAAAAATCTACATGCTTAGTCATACAAAACGGACTGCAACGTGTCCAAAGCCAGGTGGTGCGACCAGAGGGATAGATCTACAGTTTGGCAACCATCCGAAAATCGATGATTTTTTTACACACACAGAAAGGGAGTGGGAGGGGGGCGGGTCATGTTCTGTAGGTCCTACCTGTTCGTCCTCCTGCATAGAGGCGGAGAGCGGCAGCCCGTCCGCTACCCGAGCTATCATCGTCATCAGCACCATTTTCCCGACCTTCTGCCGTCGTCTGTACCTTTCCCAAACCCTCGAGTCGTTTTATACACGTCAGGAACTCGAAAAAAACTCCAACTTTGCCGGGGTGACGTGGCTGGCGCTCGTTTCCCACCAGAGGTTAGAGGTCAGTCGCTCTCTCTCGGGAATTCTCGGTAATTTCCGGTATCACGCGGAAGTAGTGTTAAATCTGCTTTCTCGGTAGATTTACATGATTCTGCTCCACGATTTAGTGAGGAAAGTTTCAGATTTCGGTATTTTGTGTACTTCTAGGTTTGAAAGTCTGTAGAATTTGCGAAAATTTCGAAAATTCCTTGTCTCGTCTGTGCGCATGCGTGCTTGACACGTCGCACTAGTTCCGGAAAACATGGCGGCCGGTTGTCCGAAAGCGTGAGCGTTTCTACACTTTCTACCCAAAAAACGACCTTCCTGAGACTTCAAACGAACTGATTTTAACGAGAGACGAGAGCTAGACTGTTGCACAAGGACAGGAAGCCATTTTGAACTGGTTACTTGACCGAGAAGTCGGTTAAAACAGCGACTATAACGAACATTTTTACTCCGAATAGTCTTATCTGTGATCCGTATGGTGAGACTACGACTACCAAGAACTGGCTAGGAAGGTCCATCCACGTCTTCTGGTAGGGTAATTCTGGTAAGTACGGATCTTAAACATGCCATACTCTACCCTATAACATTGCATAAGATTGCAGACGTGTACTTTGTTTAGGTTTACTCGCACTCTAACTAAACGACGTCATTTTCAGGCACCTGTGAAACGAGGTACAACAAGAACCAACGTAGACAGGTGGATAAAATTTTCTTCCACCGGTTTCTGACATGTGATTTACTGTGCTTGGGTAAATAAGCCAAATGTATACCACTAGACAAAGATCCTGTAGTAGATTAGCACTGATTTTGAACATAATAACATTCATGAAGCATTTGTGGCTGATGTACTGATTTTATGGCATCAGTAAGTCATGATAGAAGGGGTGGGAGGGGAGGGTGGAATCTGCTAGAAGCATATAGAACGATTAATTATTTAAGTTGTTCAGTCTGTACTATTGTCTAACATCGGAACAACAATGGCATTTCAGTGAGTATAAAAGTTTATGATAGAACAGTACAATGTAAATGTGTACTTGAAATTTGTTAGACTACCATGGGAGTGGCACCTCCCACAATAGTGTCAAATATATGCTGTCAAGTGACTGTGTTATTGTTTAAAACATAATTGGACCAAAGCTAATAGAGTTGTAGTAAGTGTGTAAGTTGATGATGCCAGTACAGTCTAAATAGTAAATGCCAACTTCTGTGCACAACCACAGATTGGAATTCACTGCCTTGCTCAGAAGTAGAAGCTACCACAGTTGCACTATTAAGGCAAAGAAGTTGGCATTACAGTAATTTACAGTTGTCTAAATAAACAATAAATTCCCAACAAGGATGAGTACTTGTACCATATGGAACCAACAATTGTAACAATCGCCTCTCTCTTCCAAGTTCAAGGAATATGGGGATGATCAGTGTTTTGCCCATTCTGCATAGGCCATTTGATGTATTGGCATTGATGTTGTTGTCATCTGGCCACAGAAGTCATCCTCAATGACTCCTCTCTGACCTTGACCTTCAACCCTGGACAGAGTTCTGTTGCAAAGGTCATTCTTCACAGCCATCTGTACTTTGACCTTGTAATATCAGAGCCCCCCACCCAAGTGTGAAATGGTATGACCTCACTAGGTACACAATGGAGGTATAGAAAGTTGTGGCTGCGTACTTTCACACCAGGCAACTGCTGAAGACATAGACTGATAGAGCAATAACTTTGCACACAGTACCGTAGTAAATCCATACTTGCCAACACTACTATAATAGTACTATTGATTGTTGCCAAGCATGAATATACAGGCAGCTAGTCTGGCAAAAACAGTTCACTTTGGAGAGAGACAGGACTCCATATCATTTGGATGTACAAATGTAGCTCACAATTAATATTCAAAGCCTTCAAAATATTACAGTTGTAACTTGTAAGTTATACTACAATGTATATGCCTTTTCCTTACAGAAATATCATTTGATACAATATGCCACCCTGCTCTCGATGGTGGACATGGAGTGGCGCCCCTGCCCATTGAGGAGCTACAGACCAAAATATACATACAAAACTTGCGACCACCCCCATCCAATACCCCCACCCCCACCGTGCTGGAGCCCTCAAACGATTGAGGTTAGCGGGAAAAGGGAAGAAGAAGAAAACACTTCATGTTGTTATTGTTGTTGGGAGTTCATGTCAAAGTCATGATGTGTCAGGGGGCCCTGGCACATATTTTAAATCTATCACCATGGTAACCATGATATTGATTGACAGGCTGTTGTTGACCCAGCTGTGACAGGTCCATTGATGGACACAAGGTTATGTAGTACAGTCATGCTCAATGTCAGTCTGATGTCAATGTTAGGTAATCAAGTGGACAACATCAACTTTTGTCTTGTTTGGTTGAAATCAGTTTAGAATCACATGAAAAGGATTGCTAGGGAACATCTAGCATTAGACAGCAAGCTCAATTTATGGCAAATCTGTGCCTTTGAGTTTGAGGTGATGCAAATGTATTTAGTTCAAGCAAGGGCATTCTATACCTTGGTTCAAGTTAGTTGTACTTGTTCTATAATCACAGTTACCCAATACATGTGCATGTACTGTACATGGCCCAGTTGAAGCCAAGGAAAGCATGTTGGGAAGGATTCAGTAAAAGAGTGAAAACGGAAATAAATAATATGTCCTTGGACTGGGGAATGAGGATAAGAATCATTTCAAAGAGACTGATAGAAAATCCATTTACTTGACACAAAATTGAGAAATTGAGCCCTGTCTGTCTGTCCCTGGTAACATTAGGAAAGGAGACCACTTGTGATGGCGAGGTTGTTTGCATAGTGTCCAGGATGTTATGCTTAACATGATTGGTCTGTTGCTAGTGTCCAGGATGTTATACCTAATGTGATTGGTCTGTGCTATTACTAGGTAGGGATTCCATACACACCAGGCATGACAAGACAGAGATTAAAAGATTCCAAACATCTGGTTAGAAATAATGAAAAAATGAACACAAATGTCCTTCATTTACAGAAACAGATGGACTTGGTTGAGGAAAAAGGGGCAACTGTTAACGTTAATACTAACAGATCACTCTGTCGATAGGCAATTGATCTTTGTTACGTAACACATTTGTATTGCTTTACCTTGTACATGTAGTAAGATATATTGGAGAACATGCATTGGTAATTCCTATACTGGTAATGGACACTAATACCCTGTAACTTGACAATATGTTGTATAGGAAAATGCATTTGCAGAAGGGATTTTCCCCAGTATTTTTCTATCTTGCTTATTCAAATTTTAACAAGATTTGCTATATACTGGTATGATACATATTGTGAATGTGTGATGTGCTCACATGCCTGTTTTGTGTATTATGCTGAATACATAGTTACATGTCATACTATGAAGCAGCAATGTAATGGAACTACTATGTTATCTGTTAGCCTGGGTGCCATCCAATTTGTAATGGCAACCCTGTATTTGTAACGGCAACACACACAAATCGGATGGCACCCAGTCTAATTATCTGTCAGTCTTCATTAATTATGATGACACAAAGTTCTTAGTCTTTTTGCTTCTTGTTTCCACAGTCTGTACCCAAGGTTGTGACCCCTGAACAACATGGCGGACCAGCCTGCTGACGACAGGTAATAACTGGGAAGTACTGGTGGTTTAACTTTAACTACTCTTTTTCGGTCTGTCCAGTAGTGTTGTTTTGGGATGCTCAATTGTGTATCCTCGAGTCAGACAAAACAACCTGCACCACAATATTTTGACTTGTATCATCCTGGTGAAGTGTGATCATGCATGTGTGATGTTTATGTGTACAAATCGATGGGGTGAAATTAAAAAGTCCCAAAATACAAACGGCAAACATCATTTTTGTTACAAAGAATTAGCAGGATTTTTTTCCATGGAGTCATGTGATTACATACATGTAGTAGACAACAGGTGGTAGGGAGGTGATTGGACATGTGGTCAGCACATGTACATGTACAGGTGTCACAAAGAAAGGAATGAGGTCATACATCATGTATGAACATGTAGCTGATCATCAGTGGCTAACCATTCATACATTTAGAGCAAGGTGGTGAAATATCAGCAGGAAAGATGTTTCTATTGGGATATGGATGGTAATGACAGAGGAATCCTCCACACATTTTATGCTGTGATATATGAGTATTTGCTTTCACTGATGTTCATGCTAAGAGCAGAAAAAAGGTAGGAACTTTGCTCGACTGCTATGCTTCTGCTTGGTTCAAAGTTTGAAAGAATGCTATGTTAAAATTTAGGGCTTTCAACTAAAACATGGAAAATGACTTTCCATATTCAAAATGTTTGAATCTGTATGGACTGAACATTGTAGTTGAAAATTTGAAATATTTATGTTAACAAAAAGACTACCTTGCATCAGCGTATATGATGTTGCTTTCCTGACATTTTCACAGTGTCTAACATCCTGTTCCTTGTTGTTTTGTACACAGTGGACAGTTCCACGGTGGTTATACGCAGCAGGGTTGGCCTCCAAACGACGCGGCGCAAAAACCTGCCTTCTACAACCCACAGCAGATGCCAGCCACTTCTGGTGGGGCTCCCATGTTCTTCAACCCTGCCAGTTTCGACACTGGCGCAGCCCCGCCGTTTTTAGCCCAGCAGGGACCTGCCCACCCCCCTCAGCAGCAGTGGGATAACCCGACCTACCCCCCACAGCAGCAGCAACCAACCTGGAACTCTCACGAGGTGCAGAACGGCCCACCTCACCAGGGGGGGTACCAGGGTGGTGGGAACGTGCAGCAAAACGAGTACCCCCAGCAGCAGCCCTACCCCGGATGGCAAGACCAGGACCTGTATGCACCCCCTGTATCTGACCCCCTGACTGATAGTAGGGCTTCATCGTCCTTCTATGAGTCTTCTGGCCAGAGTTCCACCCTGGGTCTCGGTTTCAGCTACTCCAGCGAGAATCCGTCCCTGAATTCCAGCGAGAGAACGTCGCCCATGCTAGCCGGCGGCGACTACGGTCAGGGCCACGGTTTTCCGTATGATGGAACCGGAATGGACATTCCGAGAGACGGAATGCAGCAGCAACCGCCAGCGGAAGGAGCGGCGATGTTCAGACAACCCGAGGGAAACTCTCTTCCGAATGATTCAGGGCCTGGTGGACAGTACTTCTCTGGCCCAGGAAACACAAATACAACAGCGAGTGTGCCACAAGTCAGCATGTTTAACCCACAGTTTGGCCTCCCTGAGGAGTCACGAAGTGCTGCTAGCTTGGGGCAGGAGGAGGGGGAGGGTTCGCTGACACGAGAACTAACAGGCCAAGAACAGGAAGAAAATGTCCAGCAGTTTCTTCCACCACAACCACAGAACACCCAGCTGCCACCGGCACCAAACTTGGAGGGCTCCCAAACCGGTCCAGAGATGACCAGCTGGGATTTCGGAGGAGGAGCGCCACACCAGGAAATGAGGAGAGAACTAACAGGACAAGAGGACGGGCTAGATTCACAGCTACCGCAGGATCCTGCCCAGTTCGCTTCCCAACCGTCCGAGCCACCACCACAGGCACCTCCAATGTTAAGTGTAGAGGAACCGACATCGGGAATTCCAACCCCGAGTCCAGGCCACTCTCGTAGCAGCTCTCAGCAGTTTGACACCATCAGCCTGGGGAGTGGGAAAGAAGGGAACCCCTCTCGTAGTGGCAGCAGGGCTAGTTCTCTCATCGTAGAGGGTCAGGCCCAGCCTGGTGTGACTCCAGCTGCTTCAAACAGTGGAACAAGAGAAGAGTTTGATGTTGGCACGAGACCTGTAGGTGACCACAGCAGGTCTGGGTCTGTAGACTCGGGCCGAAGTGGACCAGGAATTGCCGACGGCCCTCCGCAAAGTGTGGCTCAAACGGAGCCTGTAGGGGGTACGGAGAGGAGCCGGTCGGGGTCGGCGGAGTCCGGTAGAAGCGCCCGGAGCAGCAGGAGCGGTTCCGGTGCACCGCCTGCCCCGCCGCTGAACGTCCCGTACCAGGAGGGTGCCGCGATGGAGCGTAGCCGGTCCGGGTCGGCCGAGTCCGGTCGGAGCGGTGGGAGCGGCGGACGGCCGCCGTCGCTCTCACGTCACAGCCAATCCAACGACTCGATCCACAGTGCTGGCAGCAACCCCGCCCTGTCCTCCCAGCCTCCGTTACTCGAGGAGCAGAGCCCAGGCGATGGAGCGCCAAGCCCCCAGCCTGGTAGACCATCAGACGTTGGTCCCGGGGACTCACCGGAAGGAGCCGCCAGCCCTGACGAGCCCACACAGCCTCAACAGGGCGACGGGGAGCCCGAACCTCCGCCGCAAAACACCCGCCCTCCACAAGCCCGCCCCAGCGGCCATAGTCCCCCTCCCCCTCCCGCCCAAGCATCCCCAACTTCCCCATCTTCTCGCCCATGGAGGGATCCATGGCTCCACAGTTCCCCTTCGCTAGTAACTTCCCCAATGCGGGACCGAGCATGCCATCCCCCATACAGCACAGTGCCAGCAGCCCGTTCCAACCTGTCGCCACGCGGCCACAGCCTTTTCCCGCTAGAACTGAGCACAACGGCTTTCCCGGGGAAGGGCAGGATAGCACGCCAACGTCAGGCAACGACAATAACGCTGTGGACAGACAGGACAGGGAAGCGCCGCAGGTTGCGAGACAGCCTTCGAGAGAAGAGCATCACCAGCACGGAAGGGAGAACCTGCTAGAACGCGAGCCGCTGCCGCGGAGAGAGGACATGAGGAACGAGCCGAGAGAACGGAGGACGTCAGGACAGCGCGACGGCGCGGAAGGAGAGCAAAGCGTGCCACCTCCACCCATGCCTGCGCAGCCCCTCCCGAGTCAAACTCACCACGCAGGCATCCACTCGCATCACAGGAAACAGGAAGAGCGGCGGGAATCCACCCCCACGGCGTCACTCTGGGCATCGGACGTCCCCGCTAGCGTTCCCAGCGTGATTCTTGCACCTGCGGCCCCTCCCACGCTGACCCAGGCCCCGTCGGTCCAGCCCCATCCAGTCCCCATGTTCATCCCTGCTCCCAACCTCCCCAGCACCATGCAGGCCCCTCCTATTCCTGCTGCTAGTCCGCCTGAGAAACAACAACAACCACAACAGCCAACTCCTGCAAGTGCAATCCCGTCGTCCAGTGCCTTTGGTACACCTTTGAGCACAGCTGCTGCGTCCGCCCCGACCACATCTGCCACCACCCCCTCCTCTCAGCAGTCCCCACAGTCTCCCGACACCTACAGGAACGCTTCGGCACCTCCCCCGGACTCGACCAACCACGGTGCTCAACAACAAACCGTCCCGCCGGTGGCGTCGACCCAGAGCTACAGCACGCCTCCCTCGCGACAGACAAGCACGGCGTCAAATTCCTCTTACACCAGCCAATCGGGGAGACTCACAGAGGAGAGAACACAGGAGAGAAGGAACCCACAGGAAGGCCAGCCATCGCCATCCCGTAGCCCGCGGCAGGTTGCCGGAAATGAGTCCGAACCGGACGACCGTTACAGCCAACGTGGCCAGCCTCAGAAGCCTGCGGGGCATGCTACGCAACCAGCCGACACCCGACAACCATCAACACAGAGTAACCAACAACCATCGGATACGGATTACACGAGAACGCGGGACTACAGAGGGAGAGAAGGAGACACGGCGTACTCAGCACAGGAGCCTGAGAGACCGTCCAGTCGCTCCTCTAACCACGGTGGAGACAGGGACTGGGATAGGGACAAAGATGACAGGTATTCCTGGTACGACCAGAGGGATCGGAGGTATGACAGCAGGAGGGACTACTACCAGGAACGGGACTATCGCAGCAGGTAGGGCCTGTTTAGATCGTTATAATCATTGTAACCTAAATAGTACTACATGTACATTTGTATACTAGTAAATTGCTAAACTGTATGAACACTTGATCATTTTAAAGCATGTAAGCTATGTTATAGCATGTATGTGTAATATTGCCTGGGTAATGATATACAGTCATGTCTGCGTTACATTTGACGGAGGTTGCGTTAGCGGCGCGATACTGGTGCGCCGTCGGCGCGATAACGTCGCGACGATATCGCGACGATACCGCGTTACGGTAACGCAGTTTGTGTGGCCGGAGCCTCATAGGTAGCCCCGCGTCACCCGCGTTATTTCTCGAGTGATCGGTCGCGTTATCCATTCATATGCACGGGAGGGCGTCATGAGTTGATTAGTGCCCCGCCTACACAGCGTGCCGAAGTAACCATGGAGGTATTTTTCTACCTCCATGAAGTAACCAATTATATTCAGCTATTCCCGTGTTTTCGGTACTGAAATAAGCATATTCATACCTGTTTTTTTTATGTTCCACGTAGGTACCGGTTTTACTGACGTTTGTCAAAATCAAGACATTTAATGTTACGGATAAGCCTAAGGTAGGATAAGAAAACTTTGGAAGCGTAAGTTTTAGAGCACACTAGGACGTGTGCCCCGATCAGCGAAGCCACGCGGACTGACTGGGAGAAGTCGGTAGCGGAATACACATTTGCTTACGGGGAGGAAAGGCAACAGGCATTTTTTTAAAAACTCGTATGCGAAATATAAGTATTGAACAAACATCTCATGATTAATTGCATCCACCAAAACTCTGTAAATCAAAACAATAGTTTCGAATGTTGAGTCAAATCAGAAGTCTTGAGGAATGGACTAGTAATGACGATAATTGAAGTCAAAATTCACCCAAATCTCGCGACAGGCACTGCGCGCGGCGGTGCAAGCCTGTCAAAATTGATTGATGAACTCCTACAGGGCCGACAGGGCGGTCTGAGTTTCAGATCAAAGGTAGCGGCACAACCTAGCCCGGCTCTTTACTTATCCTATTATATAATATATTGTCCTTGGCCACACTCACCTTTTCGGTAAAAATACGTCAAACCAAGGTCCTTTGTTACTGTAAATTTTACCGACAGCGTCACGCTGAAGGGTATATGAAATTACGATCCCAGCAAAATAGGGCTTTTATTTTTTTTCTAAGATTGACGCCACTGACGTATGTGGAAAATGATTTTGGCAAAAAAAGAGGACAATTTATATACTGGGAACAAGGACATTATACCAGTACTATACCATCAGACCGTACTCGAATCACGCACCGGTAACATGTCCGGACATAAATGCTTGATACACGTGTAGATTCCCGGCCCGATCTTATATCAAGTCCCTGACTGTTTATTTGCATTACTTTGCGTTACTAGAGTCGTCTGTGTCGCTTTACTGTTGCAATCGTAAATAAAAAAAATTATGCTTTGCTGGAATTTTTGCAAAAAAAAATAGCTCGCTTCAAATGCTATCTTACTAGTATTCAAATCTCGATTAGGCGCATATTACTTGTTTCTTTGTTTGGTGAGCAAAGAAGAGCCACGTATCAAATTTTTTCGACGTTCGGTATAAATCAGATCTCCATGTGAACCAGTAAAATCGTGTAAAACGTTTAACTAGTCTTCTAAATTTTAACCGAAGATGTCTGTTGCTGTTACCATTATGGTCTACTAAAGTGCAACACTTTAGAAAATCCGTAATTTATGCAGTATTGTTATGCACGGTGAAGCACGCCGGTACATTGTCTGCTAATTAGCGGGATAAATCCCCAATCCGGCAATCGCGGCCGTGAACAGAACTGCTTCCAGTGGAAGCCCGACCCGGGCCGGGAGCTTGGCAGATCAGCGCCAGGCCGCCTGCCAGCCCCGCACCGCCGGCGGTATAATGGGTCAAAGGTCATTAAAGTACGTTTCAACGTTTCGGAACCTAGATATGCTGGAGCATGCTTTGGTACTTTTTGTACTATTTCTGTAAGCAGCGCTTCATACCGGCCATATGTACTTGAAGCTGAATATGATTACATACTCATCGCCCTATTTTCCTGAGTCAGATCGTCTCCGTAGGTTAAATTAAAGTTAGTTGTACTGTTGTACTTTCTTAACCATGTCCCTCGAAGAATGGACTAACTTTCGCGCCAAAGATAGACCTGGATTTTTGGTTATGTATGTGCAGACAACGCTACAACGGCCATCAAATTAATTTCTATTACATGTATTTTGTTGTGTACCCTGTATAGTGTATACCATTGCCGGTCCATAAAGGTCGTTGGTTACATGAATTTGTAACAATTTTTGGCTAGCAATGTGCTGCATAGTATTTGGAAAAAAGGTGCCTTAGCTTAATTTCGTTCTTCGCATCCATTTGGTAGGACTAGGGCTAAAGCATTAGAAAATTTAACAAGGTGCGACGGCTGGAGACGTAAAAAATATATATGTTGTATGAATATTTTAATTATTTCCGTGATATGTTTTTCAGGTTCATCCTCTTTGTGATCGAGTTACGAGACTGTGCGCAACATTTGCTGACTTTGCAGGATTAACATAACAGGATTACTTTCATTTTTTTCTCATTTGTTCCATTTTGAAGTTCGACTGTTGACTAGCAAGTTTTTGTTCCGTTTGGTTTGACGTTCGGTTGTTGGCTAGCAAGTTTTTGTTCCGTTTGGTTTGACGTTCGGTTGTTGGCTAGCAAGTTTTTTGTTCCGTTTGGTTTGACGTTCGGTTGTTTACTAGATTTTTTATTTCGTTTGACGTTGGTTTGTTGACGTCTGTTGACACCGATTTGTTATGTATTTGTTACGTTTTTGTATTATCTATTCCATATAAGTTCTTACTAACGAAACTTGACTACTAGTAACTGGCTTTCGCACAACTAACAATTTCATAACATTGAAGCTTAAAATGAAACGATGTTAACGATATTCTTAAGTATGATACATACAAGAAACGAAAAAAGCTATACATAGGACACGTCGGACAAATGAACTAGAAGATTGCAAACTGGTCACTGCTGAACCTGACCCCACGTGGAAGCGCCCCAGAGGTCGTCCCAGAAGGCGATGGGAGGATCTGCCCTTCGACTTCCTGAGGAGAGTGGGCGTCACCAAGGACTCCTGGAGAGTCCTCGCTGCTGACAGAAGCCTCTGGAGAGAGCTGTCTACGGCCGCCACGCTTCTACCATGAAGCCCGCGGATGATTGATTGATTGTAAACATAGTTTTTAAATATCTATCAAACGGTATACATTGTACTAGAAGTGATTGCATGTATGTGATCTTTACAAAAAAATCCTTACACGTAACCCATACTTTTATTTTCACTGCTTAATTTAAACTTATCTACATCCGTCACTACCTTTCAGAATTTCCACCTCAAATATACTACATGTATTAGTAGTCTAGTACATATGAAAATGCCAGCAGACCGGACTGGGAATAACTTTGGAGGGCTTCTCACGTCTTCTTCGTTTTGCGATATTCACTTCAGGTGTGAAGTTCCAATATCACGTTGAGGTGTCAATTACCATGTCAATTTGCATAATGGCTGTTTATTATGCTTGGGACCTTTGTTTTGGTTTTCGGTCTGAAAATTAATGACAGTATTCTTGACCAAAGAGGGGCAAATACGACAGCTATCCAGAACATTTTGAAACATTTCGCAGCCGAATTCGCCGAACACCAAAGACCAAGCCGACTTTGTGCCAACCTACACCTATAAAGCATGGTTGCGGGGAGTTCGGGAATTCGTGAATTGTCAATATTGACAAACGCTCTACAACTCACCCGTATAACCTGACAATCTTGTGTTGTAACCTTTACCTTTACCTTGTTCCATCCTCATGCCAGAGGGTCCGGGACTTGCTGACGATGACTGGCGTTGTTACAAGTTTTTTTTCTACTTCCAACTGTCCCTAACGTTGGAAAAAAAAACTCGCAAGCAACAACTTCCCAATGCGGGACCGTTCGGCTAAGATGTACACCATACAACACCAGCTCCCTTTCAGCGGTCTCTCTCTCTCTCGGACGCCATGTACCAACGTTTTACAAGTCAACAGTTGCCTATGATGACATACTAGAATACCACATATTATGCCGTATTACAGAAAACTTTTCAAGGGATTAAGGCGTTGTCGGCTTTAGAAAACAACACGGAACTACAATTTCTGCAAAAAAAGGTCAATAGGCGTGCTTATGCCATGTATGAAACCTGCTCCGTCAGTATTTCAGTTCGGTCGTCAATTTCAAGTACCTTTATATACAAGTCATCCTTTGCCTATAATATACTTGTATGCTACTTACCATGCCATATTACAGAAAGCGTTTTCAGGGGAATAAGGTGTTCTCGGTTTTGGAAAACAACACGAAACCATCAATTTTCATATAAGGCAGGACGTCAATGGACGTTTTCATGCGCTGTGAATGAAACCCGCGCTGTCCATATTTCGGTTCGGACGCCATGTACCAAAGTTTTACAAGTCAACAGTTACCTATGATGACATACTAAAATCCTATATATTATGCATATTACAGAAATACCTTTTCACGGACGTTAGGCGTTTTTGGTTTTAGAAAACAACACGGAACTACAATTTCTGCAAAAAAAGGTCAATAGGCGTGCTTATGCCATGTATGAAACCAGCGCTGTCAACATTTCGGTTCGGTCGTCAATTTCAAGCACATTACAAGTCATCCTTTCCCTATGATATACTAACTAGTAATTGTTTGTCTACTTACCATGCCATATTACAGACAGCCTTTTCAAGGGCATACGATGTTTTGGAAAACAACACGGAACTAGTTTGTTTGCAAAAAGGCTGTTCAATAGGCGTATTCATACGATACAGCCGTCAATATTTCAGTTCGGACATCATTTACAAGCACATTATAAGTCACCCGTTGCCTATAATAATATACTAACTTCCTACTTACCATGTCATATTGCAGAAAGATTTGTAAGGTGCTATGGCGTTGTCGGTTTGAGAAAACAACACGGAACTTTCATTTTTGCAAACACGTTTTCGTACGCGTTCTATGAAACCCACGCTGTCAATATTTTTGTTCCGATGTTCGGATTTTATTTACAAACCGTCTATAACTTCTCCGTAGCCAACTTTATTATGCAAGAATTTCGTATAGCTCTTCATGCTACAACAATTCCTTTTTTCTATCAATGCGTCTTTAACTTCAGAAAAATACACGGAACCATCAACTTTCCAATGCGAGACTATTTATCCTACAAAACTGTTCCGGCGTGCGTATTCATTCCGTTCGCATTGCGGGATATACATGTAAAGCTTCCTATTTCTAGTCTTTTCTTTTCAAATCCTCCACACACCATCCGATTTACTAGAATGCTATATATCTTGTCATGTTAGACTAAGGTTTTTGAGGGGTCCACAGTGTTCTCAGTTTAAGAAAACAACACGAACCCATCAATTTTCAAACAAAAGGCAGGTCAATGGATGTTTTCATGCTGTGAATGAAACCCGCACTGTCAATATTCCGGTTCGACATCATTTACAGACGCATTACCAGTCACACGTTGTCTATCATTACATTCCAAAACACCATGCCATATTACAGAATGTTTCTTTCGAGGGTCTGAGGAACCGGTGTTCCTGCTTTTAGAAAACAGCACGGAACCATCACTTTTGCGAAGAAGCTGGTTAACAGACATTTTCAGTACGTGTTCTATAAACCCGAGCTGTCAATATTTTTCTTCTGACTATATTTTCAAACGCTCTACAATACCCCCGTATTTTATGGTACTAGAATCATGTTTATCTTTCGATAGTAGAAGATGTTTTTTGCTACTGCCAGCTGTGTTCTTAACTTCAGAAAACACACGGACTCATCAACTTTCCAGTATGAGACCGTTCATTCAGGTAACGTGTTTCGGCCCATTGTATTTCACCCCTTTCCATTGCGCTGCATGCATGTGAATCTTCCTACTTCTAGTATTTTTTAAAATCCTCCACACCATCCGTTTTAAAACGATTTACTAGAGTACTATTATTGCCATATTAAAGAAGGCTTCTTGAAAAGTCCTAAAATGGTCTCGGTTTAATAAAACAACACGGAACTATTGAAATGTCTATTGAAGACGAACGTTTCCTTACGTGTTCTAGTAAACCCGCGCTGCCAATGCTTCAGTTTGGACGGAAATTTTAAACGCTTTGCAACTCACCCTAAGCGTGAAATATAACACTAAAATTCTGTTTATCTAGTGATGTTACAACAAGTTTTATATCCCCCTACAATGTTGTAAACTTTAGTAAGCAACACGGAACCATAAATTTTCCAATACGAGACCATTTGGAATACAAATCTATCAGGACGTCAATTCAACTGCGCTGCCAATCTTTTCATGTAGACGTCATTTTTTTAAATCCTCCACAAAATACTCTTTGTTTTAGTTATATACATTACTAGGATGTTATATTTCTTGTATAACAATATGCATTTATAGGGATCTGTCGTGTTCTCGGTTTTCAAGAATGATACGGAACTCTCGATTTTCCGATGAAAGACAATTCAATAGACGCTCCCAATGCATTGTATCAAATCTGCGTTATCATTATTTCTGATTGGACGTTATTTTTAAACGTTCTACAACTTACCCGCTGTCTGTAATGTTATACACTCTGACATATTACAGAAAGCTTTTCCAACAATCTAAAGTGTGTCGGCTTTAGAAAACACCACGGAACTATTAATTTCCCAACAAACTACTGTTTAACGGCGTTTTCTTCACATGTTCATGTGTCAATATTTTTTGTTTGGACATCAAACACCATACACCTCACCCTTAGCTGAAAATATAATACAAGATTATACGTCAGACAAACGTGTGCCATATGTCTTGAACTGACATCTTTTGCCAAGTTGGACAACCTTCCAGCTGACAAAGTCACACTACCGGTATAATGTAGTTAGACCATCGTTTACTTCGTGATCGTCCTTTTGGTATTGTCTAAGGTGAGTAAACAGTTACTATATTCCTTAATATCTTTTCGTCCCGTTGCAAATCTTTAAAAACTTTTGTGATGTATCTATTTTGAGTTAGGCACACGGAACCATCCGTTGTTATATTACATCTCGGCCGAAAGGGTTCGGTGCGGCATTTTTCAGATGTTACATTCATTCGCAACATTTCTTCCGTTTGCTTCCGGTAATAAAATAGACAAGATCACTTCCCACAAGAAGATTTCCTAACAATTCCCTCGTTTTCTTTGATAAAATATAATAGCACTTACTCGTTAATCACATTACCTGTGTACGTATCCTAAAATATCCATGAACTGATACATATTAGTATTTTAATGATATGAGTTATTAGTTGTGCGAAATCAGTTAGTAAAGTGTGGTTAGCAAAAACTTCAATGGAATTGAGAAGACCAAAACGTAATAATAACATATCAAACTGAGTCAACAGACGTCAACAAACGAACGTCTAAACTGGGGAACTTCAATCTACTTCAAACGATAAAAAAACGCAGTCAACGACTTAACGTCAACACGAAAGAAAAAACGTCAAAAACAAAGAAAAAGAACTTTCTAGTCAACAAACGAAGTTCAACGTCAAAACCAAACGTAACTTTCTAGTCAATAACCGAACGTCAAAACTAAAGAAAAAAACTTGAATGTAATCCTGTTGATCCTGCAAAGTCCGCACATGTTTCACGCAGCACAGTCTCGTAACTCAATCAAAGACCTGAGGATGAACCTGAAAACACATCAAAAGAACATTTAAATATTGCAAAAAAAAACTAAGAAGTATTTTGTCAGGGGCGGGACTGATACAGCTTCGCCATTTCGTTTATTGACTGAACTGTTGGGTTATTTAGAGATTGGATCGTGAAATTTTGCGCTTTCATTTGCAAAATAGTTAATTAACAATATCGTAGTGGCAAGGATGGGCGAATGGATTAGTGTTTATTTCACACCTTTTGTTCATTGTTGGCTGAATAGCCTATTATCTGTTTCGTTTACAATACACATTTTGCGAGCTTATCCCAGAAATGCTTAGCCCATTCACCTCCATGGCCCATTCAACGAATAAAAGTCACGTGTAGAAAAATGTCTTTGAAACTGATCAAGGAGCCATATGACGTTACCCGTCATCTTATAAATATATACGTAGAGCCGCTGCAACTCCGCGCCGTCAATATTTTGTCAAAAGAAAGGAATGCATTGAAAAAGCGTGTACAGCGTGAAATCTCGGCAGAAATACAGACGATCTGGTCAGATTCATACAGCTCTGGATTCTTTATCAGCGTTGTTGTGAATCCACCAGCGTGAGAATTCCTGGTGAAACGAGTTTGCTACATTCAAACTGGCCGCCGCCGCCGCCTTTGATCTAAGTTGTGTCGGGCGGGCGTCATCAATCAATGTTGACAGGTCTGTCGCGCCAAGCTGTCTGACACTAAGGAGAAAAGATCTCCTGTGTTACACCAGGGAGGTTCCTTCTAACTCCATGGTTACATACACGAATTCAAAATTTAAAAAAATTACTACGATCAAAAATTTTATTCTATTTTTTGTTTCCCAACAAGTTGTTGTTTTTGTGCCAAGTGCAAGGGACTGCAGTCAATCATGTGATGTTTTCCATTACTGTAATCGTGATCTTTCCTCCCCTTAGAAAATTACTGGTGAAGATCGGCAAATCTCGTGAGCATACCAAACACACTCATTCGCTGACGACAAGAACCGAAAAGAAACGAATGTGAAACGAAGATCATTTCGTCAGCCGAATACATACACAACAAGGAGAAGTCGTAGACATCATCCCTCCATGAAATAGCTTGTTATTTTTTAATCTTTTGGTGTATTTCAATAGCGATATTATGAGTCAAACTTTGTTTTTATCAGCAGAATGATTTGTGGTGGCACTTTGTATTGGAAGGGGTTGCCAAGCTGTCATGTGCAAGCGTTTAGTGTCTTGTTACCATGGTTTGTTTACTTTGATGGCCTGCAGGTCATTTGCCTGTACATGTAGGTCAATGACCAGGCAGGCAAATGACCTGCAGACCAGACAAACAAGATTTATGACCTCAGTCCTGACATCAACAGCCTCACTAGAGAGCACACTCTAGCCATGAGAAAGGAATTTCAATGATACACAAAATTTCACCTTCAAATTACCCACCATCTGAGACACAGATTTGAACAACTGACTAAACATGTACATCACAGACGCTACTTTGGATCAATAAACTATCATTAACAGCACTAACAGACAACCAACCAACCAACCATATTGAGGTGAGGTCAATGGCCTCTCAAGCACACATAAACAAATTCAAACCCCATTCAATGACCCAAACACAACCAGACGATATTTTCTGCAGACTGTCTAGGGTAAAAATAGATTTGATGCCTGGGCCTGACCTGCCAGCTGGGGGTATAAACAAAAACACTCTGTCTCAGCTTTGGGGTCAAACAGACCATCCTATTATGAAATAGGGGTGAAAATGTGAAAATCCTTTTAAATTAAGCAATACAAATACACGACAACCTGCTAATGCACTCCAAAACACAAAGAGACTCAACAACTACCCACATACCAAATATCATACCAAACCATCCTCCAGATTTTCCAAACATTCAACACAAAAAGTCCAACGTTAAACATTTTGTAAATATCAAACGCAAACAGCTAGGGGACCCAAATTTAAACCACTGAACCATGGTAATAACAACAACATGCTACCTTAATATCGCACAAACAGCCCATAACGCGACAACAGTAGAATAAAAAAATTAAACTGCAGTACCAAGGTCAATCACCAGGGGCTCAAAGTCAACCTAAACAATCTCCAAGGCCCCATCCATCAATCTGCCAAATATCGTACAGTTCCTTCTCACCGATCTTCAGATATCAGACCAAACATGAAACGGAGTAAAAACAATACCCCCCATTTACATGGAGGGTAAACAGTCCTCTCCGCGCACTCTCTACAGACTGGTAGCGATCCGACAAAGTACCCCAGAGCTTACCGACGGTAAACAAGACAGCTCCTTTACAAGATCCATTTCGCTGGCGGGATATATCCTAAGCTTTTGACAATTCAATTTTGGTTGCTGAATTATGCGTTCTATGTTTAAAAAAATCATCGACAACATGCGCCGGCTCATTACGCTTTTGACTGCACAAGTAAGATTCCGGGCCGCCGGGGCAAAACCAAATATTGTCTGACCTTGCCGTGTTGAAAAGTAGCGGAGGAGGAGTTGCTATATTTTGTTTGCGACATGTTGGGGTAAAGTGTAGTTGGAATTATTGTTGCTATATCTAACGTATTTTTGGGGCGTTACATGTTTAGACAGGCTGATGAATAACCTCATTGGAAATGCCTCAAACCATTTTTACATCCATGCTCAAACTAATTCCTGCCATCCAATTCCAACGCTCATGCATGTCTATGACCGCTGAAAGGAGGCCATAACACCCAGTATTGTTTTTAAATTTAAATGACAAAGTAGACAAACAAACATGAAACCCTATCCAGCTCATTATAGTTGCGTCAATAGTGCGATGGCGTACTCGGTAGCAGGTTAAATAACGCTGTAACGCATTCGTTCGGCCGGGGTCAATTACCGCAAGTTGCGCTATCGCGTTGCGTCAGCGTTGCCGCTGCGTTGCGTCAGCGTTATCGCTGCGTTGCGACAGCGTTGCGTTATCTAAGTCCGTCAAATGTAACGCAAACATGACTGTACATGTAGTACAGTACTACATTATGAAAATTGTTATAATTACTCAAGCAACTGGATATATGTTGAAAACTGCGTCAGACGAGACCACACCTAGCGAGGTTTCAAGTAGCATAATTACTTTTTCACAGTCAGTTTTCAAAAACTATTGCATGAGTACCACTCCTTATGTATATCTCTGCAATTTATGCAATTCAGTGGCACTCCCTTTTCAATAAATACATTTTGAATCTACCGTTACAGGTCTTACGAACAAGACCCACGCTACGGCCGCCAGGGTTCGTACGACAGCTACTACGGCAGACAGGAGTCCAGGGACAGGGAGAGACCATCTTCCCGACAAGAGAGAGAACGCCCGAGCTCAAGGCAAGGAGAGAGACCACGCTCGAGACAAGACTACGACAGGGAAGCTTACTACAGACAGTACAGTGCTGACTATGACAGGAGTGGGTACTATGATCAGGAGAAGTACAGAAGAAGAAGAGACTACTACGGGAGAGAGTACGACTCAAGAGGACAACGGGACCCGAGATACAGCAGAGGTAAGAAGGACAGGAATATTGCTACTCTGTTGAACGAAAGTATCGATGGAATATTCCAAATTGATGCAGATGAGCCTTCCTGCTTTTATGGCTACTCCATGTTTCTTTACACTGGAGGCATGCGGTTTTGTATACTTTCCTTGCACGAGATGCTGTCTTAAGCCAGACCTTGTAATTTACTTTATACACACTAACAAATTCTCAAATTGTCATCATCATGTATCTAAACGTGTCTTTGTCTTTTTATTGCTATCATACTTAATACAATTAATCAGATCACCAAGTTTTTGCCATACTATTATACATACTAATATTGTGTTTGCCATGTATTCTTGAGCTTCTCAACCTTCATCAGCTTTTATCTCAGTCTTTGGTCCTGCTTCTAGCTTTGTGTTTGTCCCAACCATCTGTTGTTCTTTCCTTTTTCTGCTTGTGCAACTTGTGACTGAAGAACGTGGCAGTCAGAGGAGCAAGTCAGTGGACAACACAGGTGATACAGAGTGTGACACTGTTGGGTTTTGTTACATGAGTTGGCCTGTGTAGCCTGAGTCTTCTGACTCTGTTTCTGAAGACCATAGTTGCACTGTGTTCATTGGTAGAATCTAGCTGTTCACTGATGTAGAAAACAACCAAAAAAAAACAACAACAACTTACAAAAGCATGAAAAGCCATGATGTGGGCTCCATAAGGTACAGTAAAGTACATGTAGATCAGAGTACTGATAAAGCATGTATTACCAGTTACAAGTCAATGTATGTAAAAAATTAAGATACCATTTAAGTTATACTGTATAGAAAGCACCGTGGTGTTCTTTCAAGTGACGTAAAAACCTGTAAAGCTGATTTATATCTCGTGTCCTTGTCTCTCCTTCCATTGTTTTCAATTGTTAACTCAAGGAAGAAATTTAAAAAAAGCTGCTTCCCTTGAGAGCTCTTGAAAATGGTTTAAAGCAATGTTAAATATGTTAATTAAACTCATCTCTACAGTAATGTGTATAAAAACTAAAGAATACTCATAGGAAATTTAAACTCTACTACTTGGGATAGATTACGAAGATAACTTCTGGTCCTGGACGTTTCGATTGACATCTACCACTCTTTGTCAGTGTCACTGATTAATCCAGTAGTAGAGTTTGAATTTCCTACATGTATGAGTATTGTTTACCAGGATGTTTAACCTTCATCAACGTAAAACTAAATAATTTTTTGTTCTGTAGACTACTGGGCGAACGACCCTCGGTACCAGGAGTGGTACAACTACTACTACGGTCGTCACGGTAACAGCTACGACCCCCGGTACTACGAGTACTACAAGCAGCAGATGCAGCAACAACAGCAGCAGCAACAGCAGTCACAGGGGTACGATCTGTACGCTTACGACCCTCGCTACGATAACACGTACGATGACGAGAATTACGAGGACGACCGCCGTAGCGTGCACAGCAACGCGAGCGGTCACAGCTCTCACAGTCACCACTCCCAGGGCTGGGGAGGGCAGTATGACGATAGGTACCAACATTTCAGTACTAATCTGTGTGTGGCGTGGATCGTGATATATTCTTTTTGGCTTTTCTCAATTTCTGGAATTTGGTTTTCTTGCATTCTTTTGGGTTTTTCTCAATTCTCAGTTTCTCAATCTTTGGTTTTCTGGCATTTTTGGCTTTCTTTGCATTGTTCTCACATTTGTTTTCTAGAGTTTTTTATTTTTTCTCAATTCTCAATTTCTGGCATTTTCTTTTTGGTTTTGTCAATTTACAGCATTTGCTTTTAATTCTTCTTGCATTTATTTTCTGAATTCTTTTTGATTTTTCCTTGGATGTCTATCATTAGCCTTAAAGTATTCTTGCAATGACATCAAAATTAAAGATAAGAAATTCAAAGACAATGGAATTTAAAAATTACTCATTACAAATCAGTTACAAGAATCTGAATTTTCTGGATTCTTTTGAAGTAATCACAGTAAAATCCAAGACCATAAGACCTGAACTTAAAAATCTGTTATGATGATAGGTAAAAACGAATCTGCGACATCAAGCACTCATTCATTCCTTCATCATTTAATTAATTCATTTCATTTCTTAATTCATTAATCATTTAACTTCTAGATGTACTAGTATTTAACATCTTGAAAAAAAAGCACAATTTAAAACCATTGTAACTGTGCATCAGGACAGTACTTAAAAAGGTTTGCTACCTGTAACACAATTCTGAAGTTTCATGCTGCTATGTCCATGTTGTTTAGGTTTGCGCGAGACTTCCACAGAGACTCCGGCCATGGAGACACGAGCGGCTATGGACACAACGGTGGGTACGGAGACAACAGCTGGTACAGGGACTCCTGGCAGCAAGGTACCGGCTTGGAACATACTAACATTGAATGTATACAGTAATCCATTTCTACTAACTTGAATTGACGTCAATCTCCTTATATTAAGAATGTCCCCTTAATGGCCAGCTTAGAAAAGAACAAATCAAGAAATAGCTATGCCTTCAAGCATCAGAGTTATCAACCAAGGACTGAGGTGTTCAAAAACTTTTCTTTCCTAGAACTATCGTAGAGTGAAACTTGCTGCCTCTGTGTACAGTAGGGGCATCATCACTAGATAGCCTTTACAGTTATAAGTGCAAAGTTTAGGTGTCACAAGTCAACTAGATAGCTTTCAACAACTATTACAGTTAGATATGCAGAGGTTAGGTGTAACAAGACATATAGCTTTTAACAATGTTAACGGTTAGCTGTGCAAAGGTGAGGCATAACAGTGCGTTAAAAAAATAGATATAGGATTGATATGCCTTCCATCCCCCCTCCACCCAGGTCAGACCCCTGCTGCTAGGACAACTCCTGCCAAGTTCCACATCCCCCACGTCCTGGCACGCTTCGGCCCCGGGGGTCACATGATCAAGGTGCTGCCCAACAACCCGGCCGACGGCATGCCTGCTGTGGTGGAGGTGCACGCTCTCGAGGTGAGGAACAATTCTCTGTACAAGACGTAATGTTCAAAACATACCCACTGGGCCTGAAATTTATACTTTGGAATAAGTGCACTGATGCATCTACACTTCATGTAACTTAGAAATTCAGGTGCAAGGAAACTTAAGTGAGATAAACCCAATTAAGGCCATACCAATTAATTTGTTGCTTCTTGAACTTAACTGGAACAACATAATGAAGAAAATCCTAGGTTTAGAGGACTAGGTTTAGGCTTTGGTGTGCTCAGTTTTTGGGCATAGACAAAATAATAAGTTTATGTATTAATACATGATTGTATTCTGTTGTTTTCTTCCACAGACTCTTCTTGTAAACAACACTGAAGTGGAAGAATTCAGAGTTTTCCCTGGACCACTTATCAAGTATGTCATCCTGAGTGTTGGTGTTACAATAATTATTGCAGACATGTCAGCAAATGTGTCTATCAGTATGGTGTATATTTTTGCACTTTTTGCACTACCGGTAATAGATTTACAATATGTTATGTATTGGTGATATAGATATAAATTCACAATACCCAAATCTGCCCCCAATACTTCCTCATGGTCTGAAATCTCTGATTTCTTGTTGATTTTTCTTTGACTATGTTTTCAGGGGCGTGACCCACAAGAGCGATGTGATCCGGTTCTGTCAGGACAAGGCCGCGGCCTCGCTGGCCAGTACCGAGCTCAGGGATAAGGAGTCGGCCGCGCTGCTGTGGCAGCTGCTAGAGCTACTCTGTCGCCAGAACGGGGTAAGGAAGATATGTGAACTTTTCTGTATGTGTATCCTTACTAAGAGTAAGCCTGAATAATGTTTTTGTACAATGGAAATGCATTGTTACTTTCACAACTGAATCACAGTTGCTTCTCTTAGGCTGTTGTGCAGGTAGACTTTCAGAATTGCTTCCTTTGATTGTTCATTGTTACTTTTACTACAGTTTCACACATTGCAGAGTCATAATGATTGTTTTGCCCTTGCACTAGACAATTGTGGCTGCAGACATTTACAGAATTGTTGTTTTCCCTTTCCTCTAGATGATTGTGGGTAAACGGACATTGCTGAGCTGCTGCAGCAGGGCCACCCACAGCTTACAAGTGTCACAGTTAAAAGAGTTTGTCATGATTGCTGTTTTTCATGATTGTCATGGTTTTCCCTTTCCCCAGACTATCGTAGGTACGGACATCGCAGAGCTGCTCCTACAGGGCCACCCGTCCATGGCGTACCCCCAGTGTCACAGTTAGAAGACTCATAATGATCATTGTTTTCCCTTTCCCTAGATGATCGTGGGTACAGACATTTAGCAAATTGTTGTTTCTTCCTTGTCCAGAAGATGATGGAAACTTGTGGACATCATCAGGTACTCAGAAAATTAATTACTCAAGACAATTGTGGCTGTAGACATTCAGAAAACTGTTGTTTTCCCTTCTCTCCAGACGATTGTAGGTACAGACATCGCAGAGCTGCTCCTGCAAGGCCACCCGTCCATGGCGTACCCCCAGCGTACAGAGGCTGAGGGAGAGGACCGGGGGAGTCAGGGTGACCTGTCCCAGGCTTCCACCACCAGTGACGGGACGGTGGGGGGCACCGAGGCCGCAGACATCGAGAGGCTCACACAGAAGTTCAGAGAACTCCTGCTGTTTGGGAGGAAAAAGGTGAGAATTTTACTCTAGTCAACACAAGCTCATAGCTACTTCACTGCTGTTTGGGAGGAAAAAAGGTGTGAGGGAGAAGCATGCACTTACTTTGGTCAAGCTCCTGCTTGAACCAATCCTGAAAGCACTCGCCATCCCTCTCTATCTATCATCAGAGACCGGAGCTCACCTTAGTAAGGTTGGCTAAGGTGCAGTTCCTTCAGTTTTCACTAGCTGATTGAAATGAAAAGGAAAACTTGACAAAGAACAGTCTCTATTTACAACAAAGTCTACTTATGGCACTGTAATGTCCCTGAATGTTGGTATTTTTTCCCCTCAGGATGCCCTAGAGTGGGCCATGAAGGGGTTTCTGTGTTAACTGTTTCTGTGTTTACTACAGGATGCCCTGGAGTGGGCGATGAAGGGGGGTCTGTGGGGCCACGCCCTGCTGCTGGCCAGCAAGATGGACTCCAGAGCTCACGCCAACGTTATGACAAGGTCTGGCTTGCTAGGACGTAAATTTTAAATGTTCTATTCCTGATTTGTGGTATGTAACAAACCATAATGCAAGCAACGGTCCAGGGAGGAAGACAGAAGGGTAGGCAATTGGAAAGTGGATCAGGGAATGTACCAGTATGACACTTAGTCAAATGTTAAAAGAAATAGAAAACCGACAAGCTTTGAGAAAACTGGTTGTTAGATAATCTAGTTGAGTAATTTAGACTAAAGGATAGATGAGATAAGATAAGATTCTCATTATTTGTTGCTTTGTCATGCAGATTACTGAAAAATGTTTTAGTGGATCTGTATGTTTGTCAGTTTTCTCTCCTGTCAGAATGAATGATTCTGAAGTAAGACCATCGATGTGTTTGTTTCCTGTAGGTTTGCGAACAGTCTGCCGATGAACGACCCTCTGCAGACCCTGTACCAGCTCATGTCTCACCGCCAGCCTGCAGCTGTCACCGTGAGTCTCAGCAGTTTTATTAACCATAGACCAAAACATCAACAGAAAGTACTGGGCTTTTGCAAAGCGTGTAATGTACTATGTATGGTAAAGGGGATTCATTCCTCAAGCTAATCGACATCTCACACACGCAGTCATCTCTCAGTAAGACATCTGGAGCTGCATAATTCCTGTTTAGAACTTTTATTCAGCCTGTCACACAACACAAGTACATTGCAAGTGTAATGTACTGTGCATAGCACTTTGGCAGAATGTCTTGTTTAAGCCAAAAAACAGTTACTCAAGCAACTGGATATGATTTTGGAAACTTGTTTTTGGAAATCATATCCAGTTGCCTGAGTAACTGTTTTTTTGGCGTATCTTATTACCTGGATGTCTAACCTTTACCGACATGTCTTGTTTAGGTCATGTTTGTGAATTTAAGGATTTGGAAAAGATATTGTCTGGAACAGGAAAAATTCTGATGCAATATTGACCAAACATCCAATGAACCTGACCAATCCCAGCGACATGTTTAACAATGCCCCCTTGTGATTTTGTTGTGAACTGCAGAGCTGTGCGGACGAGAGGTGGGGCGACTGGAGACCACACCTAGCGATGGTGTTATCTAACCACACCCAGCGACCAGAGGTGGACAGGAAAAGCATCATCACCCTAGGAGATACACTAGGTACATATGGTTGTGACTTTGGTAACGCATCTTGGTTTTATGCAAAAAAAAAACAGTTTCTCAAGAAACTGTAAAAGGTTTTGGATAATCATATCCAGTTGCTTGTGTAACTGTTTTTTGGTGTATCTTATTACCTGGATGTCTAACCTTCACCGACATATCTTGGTTTTATTTGGAGAGACACAAAACCTTTAAAAACTCCACACAAATTTAAAACTAAAGAAACTGACAAAATGGCTTCTATCAAATGTCCTGGAACTGGGGAAAAGTAACTAGTAACTGGAACTGGTTGCTTTGGTGGTTGGTTTTTAAATGGGAGGCAACTGGACTTCAAATGTGTCTGCTGGTCGTGTAATTTTGTTCAGAAGAAATTGATACGTATTTATCACTAGTATTCAGCTCCTGGATACTACAATGTAGAAACAGAGATCCCAATACAAGACAAGACAAAGCAGAAGCCTGGAAACAGTAAAAGGTGTAAGACATCATCAGTCTAAATCTTCTTGGTCCTTCCTTGTTCCCTGCCTAGGTTCCAGAGGCCTTCTCCACGCTGCCCACTTCTGTTACCTGATGGCTCAGGTCAACTTCGGACACTACAGCAAGAAGGCCAGCAAGATGGTCCTACTGGGGTCCAGTCACAGGTAACACACCTGTCCTGTACACTGTACATGTACCTGTAGTTTTGTCTACCCGTGTTGTTTATATCTATGTATGTGTTGGCCTTGTTGTTCTGTCAATAGAAAAGACATCTGTATCAAACATTTAGTGAATGGATGTACATTGTAGCTTAGCTGCTCTTTGCAGGCTTACAATGTACAGTTAACAGGCAGTGATGATATTACATGTATGTCAACCAACCTGTTGTCACACTTTGCACTGCATACATTGTATCTAAGCACTGGAAACTCAACTTGGAGTTCAAACATTATTTTTAGAAGTCTAGGTTTGTCCGTGATTATCTATACATGTATCCTAACAGATAATAACACCATTCTCAATGAAGTTTCTCAATGATTATGTACAATGTATATCATAACAGTTAACCTTGGTACGAAAGATCTAGTTTATACTCTTGGACAATCACTGCTTCTTACTTAAAGTTAGTTTGTTTCTTTACTGTTTGTCTGTAGCCTGCCCTTTATGGAGTTTGCTTCTAATGAGGCTATCCAGATGACAGAAGTGTACGAGTACGCCATGACTCTGGGCAACGCTGCACACTACATACTACCCAGCTTCCAGGTATGGGAGACAAAGTCCTCTTGTTTTTTTTTTTGCTGTTCACGATTCTCCAATAGTGAAACAAATGTGTATGCACAAAATGTACTTTTTTGTGCTGTATGAATCTTATTGTTATCTTCATTTTGTCAGTTTTTTTTTTGTGACAGTTGGTGTTGACTGTATTTGATCTTTTTTCAGGAGTACAAGTTTCTGTATGCGACAAGGTTGGCGGAGTGTGGCATGACAGCACAGGTATGTTAGCTTCTCTCTTTGAAAACTCTTTCATGCAACAGCTTAGGTAACATTAGAAACTAAGGCAATCATGTGCATCTGTCCTGATATCCACATTTCTTTGCATTTTCAAGTATGTACAATGTACATGTAGTAGCGTTTGCATCTATAGAAAGGAGAGTGTTTCTTTATATCTACAGGCCCTGACATACTGTGAGTGCATAGTGTCAGCGGTTGAGAGAGCCCCTACATCCTTCAGCAGTACCCTGATCTCCCAGCTACACACAGTTCTTACATACATGTACAGTGTACTAACCATGCCCCCTCCCACCACAGGCCCTGACGTACTGTGAGTGTATAGTCTCGGCGGTGGAGAGAGCCCCTACATCCTTCAGCAGTACTCTGATCTCCCAGCTACACCAGCTGTCAGAGCGGCTGTTCTGGCACGACCCTCACTTCTCCAGTCTGAGCGCTGAGGAGGATCAGGACTATGACTGGATCAACAGTATCAGATACATGAACCAGCAAGTTCTGGTGAGAATAAAGAATAACTGTAATAACTAGAACTAAATACAGCATCAGATACATGAACCAGCAAGTTCTGGTGAGAATAAAGAATAACTGTAATAACTAGAACTAAATACAGCATCAGATACATGAACCAGCAAGTTCTGGTGAGACTTTTGATCACAGAAAAGAAACTAGCACGAGAGAAACAAAACTGACCATGGTTTTTATTCATTTAAGGATGATTGAATTTTAGCTATAAAATCACAACTTACTACACTAATGATACATGAAGAAACTACATGTATAGTCTGAGTGAAACAAAAATTGGCACAGTTTTTAGTTATTGAAAAACAAATTCTACTTAATAAAACAGCACACCACAACAGCATATGATATGAAAACAAGTAAGTCCTGGTAAAGCCCTTCAAGTTTTGTGGCTACAGTATAGAACCTAATCAACAAACTACAAAGGAACATTCATTACAGTAAATGAAGGATGTGAGATAGCATCCGTTTCTATTGTTTAATGTCCCAATCACTGATATCCCATCACAGGAGGGAGCCCTGTTGCCGTCGTCGGCCAGTGACACCCCGATGTTTGTTGGTTCCACGGAGCCCAGCATCGACGGCACGAGCACCCCCACCCCTGGGGAAACCACCTTCACCGGGGTGGGGACGCCTCAGTACGACTCCAAACAGCAGGAACAGTATGAAGGTGAGAGTGTGTTGGGTCAAACTATATGTACACCTGTATAGGAAAGTTATTTATTCAGCAACCAGTAGTTTTGGTGACTGGCTGTCACTTTCAGAATTAAAATTACATTACATCAATTTCAAGACCCTTTTATAGTCTCTTGCCAACTCATATATTAACGCCTGTACAGTTAGCAAGAAGACCACTTGGGACTGATAAAATATGATCTATGTGAGTGTCAATGGAAAAATTATCTAAGGGGCCATCAAAAAGTGGTCACATTGGCCAGGTGGTCCTTATAAAGAGGTGTTCACTGGTCTTGAAATTCTGGGTACAGTAAGTTTGGAAAGGCTGTCAATTTGAAACCGCTAACAAGTTTTTGCTGTAACTATGAAGTATGAATGTATGTTATGTCAGATATCCCCAAATGATTGGGTCTTACATGTGTTTCTCCCAGGTTACAATGCCAGTGGCATCGACCCTGCAGCTTACCAACAGCAGGGAGGCACAGACAGTCCTTACCAACAGTACCAACAACAACAACAACAAATGGGTATTTATGGATTTACAACTTATATATTATGTGCTTTTAGATATTACAGGCAGTCATACATGCATGTTGATCACTTGGCTTTGACCTCTTTTTTCAACTGGCAAAAGGAAAGGTTGGATAGATAGAGATGAGGGCAAATGGAAATAAAAAGCCTGCACCCTGGTGGTTAGAAAAAAAAATATCTTGCACAAGAATGGCAAACAGCATTTATTGTGATACAATGAAAGATTCTTTCCATCACAGACAACTTTCTAATGTTTTTACCATTCCTCAGACCCCAAAAGCTAACAGCCAGCCCTTCCAATATCTGATCCATTCATGTATTTGTTGTGTTAACTTTCTATCCTTCTCCCCAGACCCCAACTCCAGCTACCAGCCGTGGTCCAAGCCTGTCCCAGCTGACATGAACCTGATGGCATCCCTGAACAGTGAGTACAGCACCACGTCTGCCACCACTGACGGGGGAACCGTCACTGCAAGTTTTTCCCTACTCAGATAAGTTTCCATCCCTCTCCACAGATCCCAACAACAGCTGTGGTACAACCCCTCACAACAAAGTCTTCATACATGTAACAACTCTAACATTAGTCTTTTCCTCTACACAGATTGGTTTTTGTGCTACCGGTAACCTTCTATCCCATTCCCCAGATGCCAACAACAGTTACCAGCCGTGGTCCATTTGATACAATGGAAGTTTTTCCTCAATCACATACATGTAGAAGAGCTTTCATGCTTAAGTTTTTTTCTTTTTCTTAGACCCCAATGCCAGTTACCAGCCGTGGTCCAAGCCCGTCCCTGCTGACATGAACCTGATGGCGTCCATGAACAGTGAGTACAGCACCACGTCTGCCACTACTGACGGGGGAACCGAGACAGAAAACGATGTGCCGGATTACTATGACCAGATGGCTGGACAAGTGGTAGGTTTATTTGTCTTGGGATGGTGGCCTATATCTATACCTATGACAGTATAGAAATATAGAGAATACTTTAAAACACTCAAACAAGGTTGTGGTTGTCTGTGGCAACAAACAGTCCTTTATAACACTTAATGGTAACAGTTCGTTTGAAATGTAGTTAGTGAGTTCTGTTTTTGTCCTCAACATTCATGTACATGTACATATGAATGTTAGTATTGTTAAGTGATTTCTTCTCTGTGTCTTGCTACATGTAGTTGACAATGTTCAGTTTCTCGTATATGGACTGATGTCATGTGAAACATAGCCAACTGGAAAACTACTTAGAGTGGAAACCTTGTGTTGAGGGAATGCAGTGGGTTTCTTGACTGGACTTGAAAAATGTAGAAGTTAGCAAAAGTCCTGCATGTGTGTTCCTTCTTTACCTGTGTTCCTTTACCAGTAGTCCTATGACGTTGTACTAGCACAGTGTTCCCTTCAGTGTTCAGCCCTCACACACAAGTGTCTCTCTCTCTCCCTCACATTTCTCCTGCACCAGAGCTTCAAGTCTCTGGCCAGTAGCCCTGATGAGAGCCCAGGAGAGGGTCCTGCTGACGCTACAGAGGAGGACTCAGACACTAGCGCTGTAATCTCACTAGTCTGCTTTCTCCAGGGTTGTCAAAGAATTCATACAAATTTTACGGAATACATATGATCCATTACTCGGAAACAAACAATCTAATTTGGTGACCTGCGCCTGGATCACCAAAGTAGTAAAGATTGTATGCTTCTGAGTAATAGATCATTATATATTTCATAAAATTTGTATGGATTCTGTAAAATTCGTATGAATTCTTTGGCACCCCTGTTCTCATGCATGGCCAATGCTGCTAATGGCCAGGCAGTACTGTGGGATGGGGGTGATGAAAATGGACACACTTGCACAAAATGTATGATGCTAAAACAATATAATACAATGTATGTTGATGTAGATTTTTCAACCTGAAAAAATGTTCACATCCCCTCACAGTTATTGCTGGCTACTCTATAATATGTGTTTTCTGTTCTGTTGCTTGGTGTGTACGTAACACATCATCCTTCTTTTCTTTTTTTGTAACCCCCTTTTTGTTGAATGTAGACTGAATTGTGTTCCTGGATGTTTTTGTTCAGTCTTGTACACAATCTGTTACTTTACATGCATGAAATCAGTCATTTCTAAAACTGCTTAAGAAAAGTTTTAGAACTTCATCTTCATTTTCTTTCAGTTTTCCTGATGTCTTGATTGTGTTTTTAAAGTTTGTCATTCAATCAACTGGACCAGGTTATTTTTCTAATTTAGTCCAAAGCATAATTGATAGCCATGCACTATTCATATATATCAGAATCTATCGAATTGCTCAATAGCTTGTTGAAGTTATATCTTTATAGCATTTATATCTATTGATGGCATACGATGGCTTTTTGGCGTATCTTATTACCAAGATGTCTAACCTTGACAAATACTGATTTTAATTAAAAATGTTTCCCAGCGACTGGTCCAGCAGCAGCACCGGGGGACGCCGGACTCGCAGGGTTCCCAAAGTCGACTGCGGGCGCTGAGCGGGAGCTCCCATGCCTCCACGACACGGGCGCGGTCCATGAGCGGGTCCTCTCAGCTCTCCCACGGGTCTCAGAGGATCAGGCGCAGACAGAGAACAACCTCAGAGTCCTCACAGGTGAGAAGGGTCTCTATGCAGTTGAGAATCTGGAGATCAAGTGTTTGAGGAGAGCCAAACTTCATGAAAGATGTTAAAAGACTCACCAGTAACCGAACTTGCTGGAACTCTCTGAATTGTTGTGCGTGTGTTGGAAGAATATTTGTGTCAATGAATATATGTTTGAACTGAAGAAACAAATTTGTTTCTTTGTTTCAGGTGGACATTAAGGAAGAACCTGCCCAAAAGAAACAGGAAAAGGTATGTGAGAAACAATGGTCACCAAAAACTCTCAAACCAGGTCCCTAACTTTTGTATTTTCAAGCGCTTCTCTTTCATTTACTTTTAATGGGATCATGCAGCACCATTTTATGGGGGAAGAGGGATGATTCTTTTGGTACTGTTTTTTGAGAAGGTCCAGTGTTGACATGGTTAGTTTCAGCAAGAGTTGGAGTTTATGATATAACATAGTCGTAGAAAGGAGAAAAAGGAAAAAAGCGCCTGGAGACGTACATATACAGTAGAAGATAGTAAGATACTTGGGTGAAGTATAGTGAAGAAAGATGACTGCTCCATGATTTCATGCACCTAGCATCAGAAAAATTCCCCTAACCCCTCCCATGCCATCATAAACTTAATCTAGTCATCAGGTTTAAGGAAGACCAAGCGTGTGAGTGTGAGCCCGTACCAGGAAACTCCCGAACAGTTCACACAGCCGAGTCATCAGAGCAAGGACTCGGCCAGGCTAGAACTGGCCGTGCCAGAAGGCAGTGGTCAACAGGACAGGTTTCAGGGTGTCTGCAGCAGACTAGATACAAGGGGCGGTGGCTTTGAGAAACAAGAGGCCAGCGTTAGAAGGAAACTGTTCCAGTTAGAAGTGATCCAAGAGCAGGAAGGAGAGGAAAGTTTTTCTCCAAGACTTTTGAAAGATTTAGACAAGGAGACAGATACAGGAAGGGATGAAGTAGAGAGGAAAGTTCAAGAGGAAGCCACAGAGGGACAAAACCAGGCCACAGTTCCTTCAGTGTCAGATTCACAAAGTCAGAAAACTGCCCAAAGTGATCTCAGAGTTGTAGAGGGACAGGAGGAAACAGCAGTGCAGAAGAAAGAAAATTCAGACAGGAAGAAAGTTGAAGAGTCAGAGGTAGACAAGGAAGTTGGCTGTTTCCCAACAGTTGCAAGTTTTTTTTAAGGATGTTAGCCCTTTTTGGGCTAGCATCAGTGGACAATGAAGTTGGCTGTTCTTCTAACAGTTGCCAGTTTTTGTAGATACTTCAGAGGATGTTCCCGGTAGCCTTTTTTTGGGGGCTAGCATTAGTTGCTGTTATTCCTCAACTATGTTCATTTGTTTTAGGGCAAAGTTGGGGATACCATCATATACTGCTAGCTTTCTTTGTACACCATTTTTACCAGACTTTAAGCAGCCTGTTTGTGTTACCCTGCGCAACTCTTGTTGTTTCCATTCTGATGTTGTGTTCTTCCTTCATGACTGTTACACTTTATTGTTTCATCTGTTCACCAGACATGATAAGACCAGGAAGAATTGTAATGGGTTTGCAGTAAATCCATCGAAATACTTTTTCTGCTGAAATTTTACCAGCACCACTCAATGTTATCTGCACCAGTGCAGCTATGCAGAAAAAGTATTTTGAGCCCTACTACTGTATGTTGTAAGACATCCCACTACATGTACGTACACCCGCAGTTGTTGTACTTTGCCTCTTTCAATACTGTGTGTTGTGAACTTTTCATCATGTGGACCTGTCCACTCCTTCTCACCCCCAATGTCTCTCTCTCTCTTTGCTGCATGTTCCCTCCCCACAGGTCCCCAACTCTAGGCAGGCTAGTGCCAAACCAAAGGACTCAAATATCAGCTCGCAAAGTCACCAGGGACAAAAAACCTCCGCCCAGGTAGAACCTTAAACACAACAAACAGCACATACAAGTTCTACAAGCACAACATGACACTTAGTTTGGTGTTTTTTGGTTTGGTTAAGGCACAACTCCCTTATCTTGGTGCATCTTTTACTTTTGAGTTGGTGTATACTTTGAGGGAAGGCAGACAGATAATATGAGATCCTACCAAGGACAATATACAGTCGAACATGTAGTTAGTAAATAGATATGGTGAGGGTACATTGTAAGCTGGTCTCTCCTATTCTTTCATATATTTTTTTTTTGGTCACTCCTATCAAAACACTGGGTCTAACACACATTGGCACTCCACCCTGTCATAGTTTAGGGTCTGCTTGTGTATACTGCAAGCACCGTATAGATTCTCTTACATACATATTTTACAGCACTAACATGGACACAGGACAAAGGTTCTGGGTGTTTCTGACACTAAAACTTTACTGTAACTGCATTCATACATGTATAGAGCCAGGTATTTTTTTCTATATGCTGGCATAGCAGTGTCAGATTAAAGTAATTTTTGATACTTAATCATTAAGAAGTCCTCACTCATGTTGTAAAACTAATTGTTGGTCTCTTGCACCCAGCAGTTTCTGCCATATCAACAGTTGTTTCTTAACCTTTCAACTCTAACCTTTGTTGACATGTTGACCCCACAGAGGTCAGGGGGCACGTCCTGGCTTGGAGGTCTCTTCACCAAAATGATGAGGGGCAAAAACGAGATCCACCTTCCAGATGACACCAACAAATCTGTGAGTTTTTAGTTTTTTTGTTTTCATTTATATTCACATATATTTATTGAGTATTAGACAAGAAGCACAGTTGCTTATGTGACACCTAAAAACTTAAAAAGAGAGTAAAAAACAATGACGAGATACGTATTACATAATTTGATTACAAAATGGGTAAAAGAAAAATGAGAATAAACAAGACAAGTTGGTGAATCTATCAATAAATGAGAATCTACCTGTACAGTAAATGATTTAAATTTCTACCAACTTCCAGGAAAACATGACATTCATGTATCTTACAGCCTAAGTCTGCTATTTTTGTATTCTTTGTAAAAATGTGTTCAAAGCTTAAACTTTTCTTTGCAGATTGTTTGGGACGCTGCGAGGAACAAGTGGGTGAACCAGGATGAAGGGGAAGAAGAGGTAAATATTGTTTTGATAAGTTTGTCTTTTTTGTTATTTCTCTCCAGACCTCATTTGATTTATCAAGGTCTTAGAATGCAGTATTTGTATGACATCTCTTACAATGAATCTTGGTGTCTACCATTGGAGACATTAATCAACAAACAAATGAAATATAAACCTTTTTTTCTCTTCCAGGATGCAGCACCCCCACCACCCCCTCCTAAGGACCCCATGCCATCTCCTGCTGGTAGGTCTAAGCTACAGTACAAATGTACATATGTGTAGTACAGGTCTGTTGCAATAGATCAAGCCTTACAATCCATTCTGCCTACTGTACAAAACTGGTGTGATTCATGTATGCCTAAAGACTGTTTACTAAGTATGTGTGCTCCCTGTAGCCTCAAGTGCAACATGATAAGAATGTCTCCTGAGCAATTCTGACACAGAACTGTCTCCCTCTCCTACAGGTGGGCCGGCCCCTCCACCTGGCAATACTCCCAACAGGTTCTCCAGGAGAGCAGGTAAGTGTAGCACTATCACTTGTTTCATGTGTGAAAACCCGGCAAAAAAAAAAGAATTGAACGACCATTGTTCACCATGTACCTATGACACTGCCAGTATCACTAGAGGCTCTTTGCTGAATTATGTTTACAACTGCATGATTCAAGAGGCATACTGTACTGTACAATGAGTCTGTTTCATAAGCTACCCCATGCTGTATCTGCATCCAATTTTGTTATCTTTAAGCTGATTATTGTTCATTGATTGTATTGTATTATGTGTTTTGATTATATTGTAACAAACTACCCACTTCAGGGAGACTTTTGTCTTTCCCTGCATATGTATGTTTGTGGTTGGAAAACCAATAAAGATGTCGTAGATAGAAACAGATACATGTAGGGGCTGCCTTATACACTATAGGACATTCGAGAGACTTAAAACACAACTTATTTCATGATGTGTTCATCCCCCAGGCCCCACAGGGAAGTATGTGGATGTTCTGAACCAGAGTGGGACGACCAAGCCGGCTGCCCCCCCTCCTGACCTGTTCCCTGGACTGGTGCCTACTGGGAACGCCATGCCCAACCTGTTTGTACCAGCTGCCGGTAAGACTCAAGTTTTATACACTCAACTTAAGGCTACACCAGTTCATGAATTACATACTATCAATTGAAAGTACTTGGCTGCAGTTGGTTTGCATTATGAATGAAATATTGTAGGAACACCATGCCTAACATGTTTGTACCAGCTGCTGGTGAGATGCAACTTTTATTCACCTCAGGCTACACATTTATGCAAGACATCCTATCAATGTACTCAAATGTGGTTTGCAGGAAATCATTTTGGGAGATTTGAGAAAAGATATGAACAACTTACAATTTGGCAAGGCCTTGGACTGTTTGCTTGCAGTACCAACAGGCTTCACCAGGGGGCACTCTTGCACTGTTTCAGCCTATTTCCTCTCCTTTGCATCAGATTTAAAAAAAATGTTGGTTTTAGAGAATGGGCATTGACACACAATAATAAGTTATTATGAATGAAGAAATTGATGCTAGCCTGCAGCACCAACAGGTTTCACCAGGGGGCACTCCCACACTGTCCTTGCAAAATCCACATCAAATACCAAAAAACATGTCTGTTTTAAAGTTATCCAATGGTAACCTGCAGTACCAACAGTTTCCACTAGGAGGCACTGTTTGAACCTATTTCCTCCCTTTGCAGTCCCCACCTCAGATGCCAAAGAAAATCTCAATTTCAAAGAATAGGCATTGACACACAATTACAAAATTGTCCTAAATCAAGTACATGTAGTTGTCTAATGGTAGCCTGCAGCACCAATAGCTTTCACAAGGGGGCACTTCTGCATTGTTTCCTTTCCTTGCAGTCCCCACGTCAGATGCCAACGAACCGCAGGGCTCGCAGCTGCAGGGGACGATGACCCAGGGCGACCCCCAGGGACCCCACGCACCGACCCAGGTGCAGCAACAACCACCCATGGTGAGGAGGCCGTTACGGGCAAATCACAATATCGTACCGACCGCAACAACCACACCCACATTTGTGCCGGGGCAAGGTGCCGTGTATCGTTCTCTGGAGACCATCACTGAAAGGGGATCGCCCGTCAGTTGAGAGAAAGTTTTACCATGTCTCGTAGAGCGCAGAAGCAGAGTCCCTCCTTTCCCCGGCAGTGCAGCGAGTGTCTGGCTCGTGTGGCCAGTAGTAGACACACATACAGTAGTTAGCACGTTGGCAGAACTTACTGCGCCTGCGCGAAGCCCAGATTTTTCACGGTTTTCCTTGGATGTTTGGTCAATGTTGCATCAGAATTTTGCCTGTTGCAGATGATATCTTTCTGGACACAACATTTGAAAACTTATAGACGGAATGCCATCCTTAAATAAGAGATTACAACCATGAGATGTTTTGAAGAAGTGCTATGCACAATGCATTACAGGTTTTGCACAGGTGCTGTACGTTCTGCCGATATGCTCGCCTACTTTAGGTTTTAGGCCTTCCCCATGTAGCTACCCTTTAGGAAGAGCAGCTCTAGTCATCATTAACAACTTAACATTTAACATTTAGTAGCCTGAAATAGTTCCTAATTAGATCCAAGCTTTCATTTCAATAACAAGATTATATCAATGTAGCCAATTGCAAAGTTGTCGACAAACATTTGGTCACCTTTCAAGATGGGGGTTTGATGAGTTAAACAGATAAAGAGTTAATGAAGGTAAGAAAAAAAAAAACTCCTACTAATACCACTAACCACTAACTATTCTATAATCAATGCTTTTTACTGAACCATGTTTCAAACATGCTTTTTCCTCCACTTCAGTTCTATAACCCCAATGAGCCAATGACATCAGCTGCCCAGGTCCCTCCCACAAGTACCCCAAACTCACAGGCGCAGGTAACTTTGTGTTTGTTTGTTTGTTTGTACATATTGTGTAAAAGAACAGAGCAGACAGAATGTGCATCTGTTTCAAGTCTGTCCCAAACTTGTTGTATGTGTTTTTTTTTCCATATAGGTCTTGAATCCTTTATTTTGAGCACTGTTTGTAGCCTCCGTAGCAGGCTTATAGAACTGGGGGTTTGGTGGTCATCGGCTGTTTTCTGATTAGCCCAGTTCTAAAAAACGGGGGTAATTCAACCAGGCCGGCTAACTTGTCTATATGCAATCAGAAAATAGCACATAAAAGCTCCCAAAAGACCATGAAGACCCCCAAAACCCCCAGTTTTTGGCATGCTATGGAGGCTACATTGTTATCTTCTCTGTTTTGTATGTATGAATACAGACATCACACAAACCCAAAGCACTTTGCAGATTCTGAAACATTCTGTCCTCTCCTCTATGTAAACAGCAGAATTTCAGTTAAATTTCTCTCTTTGCTACTACCTCTTCAAGTTTTTTCCTCAAGAAATGATATATAGTTTTTAATATTGCAACATCAGTTCATGGAGTCTTGTCTTCAAGTAGTTTATCTTCAAGAAATGTTATTTTCATCCATTTTAGCTAGGAAGCCAAATATTGGAAATAATCAAAAGCTGAAGAGTGATATAACTTAGAAGATACAAAGAAGATAGCTTATTACATTTAAGTATCCACCAGGTTTAATGTTCAAAATTATTGTGTAGAACAATTGAGAAAGAGAGAAATACACATGTAAGGTTTCTTTTTACATAGAAAAAAAATCATGGCTTTTTTAAAACTTGCCATTTGACAACAAAAACATAAACTACTTGAAAACTGGCCTCCAGAATTGCCGCTACCTAGTACCTGCACCCAATAATCCCCCTCCCTATTTTTGCGTTGCGTTGACCAGCCAGTGAAGTTGATATATCATAAGTAATGGGTGTGTTGTTCTGTTGTTTTCCCACACATAGCTGTCTCGGTCAAGCTCTATGAGTTCTATGTCATACGAGGTCAGCCACCTCCTAAAAGCACAGGTATCTGAGTTGTGCTTTGGCTTTTGTGGTGTCTG
The DNA here is from genome assembly GCF_001625305.1 of Branchiostoma belcheri. Taxonomy (NCBI): domain Eukaryota; kingdom Metazoa; phylum Chordata; class Leptocardii; order Amphioxiformes; family Branchiostomatidae; genus Branchiostoma; species Branchiostoma belcheri. The sequence goes on from NW_017804353.1 coordinate 1,124,639, forward strand.
TCGTCATTAGAAAAAAAGAACACTAATTCCTGCACCTTATCTTGAAAGTTTATTTCTGTGTTGTTGGTAGAAGATATTATGAAGCAAGTTTGAACTATAATTTCTAACACAAGAAGGATCCGTGAATAGTTTCATCAGGTTGGTAAGACACTGAGTAAAGAGACTCTTTTTACACAACAAAGTCTTTTATTCAGCTGAGGCTTCCTCAGGGCAATTCTGACTGGTTCACATTGCACAGCAGCACAGGTGTAGCTGATGGTGACAGACGAACACTGAAACGTCGACTGAATAAAAGACTTGATTGTGTAACAAGAGTCTCTTTACTCTATCACAAGGAATTGTACTTACCAAAATGCTTGACTGTACAACTCCAGTCTTTGTCAAGGAATGAGCAGTCTACCACCATTGACATAACATAATGTAATGTCACAGAAGCGGTAGATTGTTCATTCCTTGACAAAGATTGGAGTTGTATGGCCAATTCCTTGTGTTGGAAAGGACAGTTTAAACTTGCATCATAGTTTCTGCACCATTTGTCTGTCACTTGAGCTTGGAATCAATTACACAGTCATAGTAGGAAGTGTATCTTGACTAACCATTTTACTTGTACTGTAGGAGTGAACTAGGAATGAGCACTGTGTGGTGTGTGTGAACACTGATGCAAATTTCTGTTGTTTTCCTATTTTTGGTGCAGTCTCTTGTAAAAAAAAAGCTTTTCAGGATTCCAATGTAGACTTGGTACACACTCCCACACCCTTCCTAGTTCACTCAAGAGGCCTCACCTTGGTTCTCAGACTTTTTAAAGTGAAAATTTAGACGACAAATTGCAGATAGAAACAGAGGGCTAGGAGGCAAACTTGAATATACAATGTACATGCAACAGCTACTGCATTGATTGTTTTAGTACAAACAACATATTAGCCTTCTCCCTGCTGCCTAACCTTGTAACCAACACAGAATTGGCAGCCAAACAGCTGCTGCAAAAGGTAAAAATCTGTGAACCAAGGTGTGGCCCTACAGTCCTTTTTCCCAGTAGCTTGTTTGTAGTAAAGAAAAGATATTTTGAGCTCCCTGTACAGCTTTCCTCCATTCTGTCTTCCTTTACTCTATAGGACTATTTTGTAGTCTGCTGTGTGTCCTGAAATTTGGGTTGGGAACTGCTGTACCTCATATTCTGCTGGTTCACAACATCTAAATTTTGTGCCACTGATAAAATCACGAATTCGAGGTAGAAATAGTAGTCACAACACAATGGAAACATCAAGCAGTCATCATAAATGTAATGAGTTTATTGGTGAAAAAAGTCAATGTGAAAAACTGGAAAATTCTGTACATTTTGAAGATTCGCAGCATTACATGAATCTATCTTGAGAAATGTGTGGGGCGTATTATCACAGCACAACATGTAACATAGAAAAACATGGAAATACATATTTTCTTCTTGTACTTTCATTCCGTCCTATTCTTTCACTTCTCTGAGCCAACATACTAGTAACTGCTATTTGCTACTAACCAGTGTTACATTGAGTACAACAATCGCTTACAATATGAGTAAAGACTCTTTTTACACAACCAAGTCTTTATTCAGCTGACGTTTCGGTGACCGTCTGTCACCTTCCTCAGGGCAATTCTGATAGGAATCTGACAGAGGGTCACCGAAACATCGGCTGAATAAAAGACTTGCTGGTGTAAAAAGAGTCTGTTTACTCAGTGACTTACCAGCCTGATGGAACTATTCACGGATGCTTGCAATTATTGAATATGCCTATGTATAATCTATAGCCAAAGCATACACTATTCATTTCAAGTATTCTTCACTACTAATATTCTTTTTACACCCCCCCAGCAGCCTCAAGACAGTGCAGGCCCCCCTGTAGGAGACCAGGGGGTAGCACCACCCCCCCAGGCGGTGGCCGCACCCCCCATGTTCTTCAACCCCTCGTCGTTTAGCGCTCAGAACTCACCCTTCAACTCTCCAGCCCAGGGACCCACTGGACTGGGCAGCCGGCCGAGATATGCACGACCCAGATGAGACACTAGGGGGCGCTGCTTCACTACTACATGATTGTACACTATCATCATCAGCATGTCGGCAGAACGTACTGTGCCTGCGCGAAACACCAATTTTTCACGGTTTTCGTTGGATTTTCGGTCAACGTTGGGTCAGAATTTTTGCCTGTTGTAGACAAAATCTTTTCCGACATAACCTTTGGAAACTACAGACGGGATGTTAACCTTATATACACGAATACGACCTTATATGAGACATTCTGCCAAAGTGCTATGCACAACACACTACAGGATTCGCGCAGGTACAGTACGTTCTGCTGACGTGCTCACCATCATCATCTCATTGAGTCCTCATCTCAAGAAATAGGATTTTTGTCCCTACTTCAAATTTCTGTCACTGTCTACTCAGGATTACTACTGTAGTGTCCGCTGAAAAGTAAGAAAGAAAGCGAGAATAAAAAAGTGTGTTACAGTGACTTTCTATCTCCTGTACAGATTTCTAGGGTTGTCTACGATATTAGTGGGATCTGTGTTCTTGATAAGACTGAAATTCTGTCAGTAATTGTTTCTTTAGATGTAAACCTCTTCTGTATTACTGTAGAATGTAGATGGATGAAATGTGGCATATCTTTGTAGCAGTCACTGGTAAAAATGTGTTGTAAAGTAAGGAAAGATTCAGCAGGACACAACAGTGAAATATGGAATGTGAATGTTGTTCACACTTAAAAGTGTAAACCAGGCATAACAGCTGATTTTAGAAGTGTTCCTTGTAGTATCCTCCTCTCTGGAGGACTTTCAACTTTTTCCTGATCTCAGTTGTTTTAATTTCAAGGATTCTCCAAAGTAGTGTGAATAAGATAAGAGAGATGGGGGGAAAAGAGAGAGGAATAGGAAGAAGCACTAGGCTGGGAATTGAACCCATAACCTCCGGTTCACAGCACCAAAACTCTACTTCTACACTGTTCAGTAACTTGTACATCTTATTTGTTACAATTGGAGTTGAGTTACAACCAGGAATTTCCAGAACGTGTAAAGTAAGAATTGATGAAGTTTAGTGGGCTGTAGATTTTTGGCAACACCAATGGAGTGGAGTCATTTGTTGATTTGAGCAGAGATTGTTACATGTAAGTGCCAGGAAGGCCACACTGTACAGACATACACAAAAAAAGAGAAGACGAAATTATGTGCAAGAATGAACAATATACATAGAATGTGCAATGATAGTTATTTATGTACAATACAATAAGGACAATTCTTGAATGTTGAATTTTTTTAGCGGGCACAGAATGTAGACTAGCGGTGAAGAAATGTTTCAGCATAGGAAAAGAAACACCCTGGTGCCAAAGTTATTCTTCTCACCCATGGTTGCCTAGCAACAGCCATGGTTGCCAAGCAACATCCATGGTAGCCTAGCAACATCCATGGTTGCTAGGCAACTTCCCTTGTTGCATAGCAACATGAATAAATGGGGTTGTCTCTAGAGGCAGAATTGTTCGTTTTTAGTTGCAGGAAAGTTGTTTTTTTTGTTTCAAGGGTGCCTTGAAGAAATTGTATACACGTTGCCACAGTGGCTTTTTTAAGACAGTGATTGTTAAAGGTACACAACAGAGGCACAAGGCAAGTCATCCTTGAAAATATAGCTCTTGTTTATGTAAATTTATTAGCAGCATAGAATGTGATAAGCAAGAAATTGTATTATTGACTGGTTATATTGAAAGCTGTTGATATGGAATGAATTGACAGTACAATGTAAGTGCTTTTAGCCTGGATAAAAAATACATTTTTGAGTTGTATCCACTGTTAAAGGATGTTTGAATAATATGTACTGTAATAATTCTAATTTAAGTTTAAGAATTGTTGAAAATTTCTGTTGTATTACCTGTAATATACATTATAGCAAAGAAATGGTGTTAGCTGTGTACATTGGCAAGGGCTTTCATTGCTGTATATCTGCATTATGTATGTGGGCTCTATTTCAAGCCAATAGTACAACTAAAGACAAGGTGGGAGGGGCGTAGTCTTACTTAATGTTTTTAGGTTCGTTCTGTCTCGTTTCTTTCCTTCTTGGGTGATCTCAGACTGATTGCGAAAGCCTGTTCATGAATTTTTCTACTACATCACAGTTTGTATATGGGTGTGGGGAGGCCGTATAACATTCATACATACAGGCTGTCAGTCTGTACAGTTCATCTGAGGTCACTTGGGGAGAAGGCAAGAAACTTGGAAAAATCCCTTTCATTCAAGTATCACAGAACTGGTGCAGAGATTGTGACTGCGTTGTGCAATCAGGCTTTTTTCTGCTGTACAATTGTATCTTCCTCTTCTAGCAGTTAACGTAGATGTTCATGAAAGATAAGATGGGTGCCTAGAGGAAGGACGGCCGACGTCATGTGGTGTTTTATGCTGTTTTACCTGTTGTATAAAATTAGCCATTGTTGAGAACTGTGCAAGGACAAATTATCGGGCCCTATCTTTGAATTAAAGTCACTTGTAGTGGTATTCCCTTACAATGGTGTTCTCGTTTGTACTCTCTACATGTACTTCAGCTTGATTTTGTGTTGAAAGTTCATCTGTGTTGGTAGAAGTCATTATGAATATTTTAAGCAACTTTGAGCTGTCATGTCTTTCCGCAATTTACATTTATGTGTGATCCACTGCTGGCCGAGTCACCTGTGTTATTTACATATAGCTTGACGTCCCCAAATTGATGGATTGCCCGTTCTTTGATCAAGACTGGAGTTGCACAGTCACAAATTTGGGTAAGTCCAATTTCTTGTATTGAAAATTATAGTTAAAACCTCCTTCATATTACGTTCAACTTTTTCATCTGATTTGGGGAATGGGGGTGTGGCGTAACATTTGTTTTAGGTAGGTTACAGTTCCTAGAATCCTCCATAATCATGAATGTGTTCCGTTTTACCAGGAATTGTTTTTATTAGTCTGAGGTGCTACTCTGGTATGCGCACTTGAGTGGGCGGACACTAGAACGTGCAGCGCGTTTGTAGTCGTGTACTCACTGTGATTTTGGTGGTAAAACTAGAAACATGATATTATTGATATACAATTGAATCTCGAACAGACAATTGGAGGCGATATCGTAACTTTCTAAGGGATTGCCATAGTATCTAATTTCCAAGCAGATTTTTCGGTGGTCGCAAGATAATATCAAATTGGCCAGGCAGTATCCATTAGCCAGACAGTATCCTTCGGTGGTAAATGGGTATTGTCTGGGGAATGGATACTGCATACTGCCTGCCCAATTTGATACTGTCTTGTGGCCACTAAAAAGCTGCTTGTAGTTTGCGTACTATCATCCTTGTTCGAAGCTGGTGTGTTACGCCGAAAGGCGGTTATACCGGCTATACAGATACAGATACAATAGGTCCTCTCCCAAAAATTTGCTGGGAGCGAATTTTCAGGAGCCGGCCTATAGCTACATGTATAGCTAACAAGGCTGGATTTCATGCCACCATAGTGCACTTTGGCATCTTTAAGTTTCGGCCATTTCTAGAAACCTGTTTCCTGCTCGCCGTCTCTTCTGCGCCTCTGGCGTCTTGGTTCCCCTGCCGTGCTGTGAAGACCCGCTGCAGTCTGCCGGTGACGCAAGCGATGCACGAGAGCGCTCGATCTGCGGCGCAGGGTGAAGTTGATCACAACCAGGACGGCGAGAAGCGCACCGAATAAGATGGCGGTGAACGCTGCGGGAAAGAGGAAAGCGAGTGTCGAGTTCAGACCTTGCTGTATCCAGAAGCGTGCTTTATCCAGAACCATGCTCAGTTACAGTTCTGGATTGTATCCAGAACCGTGCCTGAGGCAAAATCTACTTCCTGGATTCGCGGAGACTACCCAGAACCGTGCCCAAACCTAACCTTAACCCATTCAGGCATATATACTAGATACGTGTAGGCGCAGTTCTGGATAGGATAGTCTGTGACAAAGAAAGAGACTAGGGCGCTCCATTTACACATGTACAGTTAATATTAATCGCCAGTTAACAGTACCAATAACAAAATATATGGTGGGATTTACAACCAGGAGATTCAGAATCCTCAGACATCTAATGCCAGCGATTCTATATTACACTTATGTTTCCAACCAGGTAAAGCCTTCTACGCCACTAGGAATAAAACAAGAACCCCACCTTTCCAAAATTCCGTCAGTGGTGCCTTCCAGTTGGTAACAGTGGTCATCTGTCCGCTGATAGTGACTTGCAGTTCATTATTTTCCTCTTCTGGTTCTCCCGTTTCGACTTGCTGTGTCCGGGTTGTCCTAGGTGCGTGAGGCTCTGTGGTTTGTAGTGGCTTTGCAGAAGTGCTGGGAGGGGCACAAGTCATCAGGTTTAAGTCCCTCAAGAACTTCCCTTTCATCTCAGATGGCGAGTTACACCTCAGGACGTACGGATATCTCAGGCGAGTGATGAAGGTGGCGTGATTTTCTGGGACGTCCAGGACCACCACTGTGCCAGTTGGATGAGGAAAATCGCAGTTCGCCAACATGCAGGCCTTCACTTTCTTCGGCGTGGTGTTCGCGCACCCGTCTCGGCGGTGTTCCGTCACGCATCGCCGCGAACGGGCGATCCACTCCGCCCCGCAATCGCAACGGAACGGGTTCTGCCAGATCCCGAGGTAGAAGATGCTTTCCGGCGGGTTCGCTCCGCTCGGGAAAGTCTCTGGAACGGTGGCGATGCGATTGTATTGAAGAGAAAGTTGCACTAAAGAGCGAGGGAAGTCGACGTAGGCATCAACTCGTGATATTTGGTTGTGGTGCAGGTCTAGGTTGGTGATCTGTGGCGTATTGTGGAGTGTGGACCACGGAAATACTTTCAAGCGATTATAAGACAAGTCCAGATATGTCAACTTCGGCATTTCTGGTACTGACGTCACCTGTTCTATGTCGTTGAATTTGAGAATCAGGCTAGACAGCGTGCTAAATGTTAGATTGTCCGGTACGGTTTTTAAGGTTGGATTATGCCGTGCACAGAGACCGTCCGTCCAGCAAGAGCCAAGTGAGCTTACTTGTGCCAAGTTTTGTAAAAGCAACATGATAGAAACTGCAGCAAACATTTTGACTTGATGCGTGGGTGGCATTCAGAAGTGATTTTGCTTCTTGTTTTCTGGAGGTATCACAGCAAAAAACGGGATATTTAGGCTAACGTCTGGTGAAATGCAACCAGCATAGAGACACAGCCTTTTCGCCTTTCTTGTTCGGTGCGGGTGTAAAAACAATTGTCTATTCTCTTCGTCCGTCGACACGTCTCGAATTCCGCCTGCAACATGAAATGACTTGCTTTAGTCTTCTGTAGCCTTTAATAGGTGTACTACGTTGGTTTCGACCCTTAGACGCTAAAACTACAATAGACATACCTAAACTGAGCCAGACGTTTTGCGCTCCATCCCTATATTTTCATGTCGACACCCTTTGGCTTTGCGTCCTTTCAAGTTCACAGACAAAAAGTAGTAGCGCTACAGTAACCTTAGAAGAGGGGCTCCCTGTCAACAACCGTCGAGGGCTCGTTCGCGATCCAACCCGCCGACAACGTACAGCTTATCCCTCAACGAGTACGTGTCCCGCCTTTAAATTGATTTTTGTAGTCATGGCTGGCTCCGGGAGTAGCAACGCTTAAAGAATGACTGACAATGCTCTGTTGTAGTTATTGAGAATCGCAAAACACAAGCACACACACACACACACACACACATACACACACTGTTACTTGAAGTCCAACACAATACTTCCCTTCATAGGCGTGAAGTAAGAAAATGGCTTACCTCTCTCTCTCGAGCTCCGGGTGCGTAGAGACTGTGCTTTTCCTTCTCTGCTGAATGTAGACCATTAACTTATGACATTCGAGTTATGCAGCACATTCATATTAAAGCCTTACTATGGCACCGAGTAGCCAATTGCGACATCCAATTCAGCCAACAGCCATCCAATGCGTGTGCAATGACGCCAAACAGATCCAGTCAAGTTGAAGAGTTGGGCATTTTCAAACTCTCTCACGTACCAGCTTTTGCTGTTTGTTGTTTTTTTCTGCGCGGTGCTAGCTGCTATTGGTTGAACAGGTAACATTGATAACATTTGATTCACGATGTAAGATCTCGACTCTAGATATACCCACGCGTACGGCAATCAGACAAATCACAACATGTTCGTACAAGGTACGTGTCTGTGTTAGCTATCACGCCAACTCCCATAATCCCGCCACACCAGAAAACTGTGTTTCATGTATATACTAGTAGTTCTACCATAGTTACTCCCATAAGTCTGAAAACTGTGTTATATAATTCTGTACTACTGTAGTGTTGTAAGAAGTTCGAGGCCACAGAGACCGAGAAAGAGTCAACCTCTCCAAGGTCACCATCTTCTCGGTCTCTATGACCTCATTTGACGTTTTTGATAATTGACCAATTTGAAAAAAGGGGACATGTTTGGTAGAAAGTTGGTGTGCGTCATGCCGAGTGAAACCTCTCTCTATTGAAGTTTAGTCAGGTAGAGCGTAATGATAATTAACTGAAGACAAGAAGATTATGATGAATGTTTCAAATCGGCATCACAGGGCAACCTTATCTGTCAACTATACTAGTAGAACACGGCTGTACTTTTTATCATGAAGAAGAGCGAAGAAACAGTGTGTTCAACAAATCTCTGAAGGAAGACCCGATGGACAGAGCTACATGTATGCTAACAGTGTTGAAAAATTATCTAATGACAACCACTTGCTTTTACAAACCCAACTTGACACTTGACCCAAACAAGAAAAGTGCAGCCTGGCCCTCACACGGTACGTTTCGCGTTTTCCATCATCTATACATGTAATACAGAAACCCCCTTGTAAGAATGTGTAAGAGTCAACCTTTCAAAGACATCGCATTCTGCCCCAGGAGAATCACAGATAGACCTGAACATAACTTTTTAAACTGTTTTGACTGTAATTACTGTGGTGTTCTAATCAGGCGAAGGTCTCAGAGCAGAGATAAAAAAAAATAGGCGACCCCGTCAAGGCCACAATTTTCTTTGTCTTTGTGGCCTTGTGACAATTTTCAGGATAATTGCCCAGTGTGTGCCGTGCCGATTGAAATCTCAGTCTCTTCAATTAATTATCATTACGCACTACCTGACTGAACTTCAATAGACTGAGATTTCACTCGGCACGAAGCACACTGACCTATCTACCAAACATGCCCCCATTTTAAATTGGTCAATTATCAAAAACGTCATAAGAGGTCATAGAGACTGAGAAGATGGTGACCTTGGAGATGTTGACTCTTTCGCGATCTCTGTTGACTCGAACTTCTTAGAACACTGCAGTAGTACAGTTAAACAGTTGAAAAACTTATCTTTGTACATTCTCTATAACACTACTGTAGTCCATGTGTAGCCATGGGAGAATGATGAACCTACGTTGTTACCTGGCTAGGCTGTACTTTGCCAGCTTAAAATAGCACTCGGAGTCACGTGTCAAGTTTGGTTTGTAAACAAGTTGTTGTCACCGAGACACTTTTTGTGTCTCTGTGGCCTCGAACTTACAGTAGTACAGTTAAAACGCATCTTTGGGTCTATCTATGATTCTCTTGGGAAATGATTTTTAGAATGTCCTTGAAAGACTAATTTTTCCCACTCCGCCATGATGAATAAAGTAGATCTGTGTGGTAGTTGGTTAGGATGCCACGTGATGCCAGTGGAGACCATTCATCATAATTTTCTTGTCTTCCAAGATAACAAAGAAACAAGCAACACCTGTTGCTACATTAATTACGATTACTGTCTACTTGCCTGAACTTCAATAGAGTGAGGTTTCACTCGGCACGAAGCACACTGACTTTTCTACCAAACATGCCCCCTTTTAAAATTGGTCAATTATCAAGAACGTCAAAAGAGGTCATAGAGACCGAGAAGATGGTGACCTTGGAGAGGTTGACTCTTTTTCGATCTCTGTGGCCTCGAACTTCTTATAACACTACAGTGGTACAGTTAAACAGTTGAAAAACGTATTCTAAACATTCTCTATAACACTACTGTAGTCCATGTGTAGCCATGGGAGAATGATGAACCTACGTTGTTACCTGGCTAGGCTGTACTTTGCCAGCTTAAAATAGCACGCGGAGTCACGTGTTTAGTTTGGTTAGTAAACAAGTGGTTGTCACCGAGACACTTTTTGTGTCTCCGTGGCCTCGAACTTACAGTAGTACAGTTAAAACGCATTTTTCGGTCTATCTATGATTCTCTTGGGAAATGATGTCTAAAATGTCCTTGAAAGACCGATGCTTCCCACTCCGGCATGATGAATAAAGTACTAGTAGATCTGTGTGGTAGTTGGTTAGGATGCCACGTGAGGCCAATGGAGACCATTCATCATAATCTTCTTGTCTTCCAAGATACCAAAGAAACAAGCAACACCTTTTGCTACATTAATTACAATTACTCTCTACCTGACTGGACTTCAATAGAGTGAGGTTTCACTCGGCACGAAGCATACTGACCTATCTACAAAACATGACCCCTTTTTAAAATTGGTCAATTATCAAGAACGTCATAAGAGGTCATAGAGACCGAGAAGATGGCGACCTTGAAAAAGTTGACTCTTTCTAGGTCTCTGTGGCCTAGAAATTCTAACTTCTTATAACACTACAGTAGTACAGTTAAAAAAACGTATCTTCGATTCTCTTGGGATTTTTTTTAATGTCCTTGAAAGACTGACTTTTCCCACTCCGCCATGATAAAAAATTAGATCTGTGTGGTAGCTGATAAGGTTGCCGCGTGAGGCCAATGAAAATCATTTATCATAATCTTCTTGTCTTCCAAGATGATAGAAAAACAAGATTTACTCTCTACCTGACTGAACTTCAATAGACCGAGATTTCACTGGACACGACGCACACCGACTTGTCTCCAAAACACGCCCCTTTTTTGAAATTGATCAATTATCAAGAACGTCATAAGAGGTCATAGAGAAGGTGGCAGCCTTGAAGAGGTTGACTCTTTCTCGCTCTCTCTGTGACCTCGAACTTTTTAAAACACTACAGCAGAACAGTTGAAACAGTTGAAAAACGTATCTTCGGGGCTATGTATGATTTTCTTGGGACATAATTTTTAAAATGTCCTTGAAAGACTGACTTTTGCACATTCTCAATAATTCTTCCTAATATTGTTTTCAAAGTGTAGATCATTGAAAATTGGCTGCACTCTGACTCCGGAAAACAGCAGTAGTGATTATCTTCAGTAGCACTGTTAGAGTACATATCTACCAGACTAACAACGCTAGTTCATAAACGATATAATTTAGTACAATAGAAAGAATGATTAGCCAGGGGAGTTTGGAAAAAGTAGAGTTCATTTACCCGCGCGGTTCAGAGGGACAAATGAAACCCACTCTCCTGGCCACTCAGACCCTATCTATACCGATTTCTACCACCCTAACCCTCTTGGAGGCCTGGTGGAGTCTAGTCATCCTAGTCTTACTTCTGATTCGTTGAGCACCATGTTCCCACTCCGCCATGATAAAAAGTACATGTGTTGTAGCTGATTAGGATGACACGTGAGGCCAAAGAGAACCATTAATCATAATCTTCTTGTCTTCCAAGATGACAAAGAACTAATTAACATTAATCATAAATTACTCTTTACCTGCCTGAACTTCAATAGAGTGACGTCTCACTCAGCACGACGCACGTAGGCTTATCTACAAAACGCCCCCTTTTTTTAATTGGCCAATTATGGAGAGCGTCCACATAAGACTGAAGCGCGCGCGTCGCTACAACTCATTTTTGGCGCACTTCTGAACTATCAACAGGGAGAAAGTTCCAGCACCATTCTACTACCCAAACGCGTGCACTGTTCGTCCACCTGCGTAACTTCAAGATGAAGTAAGTTATACCGTTTTCTTATTCTTATCTAATCCCTAGGCCACATGGAAAGAAATTTTGTAGTATTATCGTGCGTAAGCAGTGTAAGCAGTGTACGATCTCGATCTCGTTAGAAAGACCACTTTTGAATTCTGAATAGTTTTCCCTGGACTTGTTACCAGTAAGTTTCGTGGTTAAAAAGAGGTGCAATTGAGATTGCTTTCTAGACGTTTTCAAAGCCTTTCAAAAACGACATATATAGGGGCGGCAGGTTGTGAAAAAATATTATATTGTTGGTATATCTTGAATATGGGTCGTAGCCTTGGTATAACTACATGTACATGACCCCATGCAGCAAGTACTGAGAACTTTGGAAAATGCTTGAAGCTGTCAGTTGCCGCCATAAAACTTCTTTTTGACACCCGTAGCCAGGATTTTGAATGGGAGGGGGTTCTTCCCAATGTTTGAGGGACCAGCGAGCCCCTAGGGGGTCCGGGGGCATGCTTCCCCGGAAAATTTTGAAAATTGAACCTTCTGAAATGGCATTTCCTGTGTTTTTGAGTGGATTTCAAACAAAAAGTCAGACATAACTTTTTATTCAATGACAAAGTGAGCCGGGTAGGGAAAAAGTATCGATTATCTTCTACACCACAGAATTGAGGTCATTTTTCAAGTTTGTAAGAGCAAATGGTTTTCACATGACACTTTTTACCTTTTTTACTATTTACTTGTAGCTCTGTCCAGTGAGTACTTTCCTTTCATCCGTCATGATAAAAATGTAAATTGGCGACACTATCAATGATCAAAACATTGAATTTCGTGTTTGGGCACCTTGCCATTATTTTTCATCTGCGTGACCGGACACTGTACAACAAGTTGGACTGTACCATTCGAGCCGTAGCTAGGCAGCTAAAAAAGTATTAACTTAAGGCCTGCCTACCTGCCTAAATGCCTAGGCCAGAACTGGCCCCTTGCACCTCTTCACTTTCTCCCTCCAGGCAGCACGGTCCTTAGCCTTTTGTTCTGCGACCTTAAGGGGCCATCCAGTGTCAGTCACTATTTGGTCCCGCCATCTTTTGGGGGGTCTTCCTCTTGGTCTAGGGTTATCAAAATCCTGATGGTAGGCCCGGTATACAAATGAGTCTGGGGGTCTCCTCTGTACATGGCCGAACCACTTCAGTCTTCTTTTCCGGATGTTGTCAATAATTGTGCTCTCCACTTTAAGCATAGCTCGTATTTCCTCATTTCTTATATGGTCTCTCCTTGAGACCTTCAGGATAGCCCGTAGACATCTCATTTCAAATGCCAATAGGAGTTGTTCATCAATTTTTTTCAGTGTCCACGATTCACAGGCATAGGTAGCTATTGGGAAGATACGAGCATACAGCAGATGGACTTTTAGGTGTCTACTGACATCTGACCTATTCCAGACTGATTTCCTGAGTCTACCAAAGGCAGAAGCAGCCAGGGCAACCCGCCTCTTGACATCGCTTCTAGTGCCTGGTATAACACTACCTAGCAAAACAAATTCCTGCACTTTTTCAACAACGGACCCCTCTATACTTATTTCCCCCTCTAGCTCTGGGGATATGACTTTACACTTAGCTGCGTTGACTTTCAGCCCCCATTTTTTAACTTAAGGTTTAATATTAAATTTGAAATACAGTTGTTCGAAAGGAGAATAGGATTTATTAAATATTAAATATTGATAAAATATATTTGCCAAGATTGGTGTACAGCAGTGTGGGTATTAATATTAGTACATTTTGTACTGTACTATTACTCTCTTCCACTCAACGTACACACTCGTAACGGTAGGCGAACCTTTGTATTTCATGCCCGTGAACTTAAGAAGATTCTCGATGCTTGGGTTGAATTTAGTGAAATTCATTCTGGAAAGGTATCACATAACTTTAAGGGAATGGTACTAGATAGCGAGGCTTTGCTTGCCGTTGGCTGATGGCCAATATGACCTATGTGAGGGTATGGGTAGTGATGTCTAAAGCGAGGGTCACAACCAGCCGTAAGTGTTTTTGGGAGGCCACGTCCGCTACGGTACGTTTTTCTGAAAACGCGGGGAAGTGACCCTCATGGAGGGTTGTGACACTTTTTTAAGATTGGTCACCTGCACAGTAAAGGGGGAGGGGGGTTGCTCATTTGACCATGTCAACATTTGTGTGGTAGTAGATAAGTTGATATGACGCCAATGGGGAGCATTCATCATAATCTTCTTGTCTTAAGAAACAAGCAAAACCTGTTGCTACATTAATTACAATTACGCTCTACTTGCCTGAACTTCAATAGACTCATGTTTCACTCGGCACGAAGCACACTGACCTATCTACCTAACGCGCCCCTTTTAAAATTGGTCAATTATCAAACACGTCATAATTATAAGCTTGAATCTCGCGCGTCACAGTGTACAAATGTGCGATCTTGTCAGAAAGACCACGTTTGCTTTTTGAACTCTGAATCGTTTTCCTGTGGAGATGTTTATGCCTACTATGTTTAGGCATACTTTGAAAACTACCGACCACAGCTCTTTTGCAAACACAAAAATACTGGGCCAGTATTTTTGTGTTTGCAAAAGAGCTGAGGTCGGTAGTTTTCAAAGTATTTCAAACATACAGGTGGCAGTGGTTTGTGAAAAGATGCCACTTTAATTGGAGGCATACCCTGGATATGATTCACCCATCATAACATTGGCAAATTACACAAAATAAGTATTGAGTACTATACAAAGTTTTGAAGCTGTCTCTGTTGTCTACGTGAAATGTTGAAACATTGGGTTCTTTGTGACACGGTTCGTGCTACAGTCTAAATGGGTAGCCACTTTGTCGGCTCTGTGACCTTGAACTCTGTTGACTACTACAATAAGCTTGAACCATTCTTTACTATAGTATTCATGAGAAGCTTGAATCGACATGCAGGTCGCTTGTCATTGAGACACAGTTATCAGTTCATCTTTTGATCAAATTTCATTTACCAAGTTCGATGAACAGTACTGCATGTACATTATGTGACCATTACGGGACAACACCATTTTGTAATTCTTCTCAATTACTTACTTCTATCTGGGAGACCAACGTTGACCTGCGTGTATTGGCGACATGGTCTATGTTATAATCCATGTACACGACATTGAGTATTTGCGTACACTCAATTAGAACAAGAAATGCATTTATTTCTACTCTTTTCTACTTTCAGGTTTCTGTACGGTGTGTTGCTAGTCCTTATGGTATCAGCCATTCTTCTGGACTTGGGTGCAGCTAAGCGTAAGAAACGTAAGGACAGAAAACTGGTTGTATTGTGTTACCATTATAGCCTCCTTAGATAGCAGACTATGTGGGTCGGACTTTGGGGCCTTATTATGTGTTTTTTTACTTTGAACTGCTGTCACCTCACTGAGGATGAACTGAACTGTATATTGGCCCTGTATCGGTTTCTTTAACCCGCTTCCAGTACTCTAATCGAAGTGCCTATTATTAGGGTGGTATTATATCTGTTAGATGTATCATGCGCAGTGCCTTTTTCAACCCCAGGTCAAAACATTAATGAACTTTTGTGTAAAATGTCTAACTTGATAAAATAAGACGTTTTCCAGACAAATCTGGTTTCGAAATAAGGAATTGGGCACGAGTATGACTGGTCACAAAATAATTGTTTTCTTGTTGAATTCCGAGAAAGAATGAGTATGAGAAAATACGTGTATTTCAAATGTTGTTCTCTATCATGGCTCCCAGGGTGTAATAAAGCACCAAACCCAAAGCGCACCGTTCGGAGTGGCTGTAAGCAACCCTACAACCATGGCGAGACATGTACCTACAGGTGCAAAAAGAACTACGTCCCAGTGGGCGGTGATGCCGAGAGAACCTGCCGAAATGGAGCCTGGACTGGGAGCCACCTGATCTGTAGAAGTATGTATGCCATTTATATAGTCATCTGATAACAATTATGCAGGGGATGCCATAACTACATTTTGCTTTTAGAGACTAGATCTGCTACTACAAAAACAGCATTTGTGTAGTAGCAGAAACGGAGTCGCTATGTATTGTGGAAAAAAACTTAAATGTTATGCTAACTACGCGCTTTCGTAGTTGATAGACTATCACTACTCCACGCTTTTGTTGTTTCGTAATCAGTGGGACAGAACTGCGGTCCAGCACCGAGCCCACCCTGCACCACCCGTCAGGGCTGTAATTCCCCTTACAAACATAAGGAGAGATGTAGCTACCAATGCCAACCGAGCTGCACTCAGGTCAGTGGCGACCAGGTCCTGCGATGTTATGATGGAACCTGGACCGGAACCCCCCTGGTCTGCGAAGGTGCGTTTTGTCACTATGCCTGTACCGTTTACTGTCTGTCTTTATGATTCCATTCATGTGGAATCTTTTCGGTCCAGGAGATTTTATACATCAATTTCACATTCAAGTCGGCGGCAGCAACGTGAAGACCTGTCATAATGGCATTTGGATTGGGGACGACCCGTAGTCTGTAGTACGTATCTACATTCACGGTTGCAGTTACGTTAAGAAAATGGGGTTTGATTAAGAAGAGAGGGGAGGGGCTTATTAAATGGTAGAGCAAATAAATCATGTTTCGGTGGTCGATTGGTAACGAAGACTTGCTCTTTTCTTTTTAGAATGAGTCTAAAATTGATCAGTCTTTCGAATGTTGTTTTTCATCAGCTGGAGGGACAATAAACAACAATTGTCATAATGACCCACCTAGTCCACCCCGCACCGACCTATTAAACTGTATTCCACCGCCACCGGTACCGGCACCCCCATACCCAGTTGGGACCGTATGTAACTATGGTTGCGAACCCAAGGCAATTTTTGTCGGGGGCTCCCTCTTTGTTACGTGTATCCCGGGCTGGGATTGGGGACCTCCGGGCCGCCTGCGATGTAGAGGTATGTATTTCAAGTGCCTACTATTTCCGACGGTTACCGTTTTCGTTTTTGTAGATACAGAAACATACCAGCTGATTGTGCTGTGAAAAATGCTTTAGATTTTAATTCTAGCGAAGGCATTTTTGGTTGGCTTGATGAATGTTTAATAGTACTGGGTCAGATAACACTGCAATATGTTATCTAAATTAGAAATACATCAACTGTGACATGCTTTTGTGAAAGCAAATCTTCGTCGAGAATTCTTAGAATGCTAGATAGAAATCGGGATCAGTCTCATATTTCCCCCAGCCTTATGCCAAAACCTGCTCACGCGGAGTGAACATTATGTAACGTGCGCATAACACCTTATTCAGTCTCTGGTGGTGGTGAACTAATTTTGTCTAATATGAGTCTGGAAAAATTGTATTTTGTGTTTTTTTCTATCAGCGGGAAAGCGTTGTGATAATCTACCACCAATGCCACTCAATGCGGACAGTGATGGCTGTGGATGGCCTTACGAACATCTGGAGGCATGTACCTACACATGCAGAAATGGGTTCACTTCAAACGGCGGCGCGAACGTGGTGACTTGCAATGATGGAGTTTGGGTTGTGAATAATCTCATGGTCTGTAAAAGTAAGTATGTCACAGTACCTACCATATATATATA
>NW_017804353.1:1142072-1147080 GCF_001625305.1 Branchiostoma belcheri
CTACTATATATATATATATATATATATATATATATATAGTCCTAATCATGAGTTTCGACATTTTTCTAATAACAAAATAGTATTTTATTCATTAACCTATTTTTGCATTGTAAAAGTTGTTGCATTTGGATATATGTATAAATCTGTCCATATCAATGAGTCTGTTGAAATCCATTGTACTTGATTCGATACATGTTAAAAGCTTATTACTATTTTTAAAACGTCATATCTAGAGCATTTGATGATAAAGTCAAATTCATCTTCCATTTGCTTTGGACAAAATGGACAGAACCTTTGGTCGGGGGCTATGTTATAATGTGTGCAATGCACTATTCAATCCCTGGAAACTAAATCTCAGGCTTACCAGTAAAAATTAAGAAAAAATAATGAATATGACTATGACTATGATTAAGCGGTTTATCATGTGACTAAGACCAAAGTTCCTGTTTGGTTTGTGTCTCGAATACGATACGTTAAACTTGGGGTCTTTGTATTCTTCTTTGCCTATGCCAGTGGATTGTGGAGCTCCACCAGCGCCAGCCTGCGCGAATTTAGATAACTGTGACGGTGCGGGTCCCCCATACAAGCATGGGACGGAATGTACCTACGAATGCAAACAGGACGGGTGTACTGACATTGGAGGAAACAAGGATCTGACCTGTGATGATGGAAACTGGCTCGGAGTCGTCCTGGGCTGTAAAAGTACGTATGCCACACTGCCTACCATTTGCTGTTTTCATGGTTCAACCATGTATGTGAAATCTTCTCTGGAAGGGGCTTCCTATTTAGAAACCGTCGGGAATCCCTACATTGCTAGACTGAAATCCAAATCTGTCCCAAAATCTGCCTAAGGCTAGGATTTAATTATGCAGACAGTATTGGAACATTGGGTTTTCATCTGTTTGTTAATCATGCATCATAATCTGGTTCCGCCGATGAACTACTAAATTTGAAGATTTCCAGTCTGATGATGTTTGAAAAACACAGGCGACGATATTGTGTTTATCTGTTCTGTACTGGTTACATCGTTCTTTTCATATACATACACACGTAACTTTAAAAGCAAATCTTCTGCTACAGTACGAGGAAAGCTGCCATGGGTCCAAACTGAGTTATCCCTAGACTTCTTTGACCACTTTTTGTGGGTTTCCAAAGGACAAGCCTGGATGCTATAATGTCATGATGGGCAAGCAGATTCTACAGTAGGCGGCGGCCGCCAGGAGTGCGATTTAGTCAGGCTAGGGATCCTTAGATGTGGAATTTGATCCGACCCAAATTTTCCTTCATCGCGCAGCATTATTATTGTTTTGGACGTGTCTGTCTGTCTGTCTGTGCCTGTTTCCGCACATTTGTGGTCAGCATAACTTCAGAACGCCTTTGTGGATTGTGATGATATTTGGTATATTGGTAGGTCGTAGGAAGACAAAGGTCAAGGTCAAATATGGGCCTCCTGTTGGCTGACCTTGGTACTGCAGCAGAATTTCCGGTTTTTGTATCTTTTGTCCAGAACACAGTTAAATGCAAATTATGCAAATGAAGACTTAATTTGCATAATTTAGGAGAAAATTCTGTTTAAAATTCCCCAAAATACATTTGACGTTACATAAATTCTACATATTTAATGGAGGGATTCTTGTTCTTGTTTGGTTTACCTAGAATGAGATAATTTTTTTTTGCATTTTTCCTTTTCCCAAATGTTCTTTCCTGCCACTTTCAGAGGATTGTGATCCACCACCAACGCCAGACGACACCTCCCACAACGGCTGTGCCGCCCCCTACATACATAATGAGGTGTGTACCTACCAATGCGACGACGGTTTCAGTAAAACCGGCGGAGACAAACAGCTGACATGTGACGATGGAAAGTGGGACGGGGAGGAACTGGAATGTAAAGGTGCGTACCATTACCTCACGTCTCAATATATGGATGTAATAGATCCTCTGGAGGAGGCTTTCTTTTCTACGACCATTAGGAATCTATGAATCGCAAGGTCTTCCCTTGAGACTTGCTCAAGCAGTGTTCAAGTATTGGCTTATTGCTTGTACAAGACCTTATTCAATCCCTCACAACTAAATCTGAAGCTTTGTAGTCAAACCTGGTACATGTATTGAATTAAAACGAAAACGAACATGAGTATAACTCCTTATCAGTTTCTCTCTATAATTAGGAAAAATGTCAGATTTAAAAAGTGGTCCCCCTGGAATGTATAAAGGTACGTCCTGTGTACAGCGCCTGCCATTTCCTGGTGGTTTTCTGTAACTGCGCAAAGCCTCCATTCACGCCATGTATGAGATGTCTTATTTGGAAGAGGTTTTTGCAACGGCTGGGGACCCTTTAATAATAGATTGTTTAAAATAGGACTTTGATCTGTCCCAAATTGTCTTTGTTTATTTCGATCCCCATTAGTGCTTAAAAGCACTATTCTTCCTGGTGTCAGTAAAATGAAACATAAATAACAAAACTTGTACATAATGATGATTACAAAATAATAAAGTAAGTTCAGAAACAATAGGAGTCAATAGCAGTCACGAAGCGTTAAGATATTGGGCTTTAGTGTATTAGATATAACATCCCTGATCCATGGCTGCCAAAAAATCTAAATTCCAGGCAAACCTGGCAATGAATTTGAAAACTGAACATGAGATGACCCGCTGCTTGACAATGTTAACTACGACCACATTAGTTGAATTTTCTTATTTGTTTTATCTAGAATGAGATGATTTTGTTTTGATTTTTTTCCTCTTCCCAAATGTTCTTTCCTGCCACTTTCAGAGGATTGTGATCCACCACCAACGCCAGACGATACCTCCCATAACGGTTGTGAAGACCCCTACATACATGATACAGAGTGTGACTACGTATGCGACGCCGGTTTCAGTAAAACCGGCGGCGACGACAGTCTGACCTGCAATGATGGAAACTGGGACGGGGAAGAACTGGAATGTAAAGGTACGTACGATTTCCTGACTGTCCTCACGTCTCAATATATGCCGTGGATGCATACATGTGATATCTCCTCTGGAAGAGGCTTTCTTTTCTTCAACGACTAGGAATCCTTGAATCACAAGCTCTTCCCTTGAGGCAAGACTTACTCACGCAGTGTTCAAATATTGGGCTATTGCTTGTACGAGGCCTTATTCAATCCCTTCTCAACTTAGTCTGAAGCTTTGTAGTCAAACCTGCCTGGATTGAGAGAGAGAGAGAGAGAGAGAGAGAGAGAGAGAGAGAGAGAGAGAGAGAGAATACTCAAACCTGGTATTGAATTTAAAAAAACGAACATAACGACTCGTTCAGTCTCTGTGTATAATTAGAAATAATGTCAACTTTGAAAAGTGGTCCCCCTGGAATGTATATAAAAAAGGTACGTCCTGTGTACAGCGCCTGCCATTTCCTGGGGCGTTTTCAGTAACTGCGCAAAGCCTCCATTCACGCCATGTATGAGATGTCTTCTCTGGAAGAGGTTTTCGCAACGACTGGGGATCCTTAAATAATAGATTGTTTAAAATAGGACTTTGATCTGTCCCAAATTGTCTTTGTTTGTTTATTTCGATCCCCATTAGGCCACACCGACTTAATTTTATGGATGACATCCTAAGAAGACCCCCAAACTAGTGCGCGCGGGCGAACAAAATAAAAATCCGGCCAAAAATAAAAATGCTACTAAACCACAGTAATACAAAGCTGGTGTTGGCGCATTACTATAATTTAGCGCATTACATAGCGACGTATAGAACAGGCCAGCACATGCTGTTTTTTGTGGAATTTATGAATCGACACTGTACGTATGTACTGAGTTCTTGAGTCATGGAGCTTCGGCAGCCTGGGTGCCCGGCTCCGTATTGTCGCTAACCACCATGGACTACCCAGGCCTAAAGCCAGGCCAGAGCCTCGGAAGACGTGATCTTTTTTTTTTTTGAGATCAGGCGAAAATTAATGCGCGCGCGGATGTCATCCATAAAATTAAGTCGTTGTGGCCTTAGTGCTTAAAAGCACTATTCTTCCTGGTGTCAGTAAAATGAAACATAAATAACAAAACTTGTACATAATAATGATTACAAAATAATAAAGTAAGTTCAGAAACAATAGGAGTCAATAGCAGTCATGAAGATATTGGGCTATAGTGTATTAGATATAACATCCCTGATTCATGGCTGCCAAAAAATCTAAATTCCAGGCAAACCTGGCAATGAATTTGAAAACTGAACATGAGATGACCCGCTGCTTGACAATGTTAACTACGACCACATTAATTGAATTTTCTTGTTTGTTTCATCTAGAATGAGATGATTTTGTTTTAATTTTTTCCTCTTCCCAAATGTTCTTTCCTGCCACTTTCAGAGGATTGTGATCCACCACCAACGCCAGACGATACCTCCCATAACGGTTGTGACGACCCCTACATACATGATGAAGAGTGTGACTACGTATGCGACGCCGGTTTCAGTAAAACCGGCGGCGACGACAGTCTGACCTGCAATGATGGAAACTGGGACGGGGAAGAACTGGAATGTAAAGGTACGTACGATTTCCTGACTGTCCTCACGTCTCAATATATGCCGTGGATGCATACATGTGATATCTCCTCTGGAAGAGGCTTTCTTTTCTTCAACGACTAGGAATCCTTGAATCACAAGCTCTTCCCTTGAGGCAAGACTTACTCACGCAGTGTTCAAATATTGGGCTATTGCTTGTACGAGGCCTTATTCAATCCCTCACGACTAAATTTTGCCCTTTTCCCAATGTTCTTCCCTGTCAGAGGATTGTCAAGTCTTTGGTATTTCCTGTTAGATGTATCATGTTGAATGTCTTTTTCAAACACTGATCCTTGACTACTAAATATCAAGATTTTCAGTCAAACGTTGCGGATTTGATAAATGAACATGAGTATGACTCATCAGGTTGATAATGTAAACGTCGACCGAATTCTGATTTGTTTTGAAACTTGTGTTTTTGGCAAGTTGTCTTCTATTCCATGTACTTCCAGAGGACTGTGGGGCACCACCAATG
>NW_017804353.1:1147100-1221782 GCF_001625305.1 Branchiostoma belcheri
GAGAGAGAGAGAGAGAATACTCAAACCTGGTATTGAATTTAAAAAAACGAACATAACGACTCGTTCAGTCTCTGTGTATAATTAGAAATAATGTCACCTTTGAAAAGTGATCCCCCTGGAATGTATATAAAAAAGGTACGTCCTGTGTACAGCGCCTGCCATTTCCTGGTGGTTTTCTGTAACTGCGCAAAGCCTCCATTCACGCCATGTATGAGATGTCTTCTCTGCAACAAGTTTTCGCAACGGCTGGGGATCCTTAAATAAGAGATTGTTTAATCTGTCCCAAATTTTCTTTTACCAGGAAGCGTTGAGATATTTGGTTATCTTTTAATAGATGTAGGGTTTCCAGTCAAACCTGGTAATAAATCAGCGAATAAATTTGAAAACTGAACATGAGATGATCCGCTGCTTGACAATGTTAACTACGACCACATTAATTGAATTTTCTTGTTTGTTTCATCTAGAATGAGATGATTTTGTTTTAATTTTTTCCTCTTCCCAAATGTTCTTTCCTGACACTTTCAGAGAATTGTGATCCACCACCAACGCCAGACGATACCTCCCATAACGGTTGTGACGACCCCTACATACATGATGAAGAGTGTGACTACGTATGCGACGCCGGTTTCAGTAAAACCGGCGGCGACGACAGTCTGACCTGCAATGATGGAAACTGGGACGGGGAAGAACTGGAATGTAAAGGTACGTACGATTTCCTGACTGTCCTCACGTCTCAATATATGCCGTGGATGCATACATGTGATATCTCCTCTGGAAGAGGCTTTCTTTTCTTCAACGACTAGGAATCCTTGAATCACAAGCTCTTCCCTTGAGGCAAGACTTACTCACGCAGTGTTCAAATATTGGGCTATTGCTTGTACGAGGCCTTATTCAATCCCTCACGACTAAATTTTGCCCTTTTCCCAATGTTCTTCCCTGTCAGAGGATTGTCAAGTCTTTGGTATTTCCTGTTAGATGTATCATGTTGAATGTCTTTTTCAAACACTGATCCTTGACTACTAAATATCAAGATTTTCAGTCAAACGTTGCGGATTTGATAAATGAACATGAGTATGACTCATCAGGTTGATAATGTAAACGTCGACCGAATTCTGATTTGTTTTGAAACTTGTGTTTTTGGCAAGTTGTCTTCTATTCCATGTACTTCCAGAGGACTGTGGGGCACCACCAATGCCAACCGGCACCACCCATACCGGCTGTGCCGCCCCCTACATACATGATGTGGAGTGTAACTACCAATGCAAAACCGGGTACAGTAAAGACGGTGGAGACGACAAGCTGACATGTAATGATGGAAACTGGGACGGGGAGGAACTGGAATGTAAAGGTACGTGTGCCACATGAACAGTGCCTACCGTTTCCTGACGGTTCGTTAAAATTCATTTCATGTGTGTGAAATCGTCTTGAAGATGCTTGTTTTTTTTTCGGAACCGTTGGAAATTCTTAGTTTGTGTAGATTTTAGTCCCCAGACGTTGTCAAGCAAGTTTTAATAAAAGCATTAATAATATAGACTACCTACGTTGATAATATAGATTACGACAAAAGTCCTGTTTGCTTTCTGTACTTGAATAGCGTTCAACGTAGTACTAGAAAACTGTGTCCTCGGAATTTCTTTTCTATCACTCCCAGAGGACTGTACCGCACCGCCATCGGCAACCAACGCCAGTTCAAGTGGCTGTACACCCCCCTACAAACATGGTGCTGCATGTGACTACCAATGCGATGCCGGATACTCTGTAAAAAGCGGCGACCCAACGCTGACCTGCAATGATGGAAACTGGGACGGGGCCCCCCTGGTCTGTGACCCAATTACGACTCCGGCACCAAGTAAGTATCTTACAATCACTGCTGCTGTGACTATCACTGGGTTCAACTTGACACTTGGTTATAATTACAGGTATCATGTCTTAGTGCTTACCATTTACTATTATTCTATTATTAATTTTGCAACCGACGGATTGAAACCTTGAGGATGACTTATACGTTTTCGGTTATCAAATGTTCTTGTTTTTTTCCCATAGCAAAATGAAATATGAAATGTGCATATTTGCATAATGTTTGTGTAATTGATAATTACGTTGCCAGTGCATAAGATCCTGCGCCTAATCAGAGCTGCCAACTTTGAAGCATTGTTTTCGTGAAAACCAAAACAAGCTTCCTCTGGGTAAAAGTACTCATCGAATCTAAAAAGCTTTTATAGTCACTGACACGAAGCATTACTTGATTAAATAAATCAAATTAAATATATAAATTATATAAAAACATAAATTATCCGTTGTATTTTTGCAGATATGGTTTGGGGCTAGAGGTCCCTACCAATGATCAACGACTGTGAACACACCTGCGCGAACGGCATCAATAAAGAGCATTCCCTGGCCTTCTTCTAGTTATTGCAGAAAACTGAAATTGAACACGTGTAATAATCTTATTATAAGATGGCCTAAGCTGGTTAGATAAATAAAGTGAAAGCGTTACTTACATAATACATATCCCTGAAGGTTAATCAAATGTTAATTCCATTTCTAAGCTTAATTCTTAAAACAACATCTGACAGAATGAAATGCGGTCATGGAGCAAGAAGAGAGATCCCATGTTTATGCAGTGTGTTTTTGAAATGTTTACTTAAACTAGTTTTCTATGCACTATGAGAATCGAAACATCAAACACTTATTGGTACTCTTAGTCTGTGGAAATTAGTGTACATAAACCGTTACATGCGTCACTATTGCATGTCACTCCACATAAGCATCTGAAGAGAAGCTATTAGGAGTTTAGAAATGAAGGTAGACATCTAACCTATAGAGATGTATGTATTCCGAAGTTCTCCTACATGAGCAATTTCAGTCTCCTACAAGAATTGGAAGTAGGTCCAGGAAAATCCTAAGTAGATTAAGATATAGTAGACACCAGATTAAATCATATTGATACTTAATATACTTACTATATATATAATAAGTAATCTTCTATTCATCTTTTGCATGCCAGAGAAAGTTCATTTCCTTAGAAAGAGGTTCTGCATTTAGTGAACAATACATAAAACTGGAATGCTTTCTCTTAGATTACGTTTTCATTAGCTCTTTTATTCGTGTCAACTGGACACTGTAAGGCAGATTCTATTGAAGTTTGGAATTATATTCACTAACTAGATTGAAAATTTATAGCATAAAATGACCATGATACCGGTATATTAAATACCTTTAGGCTGGTCAGTTACGTACTTTAGGACAATAGGGTTACGTTTCAATACCTTAACGAGTCGATTTCTTACCTCTAAAGATTTAATAGTTCCTGTTGGTGTGACTTGGGAAAGGCGTTTGTCTTTCTAGCAATATATAGCCATGCTAGAGTGCTATATTTACTAGCTCCAATTACATAGCCATGCTAAAGTGCTAGGTTACTAGCTCAAATTACATAGACATGCTAGAGTGCTAGATTTACTAGCTCGAATTACATAGATATGCTCGAGTGCTAGATTTATTATCTCAAATTTCACTAACAAGGTCTAAAATACCAGTTTATTTGACGATTGTAGAAAAATCTACTGAAGTTTTAGTTCACTTGGTAATAAAGTGGGATTCGGGACATCGACTTGTCTGATAGTTCTTTGCGTATATGATTACACGAGGAAATTTCTTTCCTTTCTTCTTTTTTTTCTTCGCGAAGGTAAACATAATGATTCATATGTCGCTCATATATGAGGCAAATGACTATGATGATATGTCAGTTCCCCCAATCTGGGCCTCCTTTTA
This sequence comes from Branchiostoma belcheri, assembly GCF_001625305.1. Taxonomy (NCBI): domain Eukaryota; kingdom Metazoa; phylum Chordata; class Leptocardii; order Amphioxiformes; family Branchiostomatidae; genus Branchiostoma; species Branchiostoma belcheri. The sequence goes on from NW_017804353.1 coordinate 1,150,872, forward strand.
AACGCCAGCAGAAGACAAACCGGAGGGTAACGGTATACGTTGCACAAAACCTACTGAAGATTGTGCAATCCGTCATTTAAACACCAATAAGTACATACGTACATCGGAATTACCAAAATTATGTTGTTCTTAATTATAGAAATCCCCATGGGGCGAAACTGTGTTCTTCTACCTTGAAACCAGCCTACAGCATTTCAACATCTATGGGATAAGGATAATGTGACACCAAAGGAGACTATTCATCATACTCTTCTTGTCTTCCCAAGACAAACAAAAAAGTGTCTATTCTAAAATTAGCTGCGATTACGCTCTGCCTGGCAGAACTTCAATAGAGTGAGATTTCAATCGGCACGACAAACACTGGACAATTATCAAGAAAATTATCACAAGGCCACAAAGACAAAGGAAGTTGTGGCCTTGATGGGGTCGCCTCTATTTTGGTCTCTGCTCTGTGGCCTTCGACTGAGTAGAGCACTACAGTAATTACAATGAAAACAGTTGAAAAACTTATGTTCAGGTCTATCTGTGATTCTCTTGGGGCAGAATTTGATGTCTGTGAAAAGTTGACTCTTACGCATTCTCCACAACGTTGTAGTATTACATGTATAGATCACGGGAAAGGCGAAACGTAAGGTGTGAGGGTCAGGCTGCTGAGGTCAAGTGTCAAGTTGGGTTTCTAAAAGCAAGTGGTTCCCACTGAGACAATTTTTCACACTTTTAGCATACATGTAGCTCTGTCCATCGGGTCTGCCTTGAGATTTGTTGAACAAGATATTTTTTCGCTCTTCGTCATGATAAAAAAGCACAGCTGTGTTCTAGTTGACAGATAAGGTTGCCCTTTGACACCGATTTGAATCATTAATCATAATCTTCTTGTCTTCAGTTAATTATAATTACGCTCTATCTGACTGAACTTCAATAGACTGAGACTGAGATCAATTATCAAAAAGTCATAACAGGTCATAGAGATTTAGAAGGTGGTGACATTGAAGAGGTTGACTCTTTCTCGGTCTCTTTGGGCTTCGAATGTCTTAGAACACTACAGTAGTACAGTTAAAACAGTTGAAAAACGTATCTTTGTACATTCTCTACAACACTACTGTAGTCCATGTGTAGCCATGCAAAAATGATGCGCCTAGGTCGTTCGTACCTGGCTAGGCTGTGCTTAAAATAGCACATGGAGTCACGCGTGTCAAATCGGGTTTGTAAACAAGTGGTTGTCACCGAGACAATTTTTCATACTGTTAGCATACAATGCCATGTAGCTCTGGCCACCGACTGTTTCTTCAGATTTGTTGAACACGGCGTCCCTTCACCATTCTACATGATAAAACAAGTAAATCTGTGTAGTATGCCACGTGACGGCAAATAGATCATATCCGGTACTCTCCAAGCAGAGGTTGTGGGGTATGATCGTTACCTTTTTATATATGGCCTTTTTTTTTTGTCGCTACCCCCACCAACGTCGGTGGCCGGCGACGCCTTCTATGGCTAATAGATACTGCCTGGCCAATTTGATACTGTCTTTTTGCCACCGAAAGGGATCTGTTTGGAGATTAATATCCAGATGCCTGGCGTACCCCGTCTTGTATTAAGTTCACGAAAGCGTATGTCACCTCTTAAGGGGTGGTATAACCCCGACCAATAATTTCGACCGATGTTGATGATGATTTTGAGATCATAGCAATGACTTAGATGTATCACATGCACAGTGAAGGGGAGGGGGGTGCTCATTTCTGGCCAGTATTTCAACATTTGTGTTGTGGTAGCCTGGGTTGACGTGAGGCCATGGCCAATAGGAACCATTAATCATAATCTTCTTGTCTGTCGAGATAAAAAACAAGCAACACCTTTGCCACACCAATTACAATTACGCTCTACTAGGCTGAGCCTCTATAGACTGACATTTTGCTCCGCACGTATCACACTGACTTTTCTACCAACACGCCCCTTTTTTGAAATTGGTCAATTGGCAAGAGCGTCCACATAATACTTGAGCACGCGCGAGCGACGCGCGCCATAGCTCATTTCTGGCGCACTACTGAACTGCCAGACGGGAGAAAATTCCAGCACAATTCTACCAAAGCGTGCGGACAGCACTTCCATACCGGCAACTTCAACATGAAGTAGGTCATATTTCTGTACTTAATTTGCCTGAAGGAAACAGTTTTGTTGCACTATGTGGCAGTTGTTTACACCCATGCAACGGGGTCAAATCGTAAAGCCTCGGTCACACAACTGCGTGCAAAACGTGGGCAAATTTTGGGGATCCGTAAAGGCTTGGTCACAACCCGCTGTACGTACGTGCTTTTTGTCCGTACGTTTTTTGGGAGACTACGTCTGCTTCGTTTATTCTGAAAATGTGGGGAAGGAGTGGCGTCTACGCACGTCACGTCACTCGCACGGTTGCGCAAGGTGTAAGATTGTGGTCTGCCCGCCACGTTTGTCGTGAGCGGTTGCGTGCATCGTTCGTTGCGCAAGAGGTAAGTGAGTTGTACGTGCTTACATCGTACGATCTCTGTGCGATTGCAACTTAACCGTAAGGAGGCCGTACTCACACGAGCGTCTTTCGTACGGTACGTACGGGGCACGCGCGTCGCTCGTACTCGCACGCCCGGGTGGTGAATCCGCAGACTGCACGCAGAAAAAGTTTTACATGCACTTAAAGTTCTATGGCGTGTCTGCGTGCTCCCAAATCCGTAGGATTCCGTACGGAGGCGGTACTCACCACGCACGGATGCCCTACGTTTGCCCACGACAGCACGCAGAAGCACGTACGGCGGGTTGTGATCAGGGCTTAAGTGGCGAGTACCGCCACCGTACGGAATCCAACGGATTTGGGACCATGCAGACACGCCGTAGCGCTTAAAGAGCACAGTAAAACTTCCTCTGCGTGTGGGCTGCGGATTCACCCTCCGTACGAGCCAGTACAGGAGACGCGCGTGCCCTGCACGTACCGGTACGTACCGTACGTAATCAGCGCGGGTGAGTACGGCCTGCATACGGTCACGTGGCAATCGCTCAGAGATCGTACATTGTAAGCACGTACAACTCACCACTTGCGCAACAAACGATGCACGCAACCGCTCACGGCCAGGCGTGGCGTGCAGACCACATACTTACACCTTGCGCAACCGTGCGAGTGACGTGAGTTGACGTACTGATCATGCCAGTCCTTCCCCCCGTTTTCAGAAAACGTAGCAGACGTACGTGGCCTAAAAAAAACGTACGGACAAAAAACACGTACGGCGGGTTGTGACCGAGGCTTAACCCAGCACATGCCGTATGTTAGAGAATAACTCGTTCTTCGGTGACCTGCGGTTCGACTGAATAGGGAGTACGAGTATCCTCTACACCACAGAGTTGAGGTCACCCATTAAGTTAGGTTTGTAAACGTTAACATGTGGTTTTCAGAAAGAGACGTTCATGCCATATCATGGTGTTCCTGTAGTTCTGAAAGGTGCCACACAACTTGACGTTTAAATCATTTGTGATAAAGGTTCGGCTAAGCAAGACGTTGTATGTGAGGGTATGAGTAATCTCCAAGCAGATCTTTTGGTGGGGGTAAGACAGTATCAATTTGGCCAGTCTGTAACCATTTCCCCACCCAAATGGTTACAGAATGGCCAATTTGATACTGTCTTACCCCCACCAAAAGATCTGCTTGGAGATTAGGTATGAGTAGATCATAGCGATGGACTGTACAGAAAAGGGGGAGGGGTGCTTAATTCAGCATTTCAACATTTGTGTGATAGTAGATAAGGTTGATATGACACCAATGGGGTCCATTCATAATAATTTTCTTGTCTTCCATGATAACAAAAACAAGCAACAACTGTTGCATGCTACATTAATTGCAATTACTCTATACTTGCCTGAACTTCAATAGACTGACATTTTACTAGGCGAAGCACACTGACATATCTACCTAACGCGCCCCTTTCTGAAATTAGTCACAGCGTGCGGTCTCGTCAGAAAGGCCGCATTTGTTTTTGAACTCGTTTTCCCGTGGAATTGTCCCGTCCAGCAGAGTCTTTCCGCTTGCAAAAGGCCTGTGGATGAAGTCGCTTTCGTTCTGTCAAAATCTTTAAAACACATGTAGGCGACGACGTTCTGAGAAAATATGACACTTTTTGGATAGGATACACTGGTCAAAGACTGGGGAAATTGCATGACACCATGCAGTAAATCATAAAAAAAGTAAAGGAAACTTTGGACAGGCTTGAAGATGTCAGTTGCCACCAAGACCTGTTGAAAGATGGAGTTCGTTGTGACACGGTACGCGTTACGAACTTTCTTGGCCTCATGGCCTTGAACTCCGAAAGCACTGCAGTATAGAGTAAAAGCAGTTTAAAAACAATCTTCGGGGTATCCATGATTTTGTGGGACATAGTTTGGTGTCTTTCAAAAGTTGACTTTTACGCATCCTCCACAATATATTGTTGTAGTCCATGTCTAGATCACGGAAAAGGCAAAACGCAGGGCGTGAGGGACAGGCTGTACTTTGCCGGCGATGTAGTAGGGTATATCTTCTGTACCACAGAATTGAGGTCACTCAGCAAGTTGGGCTTATGACCACATGATTTTCACCGTGACACGTTTTCATGATGTTAGCATTGCTCTTACCGTTGAGTCTTCCTTCAGATTTGTTGAGGACGGGTTTTCTGTCTTCTGTCACGGTAAAAAGGTACATTGAAGGCAAAATCAATGATCAAACATTCATGTTTGGGCACCCTGCCATCAATTTTCTTCTGCGTGGCCGGACAGCCCAACAACAAGTTGGACCGTACCATCTCGAACGCAGGTAGAGAAATATTAACTGTGGAATTATGAACAAGTGGTTTTCACCCGTGACACGTTTTCATGATGTTAGCATTGCTCTTACCGTTGAGTCTTCCTTCAGGTTTGTTGAGGACGGTGTTTCTGTCTTCCGTCATGGTAAAAAGGTACATTGACGGCAGTATCAATGATCAAACGTTCATGTTTAGGCACCCTCCCATTGATTTTCTTCTGCTGCGTGACCGGAAAGCCCAACAAGTTGGACCGTACCATCTCGAACGTAGGTAGAGAAATATGAACTGTGGGATTAATGTCAAATCTAAAATACGGTTTTTGCAAAGCGGAATAGGGTATTCTTATTCATCACCGATAAAAGGATATCTTTCATTGGTTGCTGCATGATAAAAACACATATTTTTCTGCCCTGATCGGTGAATATCAGTGTAGGTTAAAAGATTAAGTATGTGAGGGTATGATAGTGTGGGTATGTAGTCATCTCCAAGCAGATGTTTAGGTGGCCCCAAAAGACAGTATCAAATTGGCCAAGCAGTATCCATTGGCAAATGGTTACAGTCTGGCCAATGGATACTGCTTGGCCTATTTGATACTGTCTTTTGCGGCCACCTAAACATCTGCTTGGAGATTAGGTATGTAGGTGATAATTGTGATTCAGCTTCATAGAAGTGGTTTGCTCATTTCAACATTTGTAGATAAGGTTGATATGACGCCAATGGGACCATTCATCATAATCTTCTTGTCTTCCACGGTAAGAAACAAGCAACGCCTGTTGCTACATTAATTACAATTACTCTATACTTCCCTGAACGTCAATAGACTGACATTTTACTCAGCACGAAGCACACTGACCTATCTACCTAACGCGCCCCTTTCTGAAATTGGTCAATTATATACGGCCATTGGAAAGGAAGTATTCTTACTCATAACTGATTAAAAAATATTCCTATTTGCCCGGTTTGGTGCATACTAGTGTGGATGGCAATTATGGGACGGTACTACGTTTCAGATCTCCCCCAATTACCCATGCGCTTGTATTTCATGTCTGTAAACTTCGGTAAATCCTCGCCGGTTGCTTTACCTGAATTTCATGAAATCTATACAAGGGAAGGTGCCATAGCTTGACGTGTTAGACTTATCATTTCAGAAAATCTCTCATATCAGAAAGACTTTAAATTTGCTTGTCTTTGCCTGATGGCCAAGATAACGTATGTGACGGTATGCGTATATCATAGACATAGTAATCACTCAGATTATTCACCTGCACAGTAAAGGGGGGAGGGGCTTGCTCATTTCAGCATTTTGGTACATACTAGTAGTAGACAAAATTGAAACGATGCCAATGTGAACCATTCATCATAATTTTCTTGTCTTCCAAGATAACAAAGAAACAAGTAATACCTGTTGCTACATTAATTACAATTACTCTCTACTTGCCTGAACTTCTATAGACTGACATTTCAGTCTGCACGTAGCACACTAACTTATCTGCAAAACACCCTTTTTAATTGGCCAATTATATCAAGAATGTCATAAGCTTGAATCTCGCGCGTCAACAGTGTACATATATGTGTGATCTCGTTATAAAGACCACGTTTGCTTATTTAGATCGTTTTCCTGTGGACATGTTTATTCCAGTATGTTTGTTTTTGCAAAAGAGCTGCAGTTGAAGTTGCTTGTCAGTAGTTTTCAAATTATTTCAAACACACAGGTGGTTGTTTGTGAAAATATGCCACTTTAATTGGTGGCATACCTTGGATATGTTTCGCCGGTCAAGCCTTGGCAAGTTAAATGCAGTAACTATAGAATAGGCATTGAGAACTTTAGAAAGGTTTGAATCTGTCACAATGTTGAAACTTGAGTTTTTTTGTGACACGGTTCGTGCTACAGTCTTTGTCGGCTCTGTGACCTTGAACTATGTCGAGTACTACGTATGTTGTGATTATCGTGGGACAGTATCTAATGTCATAGCTCGTATCACATTCTGTTAATTCTTCTCAGTTAGTTACGGTCTTGTATAATACTATGTTCTATCTGGGTGCCCAACGTTGACCAGTGTGTGGTGCTATGTTTTGGTCTATGCTTTAAACCATGTACACGGCATTGAGTACTAGTATTTGCGTACATAGGCTAACTCAATTACAATAAGAAATATGTTTTTGGCGACGCCTCAGGGGCGGAGGCATTTGTGTAAGTACTGCGATCGCTTTGAAAGAATTTCAAAAATTGCATGAATGCATTCCCTAGGGAATTGGTTTTGAGGTAGCCTCCGGCCTTGTGGTCATCAGAACAAGCAGGAAAGGCTTATGTTACCATGCATGCAATAGCACCTTTTCGGGCAAACTGTGGCTTTTTGCACACAGAATATTAATGATTGTCTTTATTGATATTTCAAATATGTTTTCTTCTATCAAGAGAGAACAAATTTCTTACTCAGGAGCAGCATATTCAAGCTTATAATATTTCAAATGTGTTTTTAGTTGCAACTATGTGATGCTGGTCGTTTTTTTATAACTTTACTGTGTGACACATGTAGTGTAACAGTGATGTTTTGTGTAAGAAATTTTATTCACTTGTGTGTTTTCTATCATGTATGTTTGTGTCAGTCTTGCTTTTTTATTTATTATTTTCTTCGCTTTCATGATGCTGTTGCATTCCATGCTTGTTTTTCAATTTTGGCTGCAAAACATGAATGCACACCCCAATCCTTCCACGACTAGGTTTCATGCTAAGGTTTCATGCTAGCCAGTGAACTCCTGCTGTAGTCTGCATCTCAGGGTACGGTGGACATGGCAAAGTTTACCTGTGGGTATAAAGAGAGAAAAGGGCATAAATGAAACGTATATCTGAATTAAGTTTGAATAAGTTCTTGTATTGTACTGGTAATTGTGAGTTGTTATGTATCACCTTATGGACAAAAATGGCTGTTTGAAACTTATTTATGTCATATACCGTCAAGATTTTCAAATCGTGAAATAGAACCATATCGTCATAATATTATAATTGTAATAAAAAGTTTAAGAGTATTTTATTTCAGTATAGCCTGGCAGTTAGACCATCGTAGACTGCCTGGTATCCGTACGGTGCGTTGGGTACTGCCCGCCCGCTCAAATCAATTAGTGCATGCCAGGGTGTTTACGGGGTTGGTTTTGTTTGCCTACATGATGACAATAACTAGAAAGGTCAAATGGAAAGATTCATAGCTAGTATGTCAAAAGAGGTTTATGTCTAGTATGGCTGGGGCCTGTAGAACATCCCTTAGAAAGCCAAATATGTATCTATCTGTTAGAACGCCGTGGTTAGAATTGCTTTGCTGTAGGTGGAACGTGTGTCAGAACTAGCATGACCTACGAATTCGGACACTATTCAAGCTCATGAATAGGTGAAATCTCTTAACCTAACAAAAGCAGTGAGTATCAGACAAACATTTGGGAGGGTACACAAAATGTTTTAAGTTGAATGATGTTAAGTTGTCATGAAACAGGCATTTGACACTTTTGTGAGAAAAAAAGTGAAAGTACACACGTAGCCTGTGTAGGTCAAAATATACTCTTACTACTACAGGAATGGTCAGGGACAGGCAAGCCTAGTCAACCTCGGGTACAATTTCTGGATAAAGATATGGCTTTATATAAATTTTTCTAAGACCGCTGATAGTATCGACTTTCTAGCGAACATAAAACATGTAGTTAAGAATTCTTCAATGTAATAGAATATTTCACAAATCACAACCAAATTGTACTTTCTCAAAAAAGACGTAAAGAATTTTTCTACGGACAATTTCCCAAGATCACAAGAACTGTTTCACGATGGTACTATGACTATGGGGAAAATTACTGTCGACATTATCGTAAACTGTAATACATTGCCAAATCATAGGTCATACATGTAATTCTTCTTCACATATAGTGGTAACCCCATTTAAAACCACAATTAACAACTTCTTAAGGAAGGGTTTATAAATACAAAAAATAACTAGATTATTTGGCGACAGAATTGCAGGGGTACAGACGTCACGGCTACAATCGCAACATTTGTTACAGGTATGTAACGCATCAAATAACATAAGGAAGTACAAAATAATATACGGTGAAACATACCTCTCAGCTTACCTTAGGCCTTTATTAAACCATCGTGGGCTGCCGGATATCTCTGCGGTGCTGGAAGGACTGTACGGCCGCCAAGCATCGTCCATCCGCGCTGTCTTTCGTACAGGACCAGATCCTGAAAGCCCGGTGTACTGGGCTGATGTGGCCATAGCCTCGTAGTCGTATCCAGTTTAACGTGGTTGGGGCCGGACTCTCTACGGGGGATCTAATAGTTTTCCCCGCCGGCTCAACTGGTAGCCCGATGTGTCAGTGTCATGCCTGTAGAGTTTTTGCCAAGAGTTCCCTACCGAGCACACGCCTGTTCCACCACACAGCTACAGCCTGACTGGTTTAGACTTTTGTGAGAAAGAAAGCAAAAGGATGGAAGCTCCGCCCCCTATAGCAGTATCCTGTTTCCTAGATTCCATCCTATTGGCCTATCTTAGAATAACAGTAACTTTAACTGGGGGTATCTATTACCTCAGTGTAATATACACCACCCATCCAGGTGTCCGGCGTGATTAATTATTGCCATCTGCCATCCCCCACCATGGACAGTTATCCAGAGAGCACAGCCTCTGAAGCAAAGCAGTATCCTGTTTCCTAGATTCCATCCTATTGGCCTATCTTAGAATAACAGTAACTTTAACTGGGGGTATCTATTACCTCAGTGTAATATACACCACCCATCCAGGTGCCGGTGAGGAGTGGGTTTATCCAAACAGATCACATAGAGAAAAGAAATTATACTTTCTTTGGGAACCCAGGATAGGTCAAAGAAGTCCTAGGAGTAACTTAATTGACAACCTCACATCAGACGTAAATTACAGTCTCTGATGGAGGAATATAGAGTGAAGTGGAAAGTGTTTTTTTGTTTGGTTCGAGCGGGAATTTGACCAAAGTAAAGTAACTATTATAGTAAGTATATCATCATATCGCCGGGGAAGAATGCTGACATGTATACAGCCTCACACTTCCTCCATGCATCCTGTAAATTCCACTATGTACAGGCACGCGTTTATAAAATAATAATCTGTTTTTCCTATTATTGTAATGGAGATTTCTAGCTCCACCACATGCAATAATAATCATTCAGTCGTGGCCTTGGCAATGATATTTTATTGTCTGCCTCGTTATCTGTATCCCCGCCTTCACACACGGTCCGGATTGGCCACCTAGGATCCGCCCCAGAAGCCAAAGGAATTTCATTCGTACTAACTAGTGAAGAACTCTGTATTATATAGGCACCAACTGACTAATCTCCAAGCAGATCCCAGGGTGGTATAAGACAGCCAAGGGTGGTGTATCGGACCATCTTTAGCAACCATTTTCCATTATGGAAATTTAGAACTGCCATATGCTGTAAATGTGTGTAGTTAAAGAATATTGTACCGTAAGCCCCACCTTTAGGGAGGTACCTTCTGCCCAGCTTGACAGGGTTTGACAAATAGACTGACAAATAGCCCCTGACAATTATTTGGTAAACACGGAACAAAGAAGGAACAAAGAAACATTTTTAGAGGGCTGTTGGAAACAGAACCTGGTGTATGAGTATGTCGGTAAGAATGGACTTCCAAAATTTTTTAAGAATCATACCACGGATCTCGGTAAAAGCTATCGGTAAAAAATATCTTGTTATGATTCTATTACCATTCCGCTGTCGGGAAGATATATAGATCCCAGTCAGTTTCTGACCGTGCCTCAGGTTTTATCGCATGAGGTGAGGCGCACTTTACCTGAGCACCTGCTAATTTACGCCAGGCAATACATGGCAACAAAGAAATATGGTTTCTTAAAAGTGTTACAGGTCTAACACGAGTACCGTCCCGCACACGTCAGCCGAGGTTGATGATGGTGGAAAGAAGCCGCATGCAATACTCAAACTCAAAATACATCCGTTGTTTATCAAGCTAAATTGAATGCATGTTGAATATAGTTAGCAAGGTATGCGACATTGTGTATGTTTGGTCGGGATTCGAACTCCCAACCTCTTGGTCCAGAGGCACGGTCACCATAAGGTATAGGAGAGACATGCTGTGTTTTAATTTAGGTCACTGACCGACACCAGGGATTGTACGATATTTACCTGGGGTGGGCTGGTACGTTGACGGGAGATGCACAAATAAAATCGGGGCCACCAACCAACATATTACAGAAAAAATCGTCGCCAGAGTCTTTTTTATAAAGGCTCAACTTGTTGTACTCTTTTCTACTTTCAGGTTCCTGGACTGCGTGTTGCTAGTGCTTGTGATATCAGCCATTCTTCTGGATTTGGGCACAGCTCAGCGTAAGAAACGTAAGGAGAACAACCTGTTGTATTGAAAATGCGCTTATACCTTTCTGGCCATATTTTTTCATACATGTCAAGTGTGAAAATTATTGTGTTACCATAATTTATAGCCTCCTCAGATAGCAGACTCTGTGGATCGGACTTTTTGGGCCTTGTAATGTGTCTTTTTATACAATGAACTGTTGTCACCTCACTGAGGATGAACTGAACTGTGACCCTATATCGGTTTCATTAACCCTATTCAGACGGGATGGGGAGGGGGGCTTTTGAGGCCCGCGCTCACTTTCATCTCGGATATCGCCCGAACGGCTTGCGCTAGAACCGTCGAATTTGGTGACTTTTCCGGTACTTCAACAAGAAAACAAGTATTTTGTGTTAGTTATTTGAAATCGAAGACGTTAAAACGGAGGCGGTATATCTGTTTTATCCCCTCACAGATCTACTACAAAAACATCTGTTAGATGTATCACACGTAATGCCTTATACAATCCCATTACTGAACTACTTTTGTGTAAAATACCTACTTTGATGAAATCTAAAGTTTTCCAGGCAAATCTAGTTTCGAAATAAGGACTTGGACACGAGTATGACTGGTCTTTAACACAAAATAGTTATTTTCTTAGCATGAAAGTTCATCTGTGTTGGTACAAGTCATTATGAAATAAAGACTAAGCTTTAACTTCCAACACTTAGATTTGGGTAAGTCCAAATTCCGTAATCTAAGTGTTGGAAGTTTAAGCTTAGTCTTTATTTTATAATACTTGTTTTCTTGTTGAAGTACAAGTAAAGAATGAGTACGATAAAATGTGTCTTTCAACTGTTGTTCTCTGTCACTGCTAGGGTGTCAAAAAGCACCGAACCCAAAGCGCACCGAACGGAGTGGTTGTAAGTATCCCTACAACCATGGTGAGACATGCACCTACAGATGCAAAAAGAACTACGTTCCAGTAGGCGGCGATGCTGAGAGGACCTGCCTAAATCGAGAGTGGACTGGGAGCCACCTGATCTGTAGACGTATGTATGCCATTTAGTAATCCAACAACAAAGATAACGTTACAGGGGATGCCATGTCTACTTTTTGCTTTTAGAAACTAGGTCTGGTACTACAAGAACAGCATTTGTGTAGTAGCAGAAAAAGAGTCGCTACTACGCTAACTACGCGCTTTCGTAGTTGATAGACAATCACTGGTTTGCTTAATGCAGTTTAAGGACGTGTTTAGAGTTTGAAAAAACAACAACTTAAGATCCAACACAAAAATTCTCTCACCTAGAGCTTTCGACCAGTCACTCTGGTCTTCCTCAGTAGACTGACCCAGTGAGGCTTGTCACGTGGCTTCTTTGAAGTTTGACATCAACACTGGGTCAAAGGTATCTGGTAGACGTAGCTGTACTAGCACAGACAGTTTGTTGTTTCTTAATCAGTGGGACGGGACTGCGGTCCACCACCGAGCCCACCCTGCACCACCCGTCGGGACTGTAATTCACCTTACAAACACAAAGAAACGTGTAGCTACCAATGTCAACCGAGCTGCACTCAGGTCGGTGGCGACCAGATGCTGCGATGTTATGATGGAACCTGGACCGGAACCCCCCTGGTCTGCGAAGGTACGTTTATCAATTTGCCTGTACCGTTTCCATGCTTCTCTTCGAGTGAAATAAGTGGCGTCGGTGGCGCAACGGTTAGAGCATCAAGGTGGTTAACCTCATTGGTTATATGTATCATACGCAATGCCTTATTCGATCTCTCTTCCATGAATTCGTGTTAGGTTTTAGAAATGAACATTGATCGTTTGATAATGATATGTCAACTACGACCAAATTATTGTTCGTTTTCTGTCTCGAATTAGGTAGGAAATGGTTTGCTTTGAATTTTCTTTTCTATCATTGACAGAGAATTGTGGAGAACCACCAATGCCATCCGGCACCATTCGAGACGGCTGTGACGCCCCCTACTTACAAGGAGAGGTGTGTAACTACCAATGCCAAACCGGGTACATTAAAGACCTCGGAGATGACAGCCTGACCTGCAATAATGGAGCATGGGAGGGGGAGGAACTGTTCTGTAAAGGTTCGTATGTCACGATGCCTACCATTTCCTGACACTTTTCGCGTATCCTAATCTCCAAGCAGATCCCTTTTGGTGGCAAAAATACAGTATAAAATTGGCCAGGCAGTATCCATTGGACAGAGAAGGTCGCCGGCCACCGACCGGTGGGGATACCGACCAAAAAATGGCCATATTAAAAAAGGTAACGATCATTCCCCCACAACCTCTGCTTGGAGAGTAGCGTATCCATCCATGCCATGTGTGAGAACTTTATTTTCTCTGGGAGACTTTCTAATGCTATATTACTAGATTGAAATTCGAATCTGTCCCCAAGCCTAGCGGTACGTGTACACACTCCAAAATCGAAATCCGTGGTAGTGCGAAGTAAAAAAAAACGGCGAAACGGTTTCGAGGGTAAATTTGGATTAATTATTTCTCATGACTGAAACGGTCCTTTTCTATCACTTGCAGCGAATTGTGAAGAACCATCAACTCCAGGCAACACCGTCCTAAACACCTGTGACCCACCGGCACCACCCTATTACCACGGGGCGGAGTGTACCCTCAAATGCGCAGACGGGTTCACCAGCGTCGGCGGCGACGACAGGCTGACCTGCCGCGGTGGAGAATGGATCCTGATCGGGGAAGAAGGCGAGGGCGTACTGGTATGTGAAGAACAGACTACCACACCGTCTCCGGAACCGACTACCACACCACCTCAGGCAACAACGCCACCTCCAACAACCATACAGACAGGTGCGTATCGTGAAAATAAAGACTAAGCTTTAACTTCCAACACTAACTAGCAAAGTATTGGGACTTACCCCAAATTTTCGGTTGACTCCATCAACCTTGTTCACGGAATGGACCCGTCTACTCTTGGAACGTGACGTCAGAGACACGTGACCGTAGTAGCGGGTCATACGTGCCAGATAACTTGTGTCGCCCCCCGTCTCTGTTCGCCCTCCGTCTCTGAAAATCCTGTCTGTTTTCTATCACTCCTAGGACCTTGTCCTCAACCACCAAGTTTTGAAAACGCTGTCCGAAGCGACTGTAGCGCCCCCTTCGAGCTTAACGAGACATGTAGCTACCGTTGCGAGGACGGGTACGTGCAAGCCTACGGCAGTAACGTCACAACGTCCACCTGCGTTGAGGGAAATTGGACTGATGTCTACCTTGTCTGTCTACCGCCACCGCTGAGTACGTATCTTTTTTTATTCATCAAAACATCAAAACATAACAAGGACGGTGTGGCGTTGCACTCAAGTTTATAACTTATATTAACAGCGCCACACAACAAAATACAATTAACATTTAAATACACAAAGTTGACATACCAGTACGCAGTCCCACCGCCCCAAGACATTAAAAATGTTAATGATTACCAAATTATTTGAAAAGATTTTCTTGAGCTGGAGTGGCTACTAATGATTACTTATCTTTTGTTATCGACCGTTGTTAGTGTCTTCTGCTCGTCGGTTAATACTATTATATTAACGTGGACTACGACGACGTTCTTCTTTCCTGTTTAGAATGAGTTTAAAAGCTGGATTATTCAAATGTTGTTTTCTATTAGTTGAACTGCCAGGCTGTTTTGCACCACCTATTCCACCCCGCACCGTCCTACGGATCTGTTTCCAACGAGGTCCCATCTACCCAATTGGGACCTTATGTATATATGAATGCGCAAAGAAGGCCTTTTATGCCGGTGGCTCCTTAATTGCGAAGTGTATCGACGGTGGATTCTGGGATTGGGGGTTTTGGGGCCACCTGCGATGTAGAGGTATGTATGTTCAACGAGCATCGTATGCCACGGTACCGGTGCTTGCTATTTCCTGCTGGTTTTCACGTTTCCACAAGGAAAGCAATTGCAACTGCAGTTTTACTATTTTATCCTGGCCTTCTTGAAAATTTGGCCTCAATCTTTGAAGCTCCATACGTAGTTGAACATATCATTAAGTGATATATAAACTAAGACCATTTTTTGTTGTTGTCCAGATCAGAATGAGTCTAGAAACTATGTCTTAAGAATGTTTTTTCCCTATTAGCTGGATGGCCTTGTATTATTCCACCTCCAAGGCCACTTAACGTCGACAGGGCCGGCTGTGGGTGGCCTTACCCACATTGCGACAAATGCACCTACACATGCAAACCTGGGTTCACTTCAGACGGCGGCGACGACATGGTGGAATGCGATGATGGACTTTGGGGTTGGAGTGATCCTCTTAATAAGAATCCCATGGTCTGTAGAAGTAAGTATGCCTACCATTTTCTGACTGTGTTCACGCTTCCATTCATGTCATCATGTGAGAACTTCTCGGGAAGATCGTTGAAGAGGTTCATCAGTCACGTAGAATTATCAGTTTGTAGAATATTTCTTAATCAGTGACTCGTTTTGAAAGGTAGAAACATTTACCTCCAAATTGTCGATGTCCACTGTACATCTTGATCACGGAGTGACATAGTCTCGCGAGATCTTGTGGCCTGGTCTCGTGTTCTCGCGAGACTAGGTCACTCCGTGTTCAAGATGTACAGTCGACATCGAAAATTTGGAGGTACGTGTTTCTACCTTTCAAAAAGAGTCGCTGATTAAGGAATATTCTACTAACTTCTCGGGAAAAGGCATAAAATTCCACAACCGTCGGGAACCATTAGATTCAATGCTAGGTTGAAATCCGAATCTGTCCCACATTCTCCCTTACGCTGATGCTTGTTACCTACGTTTCCTTGGAATGGTTTTTCTTTTATTTTAACTTTTTCTATTACATGTACTTCCAGAGGATTGTGTAAATCCACCAATGCCAGTCTGCGCAATTCGTAACGCCTGTTTCCCCCCGGGGCCTCCCTATCATCATGATGCGTCGTGTTGTTACCACTGTGATGACAGGTCCACTAAAGCCGGCGGCGACAACTTACTGACCTGCAATAATGGAAACTGGATTGGGGTTGACCTGGTCTGTAAAAGTACGTATGTCACGATACCTACCGTTTTCTGACAGTTTTCGCACCTCCGTATAGGTGATAGAATCTGCCCAGTAGGACGTTTCCCAGTTTTATTTCGCAACCGCGGAGAATCCTTAGATTGCTACATGTACATTAGAATCCAACTAAATTCTTGTTTGTTTTAGCAATTGTGTCTTTATATTCTATTCCATGTACTACCAGAGATGTGTAGATATCCACCAAAGCCAGCCTGCGCGGCTATAGCTGGCTGTGACGCCCCCTACACACATGGGGAGGTGTGTGACTACCAATGTGATGCCGGATCCACTGATCAAGGTGGCGACGACACACAGACCTGCAATAATGGAATCTGGGTCGGGGTCCCCCTGGTCTGTAAAAGTGAGTATGAAATAGCATCTACCGTTTCCTGGAGATGGGACACTCGCCAAAAAGCAGTCACTGACGAAAGGAAGTGGATGCTAGCTGAAACGTCTGAGCGTTTCCAAGATCATATCCAGTTGCTTAAGTAACTGCTTTTTGGCGTATCTTATTGCCTGGATGTCTAACCTTCATCGACGTAAGAGTATGACTCGTCAGGTTGATAATGTAGACTATAACCAAATTCATGTTTGGTTTGAAAATTGTTTGTTTGGAATGTTCTTTTTCTACCCACTCTCAGAGGATTGTGAAGATCCGCCAATGCCAGACTGCACAATCGTGAATGGATGTATCGCCCCTTACACACACGGGGAGGTGTGTGACTACCAATGTGATCCAACGTCCACTGCAGACGGTGGCGACAACCGGCGGATCTGCAATGATGGAAACTGGGACGGGGTTGACCTGGTCTGTAAAAGTACGTATGTCTCATCAGTGCCTAACACTATTTTCTTGCTTCCATCTATATCATACACGTGAAACCTCCTGAAAAATGATTCCTATAGCTATTTCACAATCAAACATGCACTGGGAATATAAGATTGCTGGATTGAAGTCGGAATTCGAATTTCCCCTTAAACCAAGCCTTTGTAATACAGTATTAAGATATTGGGTTATTGTGTGTGTTATATATAAGATGCCTTGTTCAATCTCGGGTCCATATAAACCACTAAATCCAATAGTTTCCTGTCAAATATGGTATCGAATAGAATGAACAGAAGTATGGCTCTTAGGTAGATCTAATCTAAGATGTAATCTAAGATAAAAGTATACTTTGTATTCTGACTAGAATCCGTTAAACTTTTAAATATTATTTTCTGTTCCATGCACTACCAGAGGATTGTGGGGATGCACCAATGCCAGACTGTGCGAGTATAACCTTATGTTTGCCCGGGGGTCCCCCCTACAAGCATGGACATACGTGTTTCTACCGATGTGATGCCGGGTCCACTGAACAAGGTGGCGACGACGAGCGGACCTGCATTAATGGAAACTGGGACGGGGTTGACCTGGTCTGTAAAAGTGAGTATGTCACAGCATCTCTACTGTTTTCATCCCTAGCTCCATACATGTTTGTGAAATTTTAGCCTCTACCAGGCGCCTGGGATGGCTGGAAAAATAGCAGAAATTGGCCAACATAAAGGGAATAGTATACCAGTGGAGTTAGCCGGCCTGAGAGCCTACATTTTGCTGCGCACGGCAGAATGTACTCTAGAGCGGACCAACTCCCTTGACCTGTTATCTCAGTCTCTATTTGGCCAACTCTTTCCAGCCATCTCCCGAAGCCCGGTAGAGGCTAGAGAAATTTCATTAAGGACGGTTCCTATATCATTATCACAACTATTGGGAACATTAGATTGCTAGATTGAAATCGAACTGATCGATAATGTAAACTAAGACAAAATTATAGTTTGTGGTCTGTCTAGAATACTTTAATCTTTTTTGATCGATGTACTTTTCTATTCCATGTACTGCCAGAGGATTGTGGAGATCCACCAATGCCAAACTGCACAACAATAGCTGGCTGTGTCGCCCCTTACACACATGGGGAGGTGTGCAACTACCGATGTGATGACGGTTCCACTAAAGTCGGCGGCGACGACACACAGACCTGCAATAATGGAAACTGGGTCGGGGTTGATCTGGTCTGCAAAAGTACGTATGTCACAGCATCTACCGTTTCCTGACAATTTTATGCTTTATTCGTGCCATGTAAGTGCAGTCGTCTTTTTCAGAACTCTTTCCTTGTAAGGTTATTTTATTTTTCATGTACTACCAGAGGATTGTGAAGATCCACCAGTGCCAGACTGCACCTCTCTACTCGACTGTTTTCCCCCGGGACCAGCCTACATTCACGGGACGTCCTGTTGGTTTTGTTGCGATCCCAGGTCCACTAAAGTCGGTGGCGACGACAAGCTGACGTGCAGTAATGGAAACTGGGTCGGGGAAGACCTGGTCTGTAAAAGTGAGTATGTCACGATGCCTACCATTTCCTGACGGTTTTCACGCCTCCACCAATGCCATGTAAGTGAATGTCTCCAGGAGGAGGTTTCCTAGTTTTCTTTCGCGGAGAATCCTAAGATTGCTACATTAGAATCCGAATAAATTCTTGTTTGCTTAACTTTGGAATGGTCTATTCTATTCTCTTCTACCAGAGAGTTGTAAATATCCACCAATGCCAGACTGCACCAGTTTAGATGGCTGTGCCTTTCCCTACACACACGGGGAGGTGTGTAACTACCAATGTGATGCCGGGTCCACTGATCAAGGTGGCGACGACACACAGACCTGCATTAATGGAATCTGGGTCGGGGTTGACCTGGTCTGTAAAAGTGAGTATGTCACAGCATCTGTCGTTTTCTGACAGTTTCCATGCCCCTGCCTGTGCCATGTAAGTGAAATTTCTCCAGGAGGAGGTTTCCTAGTTTTATTTCGCAACCGCGGAGAATCCTTAGATTGCTACATTGAAATCCAAATCTGTCCCAAACTATTCCTTATGAACAAAGGCTTGCTGATGCAGTGTAAACATGTTGGGTCCATGAGCTACTACATTGTAAGTTTGAATCTGGTATCGAATAAAAATAAAAGGTGTATAACTTGTCAGGTTGATGATGTGGACTACAATCAAATTCATGTTTGGTTTAAAAATTGTTTGAAATTTTCTTCCCCCTCCCCCCACTGCTAGAGGATTGTGAAGATCCGCCAATGCCAGATTGCACCACTGTAAATGGCTGTGCCGCCCCCTACACACATGGGGAGGTGTGTAACTACCAATGTGATGACGGGTCCACTGAACAAGGTGGCGACGACACACTGACCTGCATCAATGGAAACTGGGACGGGGAAGACCTGGTCTGTAAAAGTACGTATGTCACGATGCCTACCGTTTTCTGACGGTTATCACGCCTCCACCCATGCCATGTAAGTGACATCTCTCCAGGAGGAGGTTGCCTTGTTTTGTTTTGTTTCGCAACCGCGGAGAATCTTTGGATTGTCGATGAAGGTTTGACATAAGATACGCCAAAAAGCAGTTACTCAAGCAACTGGATATGATCTTGGAAACGGTCAGACGTTTCAGCTAGTATCCACTAGCTTTCGTCATTAACTGAAAGACCAGAGGAGAAATGCAGGTTTATAAGCACAAACTATTGATTGATATGAAAAAATTGTCTTCACTCAATTGCATATCAATCAATAGTTTGTGCTTATAAAGCTGCATTTCCCCTCTGGTCTCTCAGTGCACTGACGAAAGCTAGTGGATACAAGCTGAAACGCCTGACGGTTTTCAAAATCATATCCAGTTGCTTGAGTAACTGCTTTTTTGGCGAATCTTTAGATTGCTACATTGAAATACAAATCTATTCCAAACTATCCCTTATAGGCCAAGGCTTCCTCATGCAGTGTGAACATATTGGACCAATGGTCCATGGACTACTACATTGTAAATTTGAAGCTGGTATCGAATAAAAAATGAAATGAAGGGGTATAAATCGCCAGGTTGATGATGTAGACTTCAACCAAATTCATGTTTGGTTTAACAATTGTTTAAAATGTTCTTTCCCCCCACTCTCAGAGGATTGTGAAGATCCGCCAATGCCAGACTGCACCACTGTAGCTGGCTGTGCTGCTCCCTACACACATGGGGAGGTGTGCAACTACCTATGTGATGCCGGGTCCATTGCAGACGGCGGCGACTTCGAGCGGACCTGCAATGATGGAAACTGGGATGGGGTTGACCTGGTCTGCAAAAGTACGTACGTCACAGTGCCTAACACTTATTTACTGTTTACCTCCATTCATGTATGTGAAATATAATGAAAAAGGGTTCCAATTTTACAACCATTGAGAACATTAGATTCCTAGATTTAAATCGGAATTCGAGCTTATCAGGCAGTATTAAGATATTGAGTTTCATGCTTTCCAGTCATACATGGTATCAAATAAATTGGAATCAGCAACAATGAAATTACGACTCGTAGGTTGATAATATAAACTAAGAAAATGTATAGTTTGTTTTCTGTCTAGAATTCGTTAATCTTTGATGTTTTTGATAGATGTACTTTTCTGTTCCATGTACTGACAGAGGATTGTGAAGATCCACCAATGCTAGACTGTACGACAATAGCTGGCTGTGCCGCCCCCTACACACACGGGGAGGTGTGCAACTACCGATGTGATTACGGTTCCACTAAACAAGGCGGCGACGACACACTGACCTGCAATAATGGAAACTGGATTGGGGTTGACCTGGTCTGTAAAAGTAAGTATGTCACGGTACCTACCGTTTTCTGACGGTTTTAATGCCTTCATTCGTGCCATGTATGTACAATAGTCTTTATTTCCTAACCATAAGGAACTCTTTCCGTGGAATGTTCTTTTATTTTTTAGAGGATTGTGAAGATCCACCCGAGCCAGACTGCGCCTCTTTACTCGACTGTTTCCCCCCGGGGCCACCCTACATTCACGGGGCGTTTTGTTGGTTTTGTTGCGATCCCTGGTCCAAAAAAGTCGGTGGCGACGACAAGCTGACGTGCAATAATAGCAACTGGGTCGGGGAAGAACTGGAATGTATAAGTACGTATCTCACTTCCATGCTATGGATGTGAAATAGTCTCTGTAAGAGGCTTCCTATATTCTTTGGGAATCCTTAGATTGTTACGTTGGATGGAATCGATGGGAATTCGAATCTGTCGGAGCAGCTTTATAAGCACAAATTAACTATTGCAATAGTTTGTGCTTATAAAACTGCATTTCTCCTTTGGTCTCTCAGTCACTGACGAAAGCTAGTGGACACTAGCTGAACCGTCTGACCGTTTCCAAAATCATATCCAGTTGCTTGAGTAATTTCTTTTTGGCGTAACAACAGATTGATTAAAGATTGAATCCTCCCAATGTTGTTTTCCTACCAGAGCCAACACCGTCTCCGACTCCATGGCCAGCTCTGCCTGAGTGTACATGTCCGACAACGACACCGTCTGAGACAACGACACCGTCTGAAACATCGACAACGTCTGAGACACCGACAACGTCTGAAGCACCGATTCCGTTTGAGACACCGACTCCGCGACCGACTCCGCGACCGACTCCGCCTGAAGCACCGACAACGCCTGAGCTAACGACAATGTCTGAGACACCGACTCCGCCACAGACAATGATTCCGACCGATGAACCTGGTATGGAATGGAATTTAGTAAAAGTAGTGCGATTTATCGATGCATTGTTTCTGTTTGGCCTGAGGCTATTGACAGCAGTATGGTCCTGTCAAAAGTGCAAAAATTCTGTTATTGACAGCTTGATGCTGTCAATACTCAATAGCCATTTACTTTACTGAAACGCCTGAGATCTTGTGACACGTATAGTATTTGGGTTATCTGCAACAATCTGGGTCATTTTTGGTTCGCGGAAATGTTTTGTTGAGAACTACTGGCGATAAATACAGCATTTTTCACAACTTCAGACGTAAGTAATATGCAAGTCACTCCCTGTGAGTGTCGTCTGCTGTTATTGATCATAGTGCCTTGTGGCTTATGTTATCCACTTAATGATGTTGGGAGGATGATTGGAGTCAGTTTAGCTACTTACATCCTGATAGTCTTATATAGGGGGTCTAGGTTCATATTTGTACATCAATCTGCCTCTGATGACAGTTGGGCAAAAACAGAGAAAAATTAAGAAAAGAGTGGTCTTAATTTCCCGCCCACAGAAACAGACTGTGAACTACACTGTAGCGGCACGTGTTGGGAGGAAGGTCGGTTGGGCTGTTCTGGGGAAGTCGGCACTCCGTCTAACGACCCCCTGTGCGGCTGTCCAGACGGATACTTTTGCTGCGTGCCACCTGGCGCGGAAACCTGCGTGGCGAAGTGCTCAGGACAGTGCATGTTTCCCGATTCAAGCATGGAGAATGGAGGCTGTACTGGAAAGTGGAAGGATTCCGAAGAGTGCGAGTGTCCAGGCAACATGCGCTGCTGTTGTCAACAAGGTAAATCATTTAAATGTTCCAGTTATATCTGTGATGCTGTTCAAAATGCTATACAGTGAATGATGGGACTCGTCCATGTATGTACTGGTACAACGTAGTTTCATATCATAGGTACTATACAATCTGTGTTTTGTTGAGTGTTAAAAGATTGTGACTTTTAAATGTTCTTTCTATTCCATGTACTGCCAGATGAGACGGTTTTCACGTCTCCATTCATGCCATGTATGTGAAATCTTCTCTATTTCAGAGACACCGACTCCGTCATCGACTAATCAAAGAACTACGCCTACGCCTCAGCAAACGACTTCAGTGGACAGTAAGTGTCTTACAATCACTGTTGCAGTGAGTGACAAACCTTATATCTGCTCAGCCAAATGTTCTATGTCTCGTGATTAGTGCCACTATTTATTTTGGATCCTTATATTCCAATATTGAAATCACTATAAATAACCTTTATAAAATATATATACTGTTCATGGACAACCCCCTAAAACGGCGAGGCTGGGGGAAATACAACTTTCTTAGTACATGTACATAGTTGCAAGACTTTGGCTAGTTAGCTGAAACATTCTGTTCAAATTAGAAACTGAAACGCCTGAGATCTTGTGACAAGGATAGTATTTAGGTTAGCTGCAACAATCTGAGTCATTTTACGTTCGCGGCAATGTTTTGTTGAGAACTACTGGCGATAAACGCAGCATTTTTCACAACTTCGGACGTAAGTAATATGCAAATCACTCCCTGTGAGTGTCGTCTGCTGTTACTGTTCAAAGTGCCTTGTGGATTGTATGGTGTTGGGACGATGGAGTCAGTTTAGCTTCTTACATCCTGACAGTTTCTTGATAGGGGTTTAGGTCCCCATTTCTACACCAATCTGCCTCTGATGACAGTGGGGGAGAAAAGGAGGAAAGTTCTAATTTCCCACCTACAGGAACAGACTGTGAAGAATACTGTGGTGGCACGTGTTGGGAGAATGACTGAGGTCAATTTAGCTATTTACATTACAGTTTTTATGGGGGGTCCCCATTTATACACCAATCTGCTGACAGTGGGGAAAAAATAAACAAGACTGGCAATGAAAACATACATTGCCATGGCGACGGTGGTTGCTGTTAGAGTTATTGTTTGCATGGCACTGCCATCATTTCATGACTTTGAGGAAGACTTGGTACCTGTTAAGTCTAGACAG
Source organism: Branchiostoma belcheri (assembly GCF_001625305.1). Lineage (NCBI taxonomy): Eukaryota > Metazoa > Chordata > Leptocardii > Amphioxiformes > Branchiostomatidae > Branchiostoma > Branchiostoma belcheri. Next base: position 1,174,641 of record NW_017804353.1, read on the forward strand.
ATACAGTGCACCCCACCCATGAGTGTATAGTGAATGAGCCCCGGGGTCACAGAAAATAGGGCACCCAGGGCAGACAGGTCTTCCCAAGGGTTTCCAGGAATGTGGGCATAGGTGTGGGTCAAAGAAATGCCTGTGGACATTCCATTCCTGTGGACAAAATTCCTGTACCATTCCTAGAATTCTTACAAACTGCACACAATACTGTACCATTAGGCTCCTCCCTGAGACGTCGCCAAAAAAACAGCGTTCTAATTTCCCGCCCCCAGAAACGGACTGTGAAGCATACTGTGGCGGCACGTGTTGGAAGGATGGTGTGATCGGCTGTGCTTGGCCAGTCGGCTCTACGTCTAACGACCCCCGATGCGGCTGTCCAGAGGGCTACTTTTGCTGCAAGCCATATAACGGGACTACCTGCGTGGGGGACTGCCCAGGAGGAGAGTGCATAGATCCCGACCCGAACATGGCGAATTCAGGTTGTACTGGAGTGTGGAAGGATCCCGAAGAGTGCTCGTGTCCATACGACCAGCGCTGCTGTTGTCCACAAGGTAAACCATGACCTTGTCCCTGTCTCTAGAGCTAATGCTTACTCATTTTACTGTCCTTACTTTTTATTACCATAGATCTTGACTAATTGTATACGATGATGATGGTTTTAGACCATAATACTGAGCAAGTGTTTACCTTCCTATGTATATGTACGAACACAGCCCTGTGGGCTGCAAGTTGTTCAGTTGAAATAAACCAATTATAATACTACTGGACGATCTCTTAGAAACAAAAACACCATCTCCATCCCCCAGCCAGAACAAAAAGACTCCAGAACTACTTCCTATATCAGTCTATCAAACTCTACAATCAGACTTTATAAACTTGTCATACCTGGGATGTACTCTTCATATAGGTAATGTATATATTTATGTATATATGTATGTAATAATGTTATGTGTTTATTTTAATGTAATGCTGTAAAAACCAATACCATTCAGGCAACATTATACTTCTATTTTGTATGTCTACTATGTTGGTATTGAAATAAAGAATTGAATTGATTGTTCCAGGTCTATCTGTCATGCTGTTCAAAATGCTATGCAGTAAATACAGAAAATGCAAAAATAATCATATCCAAAGCATATCATAAGTACAATTATTGCATCTTCTTCACACAGAGTAATGCTAATTGTGTATGTCTTCATTCTTTATCTTCTCCAAGAAGCAAAGGTATTGTTGCAGGAGAGGTCACAAGTGCAGAAAACACCATGACACTTTCATATCATAATATTCACAGGTCTTGGTAAACAAAACTCTCTTGACAGGTTTGCATGCTGCACTAAAATTGATCATTTTTGTTTTATTTCAAGGTGTGCAAAAATCACCCTTTGAAGGATAATATGAATGATAATATGATATAATCATAAAGTATTAGGCTAGAGTTGATATTCGACAAAGGCTTATACATGTAAATGTCATAGAAAAATTCTAAACATGCACTTCTTATTCCTGATAGAGGGGACTCGCCCATATATGTACTGGTACAACGTAGTTTCATATCATATAGGTACTATACAATCTGTGTTTTGTTGAGCGTTAAAAGATTGTGACTTTTGAATGTTCTTTCTATTCCATGTACTGCCAGATGAGACGGTTTTCACGTTTCCATTCATGCCATGTATGTGAAATCTTCTCTATTTCAGAGACACCGACTTCACCTGAGACACCGACTCCGTCATCGACTCAGCAAAGAACTACGCCTACGACTCAGCAAAGAGCTACGAATACAACTAGGCAAAGAACTACGCCTACGACTCAGCAAACGACGTCTGCGAACAGTAAGTACCTTACAATCACTGTTGCAGTGAGTGACAAACCTTATATCTGCTCAGCCAAATGTTCTATGTCTCGTGATTAGTGCCACTATTTATTTTGGATCCTTATATTCCAATATTAAAATCACTATAAATAACCTTTATAAAATATATATACTGTTCATGGACAACCCCCTAAAACGGCGAGGCTGGGGGAAATACAACTTTCTTAGTACATGTACATAGTTGCAAGACTTTGGCTAGTTAGCTGACACCCAACTATCATTAGAAACCTAGTTCAGCTGATAATAAGATGTTTGCAATTTGTAAATACAGATATGCGATTATGAACTTTCAGGCTTGACAGAGGCTGGTCTGTGCTGAAACATTCTGTTCAAATTAGAAACTGAAACGCCTGAGATCTTGTGACAAGGATAGTATTTAGGTTAGCTGCAACAATCTGGGTCATTTTTTGTTTGCGGCAATGAGAACTGCTGGCGATAAATACTAGTACAGCATTTTTCACAACTTTAGACGTCAGAAATATGCAGATCACTCCCTGTGAGTGTCGTCTGCTGTTATTGTTCATAGTGCCTTGTGGCTTATGTTATCCACTTAATGATGTTGGGAGGATGATTGGAGTCAATATAGCTTCTTACATCCTGACAGTTTCTTGATAGGGAGTTTAGGTCCCCATTTCTACACCAATCTGCCTCTGATGACAATATGGCAAAAAAAGGTCTTAATTTTCCGCCCACAGGAACAGACTGTGAAGATAACTGCTCAGGAGATTGCATACTACCCGATTCAAGCCTGGAGAATCAAGGTTGTACTGGAAAGTGGAAGGATTACAAACAGTGCTCGTGTCCAGGCGACATGCGCTGTTGTTGTCAAGAAGGTAAATCATTTAAAAGTTCCAGTTATATCTCAGCTTTTTAAAATGCTATACAGTGAATTTGGAAAAATGCAAAAATAATCATATCCATGTTGCTAATAGTTAAAATATATCCTGAATACAATGAATACAATTATTGCATCTCCTTCACATAGAGTAATGCTAATTGTGTATGTCTCCATTGTCCATCTTTTCCCAGAAGCAAAAGTATTGTTGCAGTGCAGAAAACACCACTTGCATGCTGTACTAAAATTGATCATGTTTGTTTTATTTCCAGGTGTGCCTAAATCACAATTTTAAGGATAATATAATCATGAAGTATTAGGCTAGAGTTGAGATTCTGCTGACAAAGGCTTATACATGTAAATATCATAGAAACATTCCAAACATGCACTTCTTATTCCTGATAGGTGGAATTCGTCCAGATATGTACTGGTACAACTTAGTTTCATATCGTAGGTACTATACAATCTGTGTTTTGTTGAGTGTTAACAAAAAGCTACACTGATGATTTAATGAGCCATTTAATGAAAACCGAGGCCAGAGGTTGTTTTTAGACACCATTCAACTCCAAGTACTTGTATTAACATGAGTTTCTGAATGGTTCCAATGATGATGATGTCATAGGAGAATGACAAACAGAACATCACTATAACAATGCAGCCAAAAGAACGCAGGTTTTTTCAATCTTCCCCTACAGAGACGGAATGTGAAAAATACTGCTACGGCAAGTGCAAGTACTACCATGAGGAGTGTACCGGAGACTACGAGTGGGTCTCTGACAAGGCCAGTTGCTCCTGTCCGTACCACAAACGCTGCTGCGTGCCGAAACAGCCTACCTGCCGAACAGCCTGTGAAGGAGAGTGTATCTATGAAGGCGATCCGTGTGACGGGCAGTGGAAGGACGGTGACCAGTGTCCATGCCCTGACGGCGGGCGCTGCTGCTGTAAAAACGGTAAATTTTTAAATTTACCTAGTATAATAAGTTATTGTGTTGTTCTGAAGGGTGCAGAGAAAGTTTTTCAATTGTTATTGTAATGAACAATTGATTAAAACACTTTATAACTATTGCCTCTATAAACTGTATGGTTGTGAAAACTATATGTTTTGTCTATCTAATGTGCTTTATTTTCTCCACCGATTCGGACAGAGTCTACTACAGAGGTTCCGCCTACACCGTGCCCAACCACGTCCCCACCACCTACCAAGGATGAGTATGGTATGTTTTCTCATCACATAGTCTGAAACTTCTTCAAATCTAGGTGTTTGGTCCAATAAGAATTCAGGCTATTGTGTTGCATGCAGGTGACATTACCCACCCCTAGTAAATGTCTTTGCCATAATTAGATGCATAATAACTTAAAACTTTCGACTTGCTACATTAGAAGCAAACTTTAACGAAACAAAATCACCATTGGTGGAGAAAACAAGTCTTTAGAAGCCATTTGAAATAGTTTCTTTTGGAGACTGAAATAGATTTATGTTCTTTGTGTTTTTCAACTTATATTCGTCATCTCATGTTCAGACTGTTGCTCTTATGTCATTCCAACTATTTATACACTAAGGACTGTTTTTTCTGCTTATTAGGTTGTGGGCTGCCCGAGGTTGTATCCATACCCGACGATAAAGGTACAAAATTGTCTAGCCATTTATTATTACATTATACAACAGCAATAATAATGCTTACATATGATGTCTTACATTTCTTCACTTCTAGCTAAAAAGCACAATCCAGAATTTCCTAGGATGTTTCTACATTTGACAATGCTTAGATATTATTTATTCTAACTCGTAGTTATTGTATTGTGTCTATAGGTTTAAAGTTGATTAACCTTTAAGTACACAGTATCTTAAGAACACTCTCGCAAGTATAGTTATAAAATACAGAGCGAGAAGACAAAGTTTACATTTTTCTTACAGTTTTCGACTTTGAAGCCATGTACGAAACTTTGACGTACGCTGAATCTGATCAGTACGCGGCTGACACAAAATTCGATCAGGTCAAAGAAGAGTTTGAGAAGTTGAGTTACCAAGATGGAGAGAGCCTGTCAGGCATGTCAGGGGATCTCACGGAGGCCGTCAGAGCCGAAAGGAATGCCTGGGTTTTGCAATACAACGACCCTGACACTGGCTACGAAATTTCCATCATGCTTCCAGACTTTGACCCCAGAACAGGTAGGTACTCATGGCACTGTTTTTTGATTCGGGTAAAAGACTAGCGCAATAGCCTTGTGGGTCGAGTGTTAGGGAGGTCCCAGGTTCAAACCCTGGCCATATCTTAAAAATCGTGGTACATACTGCTTTTTCTGCGTACTCAGCACAACTAATTTTTCAGTTTAACACTCTGTGACTGTAGTGCTTGCAGACAAAGGCACACACAAAAATTTGCGCGAGACTTTGGTTTTAACTCAACTCTGAGTGGAAATACTTTTTCAGGTGGATAGCGTTGATGACAAACCTGAAAAATATTGCATATATTTATGAATATCACACTATACATTTTGGAAGATTTTAACAACGTCAATATTAGTTCAAGTACTGCAAGTGCTCAATGGGAACCATGTTGTTGTCTTGAGTATAGTTTGACTTTTTTTGACACATGATTGCATTATCTTAGTACATTTTTTTACTGTTTGGTGAGGAATTCTATACTCTGTGTGTAATTAACCATCCAATCTTACACCAAATGTTCTGATTTGTTTCCACTTGCAGGGGTGCTGCCAGAGGATCTAGACCTCTCGAAACTCTCTGTTAGCGTTGATTTTAGAGCCAAGCTCGAACTTTTGAGGCAGCGTTACTTAGAATTGCGGCTCAGTGTGAATATCCAAGCCATCCTCCCAGACTGCGACCTTATAGTTGAGGTTCAGCTGAATGTGTTTTTCCGTCTTGTTAGGGTGCCCCTAATTCTCATAACCTGCGTCACAATAGAAGAACAGGTGATCATAATTGTCCCAGTTATTTGCTACACCCAGACCTGGTACTGGGTAGGTGAGCCATATTGTAAGTGGTATCTGGTGACGAGATGCTACGTCAAGTATCTCATCATACACCTTACCTGGTGGGTCAGAGTCTGGTGGATCACAACTTTCCCCCCGTGGAAAATACTACCTTTACCAGGTACTATTTATTTATCTATTTATTTATTTATTTCATTTTATACAGGGTGGCCCATTAAGTGATTGCACTTCTTTTCAATGGGGCACTCTTTTACACAACAAAACAGTCACATACAAACAATACTAATTAAATGTAATCATTGACATATTTCGTCCCTTGCCAAGATTTCTTCTTAAAACATGTCTCCCTGTTGTCTCATCTAGTTTGTCCTGACCCTGGCATTGGCGCTATAGCACCTGATGAAGGTATGAAGCAGTTCTTTCATAAATCCATATCACCTGTATGTCCCTTAGATTTTTAATGTAATATAAGTTATTGATAATAACCTTTTTGATTAATGATTGGAAGGAATTTACCCGTAATATCAAATGATAGCATCAACATTTTGAATGGTTTTGTGATCTGTTTTGAATGAAACCTTACTGAGTTTAAAAGCCACGCTGAAGATATTTTTATCTGACACCCTAGCAATGATAAGGTCTTACACAGACGGTTGTGGGGCAATTTGCAAATCTACATTGTAAAATGATAGGGAAAACAAAGTTAACTAATATCGGCTCTCATAATTCGGGCGGATACCCTAATGCTACAACCGCCACATAAGCCATAGATAAAAAAGACAACGGTGAATTCTATGCAGTCTGGAGAGGGCACTCAGTATTCTCATTCTAATTCCAGGGCTCAATAAAGCATTCTTGGATATGGCAATGAACGATTTCCAGGATAAAATTTCTGACGACATGGCAGAGGAGCTCCATCTAGATGCGTTCAGGATTGTGTATGATGAAGAGTTACAGGGTAGGGATGATACTGCACTCTTGAGTATGGAGGGCAGCGTGACGAACGCAATCAACGGAGCAAAAGACATGTGGATCCTAACGTTCAAGGAATCAGAGGGCGACATGGAAACCAGCATACTTCTAGATAACTTCGATCCAGCAGGTATAGCGTCGTTGAAGTGTTGCTTTTATTCATTATATGGTCTATAAATCTGATTTTTATGTGACAAATTGCAAATGACCCAATGGTATAACTGTGGTGTCACTGCACCAGCACTTAGGATTGTTTTCTGCCAAGTTTTGACTATTTTTTCAGCTTGATCTGAGGATATGACAGGATAAGAATGGTTTCACTTCGTTCTTTTACTTTGTGATTATGGTAACTCTGATTGAGCTGAAAAAACATGACTAGACGTGTATCTAACTGAAGTCAAATGTGTTTAATTTGATAGGCCTAATATAACTTCAATGTCAAGATTTAGAAAATATATTTCATCCAATTCAAACTCAAGTTTTTGGCCAAACTTGGAGACCAAATAATGAAGAATAAAAAACAGTAATATCTATCCTTGCTGACACACAAACAATAATCTGCTCAGCACCTTGTACTGTTTCGCCAAGAGCTTGGTCTCTCATACGTGCACATTGAATTTATTCTTTGCAGTTGACGAGTTACCCGACGCATATGACCTCGGTGACCTCTCCGCCTTCGGTGCGTACAGCCAGCGCTACCTTCAGATGTTCAGCTACCGGTACATGGAGATGAGGCAGTCGGTATCGCTCCGGGCCATCTTCCCAGACTGCGGGACCGCGGTCTACTCCCTGCGGCTCAACGAGCGCTTCACCCTACGAAGGATCCCGTTCTTCCTGCTAGCTTGCTGGGAAATTGAATTTACAGAATTTATCATCGTCCCAGTCCCTTGTTTTGAAATCGTCACCATCTGTGGCATAAGAGTGGTCATACCTGTGATCAAAGTCATAATCATACGGCGGACATACTGGTTCGGGGTTTGGGTCTTCATTCCACTTCCAGGTATTGGAAAAATTACCAGCCACGTGTAGACATGTATGTACTAAATGAACTTTGACCATAACAAGCCAATTGTATTAGTCAATTGCATGGAAAATCAATTTGAAGCATAGATTCATATTGTGGCAACATCAATTTGAAACATATTTGACAAGGTCCGAAACCGTAAAATACTAGTACCTGGACAATATCTTACAGTACAACTCTTATTGCCATGGCATATTGCACTTTTCTAATTAATGCTTTACATGTTTCTTTTTTATTATCTACTAGCTTGTCCATTTCCACCGGCACCACTCCCGGGCTCTGGCATCGTCTTCGGCCCAACTGGTTTCCAGAACGGCGATATCGTCATATACGATTGTCTGCCAGGCTTCCAAAGATGCTGGGGAAGAAGAACACTTGTCTGTTGGAATGGGCAGTGGCGACCTCAGAATAATCAGCTGTTGTGCGGACGTAAGTCACTGTCGTCTTGTAGACAGTTATACGGACTTAGGAACTGTAGCTTCAACCTGTTAGAGTATTAATTATGTATGCATTAACTTATCCAAACAAAGCCATTTGTTGACCTGTGAAAAATGCAGTTACTTCACAAAAAGGATTTGTTTGTGATTCCTTACTTCTGTTGGGTTCTGTAACAGTGAATAGAATTATCTTAATGGTAAACATCACTTTGGTGGGAATGAAAAAAATGCATATCATCATCACATAATGTGTGTATTTCTGTATTTGTACATTTGCCACTGTGCCTTTTTTCATATGGGCCTTTGGCCTGAAATAAAGAATAAATACTAGATAGATAAATAAACCATCGTTTTCTTCTTTCAGCGAACTGCCCCCCACAACCCGCACCAGGGTTTGGTGCGGTCCGTGTGCGTTGTGGACGACTACGGATCTTTAGGCCTTGGAACTGGATAAAAGACGTTTGTGTCTACACATGTCTGCCAGGTTGGAATCGTTGGACGGGCTCGTATGTTCGGTGGTGTCGCAACGGCATATGGACTGGACGTCCACTGATATGCTTCCCTCCATGGATACCACCTGGTATGACAATATAACCTCTCCTTTGTAACGGTTTTAAAGGAAGGTTGAATGGAATAAAAACTAGGATGGGCCATGTAGTAATTATTCCTGGTCCCAACTTTTTGCAGGCCTTGCTGATGTGTAAGAATGTTTATTTTTATATTACCTTCATGATATATATTGAAGGAAGACTGGAATGCCCAAAATAGCCAAATATCTGCAAAGTATAAACATGTATTAGATATTTAATTCTATTAGCAACATCCTATATATAGTAAATAGATGTAGTAATGTAGTATATGTGCTCTTTAAGACAGTGTATTCTCATTCAATGATCATTGAACATTGCGTTTCTGTACCACCCCATTAGTCAAACCATGCGACTGTAAGGAGATCCATGACATGGACCCGACCCTGCCCAGTGGAATCTACATGATATATCCAAGGGACAACCAGCCAGGGTTCCTGGTGTACTGTGACATGGAGACTGACGGAGGAGGCTGGACGGTAAGGCCTATCTTGAGTCGACATGTCCAGGGGTCTGGATGGGCCTCCTAGAACGTTCTTCTAAGCTCCATTCTTTGTATATTCCCTAAGTGTAGTAATGGGGGGGGGGTCCAAGAGTCGACTGCAAAAGGGTCTTGGGTAGTAGGCATAGGCCCCTCAAATTTCAATCAAGAAAGAAAAGTCTTACTTGTACCTGTCATATTCTCAGCTATAAAAGGGACAGTTCATAATGTTTATTGGCATTATATGTAGTCTTACCTGAATGCCGCCTTGGTTCTCATTCTAAGTACCTGTTATTTCATCACACAAAATGCCACAGGTGTTCCAAAGGCGGCAGGATGGCTCGGTTGACTTCTACCGCGGCTGGGACGACTACAAACGCGGCTTCCCATCCGACAACATGACCGGTGAATTCTGGCTTGGAAACGACAAGATTCACCGCCTCACAGTGCAGCCACGGAAGGACTACGCGTTGAGGGTGGACATGGAGGCCAACAATGGAACCACGGCATACGCGGAGTACAACTGGTTTGGTTTGGCCAATGAGGCGAATAACTACAGGGCCGTCATTTCAGGCTACTCCGGAACCGCAGGTGCGTATAACGTTTGTGTAAGGTTGCTAATCCTTCTAATCAGGACAGGGGTGTAATTATGTTTACCTTCTCAGAAGGAGAGCATGTTGTTTTTGGCTTTCAAAAAATCAAAAAAAAAATCAGAAGATTTAAGGTTACATTGCAAATCAACAGCGATGAGCAATACTCTTTTACTTACAACATAATCAAAGCTGAAGCCAGCACTTCACTGATAAAACTTTTTGTCGCTTTTTCCAGGGGACTCTATGCTCTCAACAACAGCAGGTCTCAGTCTAAATGGAATGGACTTCAGCACCTACGACGATGACAACGATAATTTGGCTGATGGAAGTTGTGCCGTCCGGTTCCACGGCGCCTGGTGGTATAATGCATGTGGTGAGTCCAACCTGAATGGAATGTATGGTAGCGAGGAGTATGAGAAGGGTCTCGTTTGGAAAACGTTCAGAGGGTTGCGCGAATCTCTGAAGTTCACTGAAATGAAAGTGCGACCCCTGACAGAGACCCCTTGAACTGTTTCTGAAATACAAAATAGTCTTTTCTTTCCTATCTCTATAGTATCCTCCCTTGTACGATTCAGAACCTGACAGTAGCCCTAACCTTGATCACAGCCTACCATTGTCAACATTACCGATGTTTAAATTCCTTAATTAAAAAAGGTCACAATTTTAAATCAATCTTTTATTGGCCAGCTCTCTTAAATATTTTGTTCCAGAGAATCCAAGTCAAAAGTGTTGGTTCAAACACATAAAATAATACGGTAGGTTCTGTTTTGGCGATACCTTAGGGCGGAGCCTAAATTCTGAGCCAAATGTCCCTTGTATGTTTACACAACGGACAGGCAGCTCATGCCATGCAAGCATGCTGCAATGGAAATATAATCTCATCTATAGCCTAGTGTATAACACTGGTCAGTTGAAATCCTAAAACTCAGATTCAAATTATTACTATGACCAACATTCTAACTAATTACTGAAAGAAAACTGCATAACAACATATAAAGAAGAATGCAGTACTTCATGGTACATTGATTTCTATCATATGACATTTCTTTATCGTGAAAACGTTGAACACAAATCAGTGGATTTAATTACTAAATTTTGTAATGGGCCTGATATTTCAAGCTCCCTGGTCCAAAGTTGAAATTGACTAGTGGCATGTGATATTTACGGAATACATCTGCACAATGCTGCCAGGCAAATATGACATTTTTTCCAAATAGATATCATTTCAAATAGATTCCATATCAGTGCCTTATGCATTTATCATTGTTATGATAACTGCCTGTCAATCATAAGTAAGGTTTTGTCACCATTTTGAACAGATGCCATGTAAAAGTAAAATAAAGTTTACATTTGACTAATTTGTCACATAACCAGGGATCAAAAATTGTATATGCAGAGCTCTTATCAATTGTAAGAGCTCTGTTGTGTAAGGTGATTCACATTCACATATGGACATGACACTTGTTAATTCAATGATTATTACTTAAGTTAATAAGAATTTACCATTATATTAATATTTATCAGTAGAGATGTGTCTACATAATTAAAATGACTAACCCGATTCATAAGTAACATCATAACTGGACCACATTACCACACCATTGCAAAAATAATAGCCTGACTGTCCTGACAAGATATAAAGTACAAACGCAAAAGATCAGATAGTGACATACAGGGATAAAAACACACCATTAGCATTCACGTCTCAGAGACACAGAATGTTATTCTTAATTAAGGTGTATATGAATAACTTAAAGGTAATGGGATAAAGAAACCAGTAGTTAACTAGCTATACCTTGTCCACTGACACGTTGCATTTGAGATGTTGTACTGTGTAAAACATTTGTATGGTTTTCCTCTGTTACTGAGTGGGTAAAGACCAGTGAAAGACGTTGTCAACAGACAACCCCGTAATATCAAGTGTATGAGAGATTGAAAAGTGTAACATAGAGCATCAAGATAATGAGGAGTTGTAATGCTAAAACAACATCTTGGAGTAATGCTGACGTACGGACATGACTTTTGAAGTAAAAGTGACTTAAAAAAATAAAATAATATAATATAAGGGTGAATTGAGCCAAGTATTTGACGTAAGGTGATGGTTTATTGAGTGATCTAACACTTATTATATGGGTACTTTTATTTTGCTCCTATGGCTTGCGTGCTGGGCATGCGATTCTATCCTGAATAAAATATTCTTGAGCTAGAAAAATGAGGCTGAAGTCCCTCATCTACTGTCATGTGTAAAATTATAATATGATATGTAATATGTAATATAACAATATAATATGTAATATACCACGCGTAGCCTTCGGTGCCTCAGTGATTTTCTGGCCCTAAAATAATTTTAACTTTTTTTGTACTGGACGGAATGGCTGTTTCAAATCAATTTGTCTGTGATATTTATCAAACAAAGGGACAGAACATAACATAACATAACATAAAGTGCGGATTCATAAGAGACCTAGTTGAAGCGTGAGTCAAAACTCCCATCTCAGAAGAAAATAAAGCAAAACAGGGCACATATAGCTTAAAACGTTTTGTTTCTAATTCGGTGATGTAGTTTTGCATGTGCGTTTGCAGATTTCAGCTATTGCACACCGGGCTGCCCCCTACACTGTTCTGAAAACATAGTGGGTTCGAATTCACTACAAGTGGACTAGCCCCCTGCTGTAGTGAGTGCACTGTTGTGTGGCCCAAGGGCTACTGAATGGGAGATGGGCGCCACCCTATGCGCCAGCTGATGTTTGAAGGAACTTAAACTCTTTTAAAGTGTATTCTTTAGTTAACACCATAGTGCATAGAGGGAAGAACAGATCACAATGAAACATACACACAAGAAATACACGTGCCGGGAGGGCGACGTATATTTGGAAAGGTGCCAGCCAGTCTTCGACTGACGAGCGAAATCATTTGTTTTAGCTTTCATGTATCTGGCACTGAAAACGGTTGACAGGACACTGTTAATTTCAACAGGTGATGTGGTCATGTCTTGGGGCACCCAGGTACATGTAATTACGAGATTTTGTTTATTTGTTTATTTGTTTTACCAGTAATTACAGCTCAGGCCATTTTGGCCTGCTTCTCAGGTAATCCTGGATACACATAAAAGTACATACAACAAATACACAGTACATAAACAATTAGTAAAATACAACATATTAGATCTTTTGATAAGACTAAGGGTAATATAACCAATCAACCTCTGAACTCTACACCACTAATGTCATCACCTGTGTACATCAAAGTATACAAAATACAGTACATGTATGCCGGAATCAATTATTTGATATCTTTTATACTACCGGTGCCAGCGTTGTTCTTGTTCAGTAAAAATTACATTGAGGTAGGGTGGGGGGTCAGATTAGAAGTGGGTGATGTTCGAACAAGACTGGGAGAAAGACTCTGTATATCTTACAATGTGGCCTCCTTCAGTCAATATTGATCATGGTAAAATCCTAATTGATCAGCCCTTCAGCTTCAGCTATGACTGGACATTTCTATACAAGAATAACAGGGAGAGAAAAATGGCAAAAAATGGCCTTTGTTCGTTAAAAACCTCTCAAAGTTGCACTCATTTGGAAAAAAAATATTCAGACTGAATTGTAACATACATCCGGCACCGTGGATTACATGTAGCCTCTACCAGGCTTCAGAGGAGGCAAGAAATAGTAGAATTCCGCCAACTAGACAGATAACTTGCCAGGGAAGTTGGTCAGCTAAAGGAGTACATTTTGGAGTGGCAAACTGTTCTCCTTCAGCGAACCAACTCCCCTGGCAAGTTATCTGTGTATTTGGCCGATTTCTACGCTAATTTCCAGCCGCTTCTGAAGCCTGGTAGAGTCGACGAGAGCGTGACTAACAGCACATGCTTGTAGAGTTGCCCTCATCAAGACATCAAAACGTACCTGATACATGAGGATATCTCAGTCAGCACCATGGTCAGCACCCGAGAAGAAGAAGAAGGACCATGGCTCACGCCTTGTCTTGTATTTACAAGGTATATCCACGAGTAACGCCATACAAGAGCTAACGTATCACAAATATGGGGAGGGGAACTGATCTAAAGTTGGATCGCTCACCCTGCATCACCCAAAATGTCATCTCCTGAGCAGATCAAAGTAATCAAAACACATCAATATAGCGACACTGTTTTCGTATGTCCGTAGTCGGTGTATAAACACATCATCAAAGAGAATTGCAGACTATGGAGTTTGCACGTATTAAAGGCTGACAAGATCTGAAAACATCGACGTAAGTTTATTCTTGGTGTTAGATCTGGTTAAAGACTTCAAGACACTTCGCTGGACTTGCGACGCTACCGACGCCCGTGGTTAAACCTGGGCAGTGGGAGTGATTCTGGCAGAGATGAAAGGCGTGTGCTATTTACAGATCAACAAGGATGCGAGATGGACTATCGGGGCTTCATGCTTTCCAAAAAAAAAACCCAGACATCGTACCATCGTGAGCAACAACACAACTCGCCACGTCGTCTTACCTCACTGATAACGGGATAAGAGTCCAGATAGACCAATGGGAGGACTCTTAGACATCACGTGAAGTCATTTTGCACACTGACAATTACGAAAATCATAGATTATTTTACGTGGCAGTCAGTCTATTATACTTCTCCCTCAGACTAACAGCGCGCTGCGAGTCAGCCCGCTGTCTGGAGGAAAAATACCTAGTGTCAGAATGGGGTAAGTTTTTGTTCTTTCCCTGTCATGTCATGAGCTTGAAACAAAACAGTATTTTATAAATCCCATTTCTGGAAGGATTTTGCCCGTAGCTTAGGTAAAAACCAATCGGATAAGCACTTATTATTCGAGTCAGCCCGCTGTGTTGAGGAAAGAGATTTGGTGTCAACATGGGGTAATATAATAAGTTTGTCATTTTCTTGCCATGTTTTAGCTTGGAAAAGACTAGGGTTCTAAGGACTCCGTTTTTGGAGGGATTTTACCCGCGGGAAAAGGATTTCTGATGCACAGATGAATTGAGAAATAAGTACAGGTTGCCTAATGATAACTTTGACTGCAGGCGAGTTCAGCAGTATGTTTCTGGCACAAAAATATTGTAAAGATATAGACAGTACAGTGAAAAAAGTTACAAAGGGCAGAGTTGCCGACGCGCCCATGGTTACATACCAACTCGCGGGCGCACGCCAGCAATCCAGTGTGTTTTTTAAATTCCAACATTTCATCACAAGACATGGTGATGGCACTCTTAAGTTTTTAAACTTATTTTATGCCGCAAAAAACATAGAAGACAAATGTAATGGCACAATATCGGTGACATGGCAGGGTTCGAACCCGGGACCTCCTGGTTCCCAGTGCGGTTGCATGTATACAGGTGAGTAATAGAATGTAGAATGTTTTATGTCGTAACTTTTTATTTGCTCACAAAAGGACAGGATATTAAAGACATTTTCGCGGAGGATCTGTGCGCCTGACTTGTTTACTTTTGTTGTTTTACTTTACGTCGGCGCGTTTTTCATGACACACAGATGAAGTGGGAAAGAACTACAGGGTGTCTTATCATAGCTTTAAGTGCAGGCGAGAGCAGCAGTGTTCCTCTGATACAAATAACATGGGAAATATTGCAAAGATATGCCATCATATGGACTGTAGAGAGTAAAAAAAAAATCGCAGAAGGCGCAGTTGCCGACGCGCTCATGTGGACTGCATTCCGGCAAACCCGCAGAACACTATTATACATTTTGTCAAAGAGGCTGCATGTATACGTACTGGTAAGTATTATCAATGTAGAATGTTTAGTGCAGATAAGATTTTATACATGCCTTGTTTGCTTATAAAGTGACGAGAAATTAAAGAGATGTTTATGTAGCATTTGCAGCGCAATTTTTTTGGCCTGGATTGTCTACTTTTGCTGTTTTGTAAAACTTTTAGATGGACAAGTTTTTGCATGTCGCGAAATTTTGTTCCGAAGAATAAACCTTGTATGATAATAGGTGATCTCAACGTCAGAAAAAAGAGGCCACATTGAATATTATGACTACAAAATATCCGGGCTTGTACATTTCATCACAGACACTTCTACATCAACTGAACAGTGGTTCCCATGCAAAATATTCCTTCCACATGAATTACATTGAGATAATTGCTAAAGATCAAGACCGGGTTTTGTTACAAACCGATTTTTGGGATGCTTATCAGCTAGCGCCATTCGCACACTGCCACACACACACACACACACACACACACACACACACACACACACACACACACACACTAACACACACACACACACACACACACACACACATACTTTTCTGACAGCAATTGACTGAAATACCATGTATGGGTGCTACTGGAATGATTCCTAGAGATCGAAGTCACTTTTTGGCTCCAAAACAGGGAGAAGGAGAGTTTTCATAGCTATGATGGACACTAGTAGAATACTAGTACTGTATTGTTTACATTTTTGGACCGCAATTCGAGTTATGTCCGGTAGGCCACGCCGGCTTAATTTTATGGATGGCATCCTCTGAAGACCCTCAAACTAGTGCGTGCGGGCGAATAAAAAAAATCCGGCCAAGAATAAATATGCTACTAAACCACAGGAATACAAAGCTGGTATTATGAATTTGCGGAAGTACATAGCAACGTATACGTCAAGCCGGCACATGCTGGCTTTTTGCGGAATTTATGAATCGGCACTGTTCGTGTGTACTGAGTTTTTGAGTCGTGGAGCTTCGGTAGCCTGGGTGCCGTCCTCCAGAGTTACCACCGGCTCCGTATCGTCGCTAACTACCATGGACTACCCAGGCCAGAGCCTCGGAGGACTTGATCTTTTTTTTGAGAACAGGTGAAAATCAATGCGCGCGCGGATGTCATCCATAAAATTAAATCGGTGTGGCCTTATTATTGAAAAGGCCGAGAACTGCCATCGCCTCAGGGCAGTTGTCCGAGTTGACCACAAAATTGCGATGGCCCGAGTCGTCCTGTTTATTCCCCTCGTATGTTACACTGGACATCCTGCAACACTGGTCAAACCTGCAGATCTTATCACCAACCAGCCAATCAGGTTCTGACAGGTCTGCGAAGGAGCCAGAACCAGTGGTGTACATCCTGTTTGTGTTTTTCCAAAATAAGCGGAGGCTACACTAGCTGGACGAATAGCTAGATTTCCCTCATGAATATCTGTGTACACGCGCCAGGAAATCCGAAGTTTCCGCGGGTTTGCACTGTTTTCCAAGGTGCAGACGTGGCGTGTCCGCTGTGGGAAACCTGTGGAAATCGTCGGAAACGAACCACTTAGATTTCCAATTCGTGTCCTACGGTAGAAGGTTTGTTATTTGTATATATTTAATGAACATTGCTACGCTGGCTGCTGACCGGTGGTCGTGGAATGGACGTACGTGTGATCGACTGGTCTACAGGCGACCGATTATGATGGTGAAGGTACATTTTGGTTACAGTACGCGCTACAATCGCAATGTTATGCGACATGAATGTACAAAATCGGTGGCGATCGGTGGGGATTAACTATACTAGAAATCGGCAGATGTCCCATATATACTCCCCAAAACCTGCTCCAATTCAGGGTTTTTTCCACAGTATCGTTAGGGGGGATCCGCAGCTGCTCACCCGTATTTAAAATACCATGTTGTTTTTTTCCCACAAACATGGAAAATGTACGTTACGATTACAAGAATGTATGATCACGAATTACGTTTGACCACTTTCTAAGTTATTTTGGCGACGCCTCAGGGGCGAGCCTAATGGTATAGTAGTATTGTGTGCAGTCTGCACGAACGTGTCCACAGCTGAATGCTAGTTTGTATGAACGTGTCCCTGGGAATGGCACACACAGGACGGTTTGTTAGAAAGTCCAAGTGGTACGCTGAAACGTAAGTGCTCATGAATATTTATGCAGGGCAGGAATTTTTTTTTTAGTCCAAGGGTCCACAGGAATATTTCCTACAGGGGAGGGGCTACCCTTTATTCGCCATGCGCAGAAAAGGCACTCTTTACGATATATTTTTGGACTTATCTTTTTAAATATTCTCTCTATTTTTTTTCTGGGCAAATTTTGCTCAGAAAGGCCCAGTTTTCTGGTAAGGAGGACAGAAGAATGTATATTTTCAAATCTGAGTGGGACCGTTGGCATGGTTTGACCTGTTATTGACTTCTAAAAACTTTTTCACTGGGTGGACTGGCCCACTTTTGACAGGGGGTTAAATCCTGGTATCATTTCAATATTTGAGCTGTGGCTCATTAAAACGCCCGAGTCGAACTTCCACTATTTGTACCGAAAGAAACCTGACAAATCCAGCTTTGCAGAGGGGGTAAAGACTTGAGGTTTGAAATGAAGGTAAAGATATTCTAACCTGCTTGTTTCTCAGCATAGAATTCCAATGGAATGTCCATTTACTAGTCCCAATCCTACTGATCAGGAATTTTACATATATACCTACGTGATTCACTGTCCTTTCCCCCAATGAGATCGTATGATCAAATCCCCGTTTAATTATTCATATGCTAAGCTAAAGTCCTTGTTACGTGGTGCATAGGGCGGTGCCCATCTCCATTTCAGTAGTCCTTGGGCCACACAATCGTGCAATCACATCGGGGGGATAGTCCGCTGGTATAGTGTGTGCTTAACTCCCATACTCTTTCCTAAATACCGAGTGCTAAGCAGAGAAGGGAGTTTGTACCATTTTACAAGTCTTTGGTATGACTCGGCTGGGGATCGAACCCACGACCTACCGAATGGAAGGCGAGCACTCTACCCACTTGGCCATTGAAACGGTGACGTGGTATAAAACCATTTAAACAGAAACACAGACAGACAAACACACAGACTCACAGACAGACCCAAAACGATACCTCCATTTTCCATGAAGGTTTTGGGGGAATATCTTTAGTCTTTCCCCTTTCTACTTTCAGGTTCCTGTACGGTGTGTTTCTACTCGAGCTCCTTTTGATATGCGCCGTTTTTCAGGACTCGGACGCAGGTAAGAAAAGTAACTAGAAAGGTAACATTTGCAAAGCAAATGCATGATGTTTACCTTCGCATATGGTTTGCTCTTCCTACTCAAATACATGTACATTCATATATATGGTCAGACAGGAGTCCACATTCCTCCTATAACATTATGTAACCCAACACCAGTTACCATGGTGACAGACATCAACAAATCAGACCATTGGCCAGGTCAGAGGTTAGTGTTTGGAACTGAAGAATGACTTGACCATTATGGGGGTAAACCATTATGTAGGGGGAGTGGTCTCTTTTTGCTAACATTTGTAGCATATTTTCTTGTTGAATAGGAATGTTTACAGTCTTGGCATCAACTAATTCATTCAGCAATGCATAACAAAATAAAGACCATGTCAATACAAGTGAATTTTGAGCGGAAGGAAAACATTTTTCGCAACACCCCACCGTAAGTTAATTTCTTTCTTGTAACATCCAAATGAAATGACTTTAAATGGAAGACTCGCTCTATTCTAATGGCCCCAGATGATCCCAAATAGAATACACATTCTGTTCCAATGTTCCTGTGAACTCATATGAACTCTGCTGAAACAGGTGAAACAATCACACCCTATTTCAACAAGTTTCCAAAATCTATTTTTGAGATGAAACACAAACAAAATGTGATGTCTGAAATTTTCAGCAAGCGTTGTTATCATCATGCGTTCGTTACATACTTCGAGGAGCTTTGGAATCTAATATTTCTGTCTACAATAAGTGTGGGAATTGTGTCTTTCCAATGTTGTTTTCTAACAGTGCTGGCGGGTTGTGCTTCCTTACAGCTGGCTGTGCTACTGTCCCACCAAGTCCACCCAACACCCACCGTACTGGCTGTACAGCCCCTTACAGTGATGGTGAAAAATGTAAATACGTCTGTATCGCGGGGTACTCTGAAGTCAGCGGAGACAAGAAGCTGGTCTGTCGTGGTGGAGTCTGGGTCGGGGACCCCCTGGTCTGTAAAGGTACGACACTGTCCTACCATTTCTTCACTCTCTATCTTCACGCCTCTAATCGTGTAGTGCCATACGGATGTGAAATCTTCTCTTGAAGAGGCTTTGTATTTTGAGACCGTCTGGAATCCTTAGACTATTATTGTTAGATTGTACAAAATCAGAATCTGTCCCAAATTTTCCCTTAAGCCAAGACTTGCTCACACAGTGTGACCATATTGCATTATAACCTAGGCCTGTGCATCATGCACAGTGTTGTTCAATCCCTGACTGCTATTTATCGATGTTCCTCTGTTTCTTATTTACACATGCTCTATCGAGCATGGAACGCATAGTTCTAATCACTTCTTAAGTATGCAAATTAGCTACCAATTTGCAAAACAATCATTAGATCACTACAGCTACATACCAAACCTTTGTAATTGTAATCCTTAATAGGGGAATGTATGAGGTTTTTTTATAGAATGCGTTAAACTTTGAAAAAATGTGTCTTTTCTGTCACTTTTAGAGAATTGCGATCCGCCTATGGACCCAGATAACACCATACGAAAGGGCTGTGGCGACCCCTACAAACATGGGGAGGTGTGTAAGTACAAGTGTAAAGGAGGGTACGCTAGAGCCGAGGGCGACCACATTCTTACCTGCGACAATGGAGTCTGGATTGGGAACCCCCTGGTCTGTGAAAGTAAGTATGTCACAGTACCTACTATTTCCTCGCAGTTGTATACTCCTGGATATTTGAAGTGCATTGTCGAAACCCCCACTACATTCTTAAATATCTTTGCCCATTCTTGTCATACTTCAATTTTTCCCGGTGAATTGAAATTGAAGAATAATAACTGCAGTATGATTGCATTCTGATAATTTCCACAGCATTCCAACAGCATTCTTACGCATTCCAGGGAGAACATAAGTGGGTCCTAATTTTTGGAATGAACCCAAAGTGTTCATAATGCACTTCGAATAGCTATGAATCTACAACAACTTCTTCATTCTGGTGACAGTTTGCGGCAAACTGTACTCTCTGGGGTACCAACTCTGATCTCCTGGCATTTTATCTCTCTCTATTTGGCAAATTTCTGCTCTTTCCAATCGTAGCTAGAGTTTTCCCAATCTGACGCGATTTTTCTAATTGTCCATTCCGCCTGCTTCTGCTTAGATCTTGCTGATCATGCCAAAATAAGTTTTAAGGGTGTATAAGAAACTTGCAGGTTGTATATTCAAGTATAAGGGTTGAACCTTGAAAATACGTATTTGTAATGCCCTTTTTTTCATCACTGCCAGAAAATTGTGGGAAGCCACCATCGCCACCAGGCACCAAGCGAGAAGATTGTACCTATCCCATCGAGCATGATGAAGTGTGCACCTACGAATGCAAAGACGGGTACACCGAAGTCGGCGGTGACGACAGGCTGACCTGCGACAGTGGAGTCTGGTTCGGGGCACCCCTGGTCTGTAAAGGTACGTGTCACATTGTCTACCATTTCCTTAATCTTCAAGCAGATTCTGGGGTGACCAAAGACAATATCAAATTGGCCAGACAGTGTCCATGGACCCTCTCCGGCCAATGGATACTGTCTGGCCAGTTTGATACTATCTTTGGCCACCCTAGGATCTGCTTGGAGATTACCATTTCCTTGCTGCTCATTTATTCAATGTATGTGAAATCCCAGTAAAACTACTCTCCAAGCAGATCATACGATGGCAAGGCAGTATCCATTGGCCAGAGGAGTGCCACCTAGGTGGCTAATGGACACTCCTCTGGCCAATGGACACTGCCTTGCCATCGTATGATCTGCTTGGAGCTTAAGTCAAACATGCTGTAGAATTTTTTACCAAAACAAACATGGATATTACCATATGTTTAACTTTGAAAGTATGGCATGTTCTTTTCTATCACCGACAGAGAATTGCAAAAAGCCACCAAACCCAGACGGCACCGTTCGAACCGGTTGTGACGCCCCCTACACACATGGGGAGGTGTGTGACTACCTATGCGAATTCGGGTACATAAAAACCGGCGGCGACGACAGTCTGACCTGCAATGATGGAGACTGGATAGGGGAGAAACTGGCCTGTACAAAACGTATGTCACGGTGTCTACTATTCCCTATCCTGGCGGTTTTCACGCCAACATTCATGACATGTTTGTGAAAAAAACACTGAAAGTCAGGCTTTCTCTTTTAGAACCATCACTGAATTGGGAATTAGATTGCTAGAGCATTGTTGAAATTGCAATCTGTCCTGCATTGTGAATAGTTGCAGTCCCAGGGTGTGAAATATTGTTATAATTTCTTGTTAGAGGCACGATAACTTATTCAGTCACTGATCCATGAGCAAAGTATCAACCTTAAAGAGAAATCAAGGTTTCTAGTCAGATGTGGTGTCAAATTAAGAAAAATAATTAAGAACATGAGCATGAATAGTTGTTTGATATGTCAACAAACACAAAATTCATACTTCGTATTTCTTTTGTCTGAAACTTGAAAGTTGTGTCTTCCTTACAGCTGGCTGTGGTGTTTCCCCACCAAGTCCACACAACACCCTCCGTACTGACTGTACAGCACCTTACAGAGATGGTGAAAAATGTAAATACGAATGCGCCGATGGGTACACTGAAGTCAGCGGCGACAGCAAGCTCATCTGCAAAGACCAAGTCTGGGTCGGGGACCCCCTGGTCTGCCAAAGTGAGTATGGCACGATGGCTACCATAATAAGAAACCTTTGTAACATGTCATCCTTATTAAAGAGGAAGGTTGGACTATAAAACCACCCAATAAATTCGGGTACTGTAAACTCTCACAGCTCATTCTGCAACTGGCAGCCGTGGTGAACACATGGGGAGAGCTAGGCTGAGATAGTATACCAAGTACACCTCTTCAACATTATGTGGAGACATGGATATGTACATGAAAAGTACATATAGTATTTTACTAAACAACAAGAATATAGACTAATAACTACACAGGCATGTACTATGCCAATCCTGGTAAACTGGGACTTCATCTATTCAGCATTTCAGACTTGGATTCTAATATATAATGCAAGAAGCCGCCAAATGTGTTTCTACATGTTTCTACATTGTATATTTGTTAACATAGAACTATCATATCAATAGAAATCTAGTTTGGCTGTGGATAAGACGTGCAATTTGTGATTACAGATATAAGTTTTTGAAACAAACATTGAAGCTTGACAGAGGCTCATCTCTGCTGGAATAGTTCAAATTGGAAACTGTAGGCCCTTATCGTGTATAACGACTGCCAAGTAAATGTTACATGGATTGTGTTTAGGTTTGCTGCAACTGTCTGTCTCATTCCTTGTATGGCAATGTTTTGTTGAAAAACTAGTGAAGATAAAATACAACATTTTTCAAAACTTCAAACGTCAGTTAATATGCAAATCACTGTCTGTCGTCTGCTCCCATTGTTTCCACTGGCAGTCGGGTTCAGACACCCCGTGGCTTATAATCCATTTATGATGTTGGGAGGATGTGCGGGGTCAATTTAGCTACTAGATCCTCACAGGGGATATTTTCTTTATTGGTGGAGGACCCTGAGTCCTCCAAATTCCTCTTTAAGAGCCAACATCATTTGGAGGGTGCATGAGGTTGTAAGCTTGCTTTGTCTAGAATGCCTTGAACTTTGAATCTTTCGTAAACTATGTTCTTTTCTGTCACTTCTAGAAAACTGTGAGGCACCTGTGAACCCAGATCACACCGAACGAAAGGATGTATGAGGTTGTACACTTGCTTTATCTAGAATGCCCTGACCTTTAATAACTGCGTCTTTCACGTGGTCTCAAATTTCTGTCACTTCTAGAGAACTGCGAGCCACCTGTGAGCCCAGATCACACCGAACGAAAGGGCTGTGGCGACCCCTACAGGCCTGGGGAGGTGTGTACGTACAAGTGCCAGAAAGGCTTCGATGAAGCTGGAGGCGACCGCAAGCTAACCTGCGACAATGGAGTCTGGCTCGGGGTCCCCCTGGTCTGTAAAGGTAAGTAATTCGAATTTGTCCCAAGACTTGCTCACGCAGTATTATTGATTTTTTCCTGTTAGATGTATCATGCACAATGCCTTCTTGGTTCATGATTTGTTATACTTCAAGTGGCACCTGGTATCGACCTAAGAACAAATGAACATGCCATTAGTGTGACACTTCAATTGATAACGTAAACTAAAACCACATTTTAATGTGTTCTGTTTAAAGGTTGTTGACCATTGGAAATTGTATGTTTGGAATGTTCTTTTTTTCTATCACTGCCAGAAAACTGTGACAACCCACCAATGCCACCCTGCTCGAACCGAAAAGACTGTAGCAATCCCTACGGGCATGATGAGGTGTGCACCTACGAATGCAAAGACGGGTACACTAAAGTCGGCGGTGACGACACGCTGACCTGCCATGATGGGGTTTGGTCCGGGAATCCACTGGTCTGTAAAGGTACGTATCTCATGGTACCTACCATTTTCTTAATCTCCAAGAAGATCCTAGGGTGGCCAAAGACAGTATCAAATTGGCCAGGTAGTATCCATTCGCCAGACAGGGCCCATACCCCTTAACCCCTTTCTGGTGATTGGATACTGTTTGGCCAATTTGATACTGTCTTTTGCCACCCTAGGATCTGCTTGGAGATTACCATTTCCTGGCTGAAATTCCAATCAAACCTGGTATACAATTTTTAACAAAATGGACATGAATATGACTATGACTGGTCGATTGAAAGCTAAGACCAAATTCCTATGATTGCTTTTTTGTCAAAAATGTGTTTAGCATTTGAAAACATTCAATGTTTTTTTCTATCACTACCAGAGGATTGTGATGAAGCGCCAACGCCAGACAACACCATTGTAAACGGCTGTGATGACCCCTACACACATGGGGAGGTGTGTAACTACCAATGCGAAATCGGGTACATGAAAACCGGCGGCGACAACAGTCTGATCTGCATTGATGGAAACTGGGACGGGGACACCCTGGTCTGTATAAAACGTACGTCTCAGTTTCTAATGTTCTCTATCCTGACGGTTTGCACGCTAACATCCATGCCTTGTTTGGGAAGTAACCATCACAAGAGGCGTTCTTCCTCTCAACTGTAGGGAAGTAGATTGCTGCAATAGCTTGTTAAAATAGCAATCTGTTCCAAGTTGTCAGGACTTCCTCAGGCAGTGTGAAATATTGTTGTAATGTCTTGTTAGATGCACAATAACTTATTCAGTCACTGCTCCAAGAACTGCTTAAGTGCAAAATACGTACCTTGAAGAAACATGATGCTTTCCAGTCAAATCTGGTGTCAAATTAAGAACTAATCAAGAACATGAGCACGACTCGTTGCTTGTCAACTAAAAACAAAATTTCTACTTCTTATTTCTTCTGTCTGAAAGTTTTGTCTTATCAATGTTGTTTTCTAACAGCGGGGTGTGCTGTTTCCCCACCAATGCCACCCAACACCCTCCGTACTGACTGTACAGCACCTTACAGCGATGGTGAAAAATGTAAATACGTATGCATCGCGGGGTACTCTGAAGTCAGCGGCGACAGCAAGCTCACCTGCAGTGGTGAAGTCTGGGTCGGGGATCCCCTGGTCTGCCAAAGTGAGTATGAAACGGTGGCTACCATATAACATGTCATCCTTAAAAGTCAACATCATTTGGCGGGTGTATGAGGTTGTACGCTTGCTTTATCTAGACTGACTTGAACTAATGTTCTTTTCCATGTCTGACTGAATTGCGAGCCATCTATGGACCCAGATCGCACTGAACGAAAGGGTGTATGAGGCTGTACACTTGCTCTATCTGAAATGCCGTAAAGTTTCAAAACTGTGTCTTTCGTATGTTCTTTTCTGTCACTTCTAGAGAACTGCGATCCACCTGTGAGCCCAGATCACACCGAACGAAAGGGCTGTGGCGACCCCTACAAACATGGGGAGGTGTGTACGTACAAGTGCCAGAAAGGCTTCGCTGAAGGTGGAGGAGACCGCGAACTGACCTGCGACAATGGAGTCTGGGTCGGGGTCCCCCTGGTCTGTAGAGGTAAGTATGTCACATTGCCTACCACTTTCTCTGTCTGTTTTCACTTTGCCATGTGCACTATGTGAAATCTAATATGGAAGAGGACCCCCAGTTGGTCTGTAAACGTAAGCAATTTGAATTTGTCCCAAGACTTGCTCACGCAGTATTATTGCTTTTTCTACTCTCCAATCATATTCTTCGACGTTCAACAACTTTTAGTCAAGAAAAAAATTGGTCTTAGTTTACAGTATCAGCTGAAGTGTCATACTAATGGCAAGTCAATACCAGGTTCAACGGGAAATCGACGGATTATTAAGTAAATCATGGATCAGGAATTGACGAAGGCACTGCGCATGATGCACCTAACAGGAAAAAGGCACTCTCATATGCCCCGTTTTTCCTGTCGCTACCCCACCAACAAATGGGTTGGTGGGGGTAGCGAGAGAAAACAAAACAGGGCATGTATAGAAAGGTAACAATCTTCCCAACCAACCTCTGAATACATATTTGGAATGTCCGGATAATTTTGGATTGTTGATAGCTAAAGCTACCTAGTACTTATAAAAAAAATCACGAAAATCTGTTCACCCCTCCTTGAGTTATAATCTTTAAAAAGTCTCAGGTGAAAATGAAATTAACTCCTGCAGTTCCAAAAAAGTCGCTATGGAGCGCAATCCCACACAACTTCAAATACAACAATGCCTTTTCACTTCCAGAAAATTGTGAAAAACCACCAACGCCACCCGGCAGCAACCGAAAAGACTGCAGTAATCCCTACGGGCATGATGAGGTGTGCACCTACGAATGCAAAGACGGGTACACCGAAGTCGGCGGTGACGACAGTCTGACATGCCATAATGGGGTCTGGGTCGGGGATCCCCTGGTCTGTAAAGGTAAGTACCTCACCTTACCTAACGGTCCTCAATTTTCCACCCATGTTATGTTCATGTATGTCTCTCTCTCTCTCTCTCTCTCTCTCTCTATATATATATATATATATATATATATATATATATATAGAGAGAGAGAGAGAGAGAGGGAGAGAGTGATAGAAAGAGAGAGAGGGGGAAAGAGACATATATATATAGAGAGAGAGGGGGGGAAGACATATATTATATAATAATTGTTGAAAATATTTACTGTTCTTTTCTATCACCACCAGAGAACTGCAAAAAGGCGCCAACACCAGACGACACCGTTCGAACCGGTTGTGACGCCCCCTACACACATGGGGAGATGTGTAACTACCAATGCGAAACCGGGTACAGAAAAACCGGCGGCAACGACAGTCTGACCTGCAATGATGGAGACTGGGACGGGGAGGAATTGGTCTGTGTAAAACGTGAGTCGCAGTGTCTATTGTTCCATATCCTGGAACCACCATTCTTGCCGTGATGTGAAATAATCACTAAAAGAGGCCTCTCTCAAACAACTGTCGGGAATGATATTGCTAGACCCTTGTTGAAATAGCAATCTGTCTCAACTTGTTAAGATTTAATTTGCTCAGGCCTACTGCCTACCTGCCTATGTGCTCAGGCCAGGTACTCGCCCCTTGCTCCCCTCCGTCTGGTTTCTCCAGCCAGCTCTATCAAGGGCAATGGTCTCTGCTCAGGCAGTTTGAAGATATTGATATTGTTATTTCTTGTTAGATGCACAATGACATATTCAGCCACTGCTAAGTGCAAAATATTCTTCTTGAAGAAAAGTGATTCTTTCTGGTCAGTCAAATCTGGAGTCTAGTAAGAAATAACCAAGAACATGGATATGACTTTATTGGTATGTCAATGTTGTTTCTTAACAGCGGACTGTGTTGTTTTCCCGCCGAACCCACCCAACACCCGCCGTGCCGCCTGTCGAGCCCCTTACAGAAGTGGTGAGAAGTGCAGATACACGTGCCTCAGGGGGTACACTGAAGTCAGCGGCGACAAGTGGCTGACATGTAACAATGAAGTCTGGGCCGGGAACCCGCTGGTCTGTAAAGGTAAGTACGTCACAGTGCCTGCCGTTGTTTCCTGGCTGTCCTCACGCTTCTATTCTAGCCTGAGTGTCAGCCCTGTTAGCTTTTGCTCGCTCCCCAAGATCCGCTACCAGCAACGCCGGAAGCGAATGCTATTTCTTTCCATCTCAAGTGTGTGACATCTCGCTAGTCTGCTGGGTTGGAAGCCAAATCCGAAGTCACGGTGTTCACAGTGTCGAAATAGTGCTTTATCACTGCGGCGAGAGTAAGCTCCAGACTGGCCCTGGCCGCGAGGCCAGGAGTACTTTATTGGTCTTCATCAGAACCGGATGTGGCACACATGCTCTAGCCTCAGTTTCTATTCCCAACATTGCTACTTTATATTGAATCTCTAATCCAAGGAATTACTAAATCTAAAGGTTTTCAGTCGAACCTGGTATCGAACTTAAAAAGAAAATGAACATGAGTGTATGTCGTCGGCTGATAACATAAGATAAGACCACATTCTTGTTTGGTTGTTTGTACGACGTTTTGTTTTCTGTCCCTCTCAGAGAATTGTAATCCTCCGCCAAGGCCGTCTAACACCGATCGAGAAGGCTGTAAATCCCCCTACAAACATGGGGAGGTGTGTAACTACCGATGCGATGCAGGGTACATGAAAACCGGCGGAGACGACAGTCTGACCTGCAATGATGGAGCCTGGGACGGAAGCTCCCTGGTCTGTACTGAAAAGACAGCAACACCGACACCGACTACGGCTCAGCAACCCAGTGAGTACCTTACAATCACTGTTTTAATGCAATTGTCACCATTATGTTTGGTCATTGCAAGCTAGCTATTATGAACACTGAAACAAGGCCTAATAAAAGTAACTTTCCCACATTTTAATATCAAAAATTCTTCGGCACAAGAAAGTAACAAGGCCTAGGGTTGCCTCCAAAATCAAAGTGACAATGATGATAAAATTTCATAGCTAAATCCCTGGAAAGACTAGCCTCATACGCCACCTGATAGATGTGCAAGAGCAACCAAAGTCTTGCCTGCTTTTGTGTAGAATGTATTCATTTTCTTAAAATTGAGTAGCCTGGAATCCATCCGTGAACGCTGTGTTTTGCTGAGACATTCCAGGCTAAAAATTGAGCCCTTGGAATTTTCTTTCCTGTTACTACCAGTGGATTGTGGCCCACCGCCAATGCCAGCCAACACTATCCGAACCGGCTGTGACGACCCCTACACACAAGGGGAGGTGTGCGACTACTTATGCGAAATCGGGTACTTAAAAACCGGCGGCGACGACAGTCTGACGTGCAACGAAGGGGTCTGGGAAGGGAACCAACTGGTCTGTGAGGGTACGTATATGTCATAGTGCCTACTGTTTACTGACGGTTTTCGTCGTGTATGTGATGTCTCCTTTGGAGGCGGCTTTCAATTTCACTATAGTCGGGGATCATGATTAGATTGTTATATTATATTGAAAGTCCTTAACCAGTTTCATCCAAGTGACCACAATTTCCTATCACTTCTAGATCATTGCCCTCGACCACCAAATGTTCCCAACACCATCCTAAGCGACTGTGTCCACCCCTTCGTGCAAAATGAGATATGTATCTACGAATGCAAACCAGAGTACACTGAAGACGGCGGCGACAACCTCAAGACCTGCTATAATCGAACTTGGATTGGGGACGACCTGGACTGTAAGGGTAAGTATCCTACCTTCATGGTTGTAGTAGTACGTTGAAAAGGGGGGGGGGGGGTGTAACGGTTGATCAAAATAAATCTTGTTTCGGTCGTCGGTTGACTAAGACGAAGTTCTTCATATTTTCTTTCTAGAACATGTCTAAAATTGGGTTTGGAATAATCCTCCCATGGTCTGTAAAAGTACGTATGTCACAGTGCCTACCATTTCCTGACTGTTTTCGCGCTTCCATCCATGCCATGTTTGTGAGATATTCTCTGGAATAGGCTTCCGAAACTACATGTAGTTGTGGGGAATTCTTATTTTTTACATTGGAATCGGAATCCAAATCTGTCCCAAATTTCTTCTTTTAAAATTGCCTCTTTGGAATGTTGTTTTCTGTCCCTACCAGAGGATTGTGGTCCACCACCCAATGTAGACAACACCGATCGGAACGGCTGCTTCGCCCCCTACAACCATGATGAGGAGTGTACCTACACATGCAAACCCGGGTTCACTCCAGACGGTGGTGGTGACACGGTGACCTGTGATGATGGAGTTTGGGATTGGAATAGACTTCCCCACATGGAATGTAAAAGTACGTATATCAAAGTGCCTACCGTTTCCTGACTGTTTGCACGCTTCCATTCATGTGTGTGAAGCATTCTCTGAAAGAGAGGCTTCCTATTTCGCAACTAGTAGTCGGGAATTCTTGTTACTCCGCGAGGGAGGTATCCTTTCTGCAGGAGTATTGTGGTCAGTCGGTTTTTCGCGTTCGCAGCTAAAACCACGGTTCCCTTTGTTTATTCGGCATGTGACTTTATACGTAGTCTGCAGACATGCCCGTGATCATGCACGTATTTTTATTTTCACCGTAGCTGTTTTCGTGGACAATGTAATATTTCAGCACCCCCTATATAGGCACCCCTACTTTTAAGAGGCATATGGGACTGGCCGCAATAAAAACATTGTTTTGCATGGGGGGGGGGGGGTTCCTTCATGCAGACGCTAGGGTGGGTCGTTAATTAGAAACAGCTGTGGGTCGCCTGTTGTTTAACTATGGGAGCTGTTTTGAAATGTGTTCGTAGCTAAAAGTCATGGTTGTCTCCGTTGTATTTCTCTGGAATTTAGTGTTCCATTATTTTCGCGATGATGCACTTTTTTTCTTTTTACCGTAGCACTTTTCATTTTAAAGTAAATTTCTATTTCAGAAACACTCCTATAATGTCGTTGACATGTTCTCGTCCGGCCGATGGGCCTGTACGTTGCGATTAAACCGCCGGTCGGGCGGGTACCGTTTTAATACTTCGTCCTACTGTTCCCAATCTGCAAAATATAAAACTTCACGGAGAATTGTCGCCTATGGCTACTTGTTACTCCGTGAAGGAGGTCAGGACCTCCGGACGGAGTGTTGTGAGTAGCTGTTTTTTTTGTGTTCGCAGTCAAAACACTGGGTTCTCCTTGTGTAATCGGCACGCAATTTTATACGCTGTCTGCGGTCATGCCCGTGTTGATGCACGAATGTGTATTTTTGCCGTTGCTGCTTTCGAGGTCAAGGTAATATTGCAGATGCACCCCTACAATTGTGAGGCAAATGGGAATGCTCCAGAAAACCCCGTTGTTTGGAATAGCGGTGGGGGGGGTGGAACTTCATGCAGTCGTGCGGAGGGGTCGATAAGTGGTACCATACGTCTTCGCAGCCAAAACGCATTGTTCTGTGCGTAGTATTTCTGTGTAATTTGGCATGTGGTGTGTCATTATGTCCGCGGTGATGCACGTCTTTTTATTTTTACAATAGCTGTTTTGATACTGGAGTAAATGCTTATTTTTGAAACATCCCCGTAATGTCGTTGAGATGTTTTCGCCCGGGTATGTGACCGGTAGTAACTCGCGGTGCTGGCTGCAAATGTTGCTAATTAATATTGCTAACTGGTTTTTGGCCAGGCCAGTCGCGCTTAACTGATGTATGTATGTATGGAAGACCCATAACCGTGAGCGGTCGTAGGGGCATCATGGCAGCCAGCAGCATGTCTGGACCTGCGCCATGATGTTTCCCCTATCCGAGGGGCGTCCCTAACCGAAGCTAGGTACTCATTTACACATGAGTGAAGTGAGGAAAGTCGTGTAAAGTGCCTTTCCCAAGGGCACAAGATCGGTGCACAATGTGGGGTTCGAACCCGCGACCTCTGGGGTGTGAGCCGAACGCGCTACCGACTGCGCCACAAGACCCCACTCTTTTACTGATAAACGAGTGGCTTTACTGATAAAGGGCCATAAAGTGCAACTGTTGGCCATTATGTAACTGTTTAATGTTTGTCTGGCAACTTTTTCAGATTATTTGCTTATGATAAGTATTCCTTATTTAAGTGATATAACAGGAATGGTAAGACGCTGGGACTGTCTTTCTTACTAGTGACACTACCATGATAGTCCGATCTTTATGTGAATGCAATGATTGTGTGAGTGATTAAAATGAACTTCGAATTTGAAGCACAGTATCTTTACACGTCCTGAGAGCAGTAATGGATTTAGGTCTTTTTATGTTTTATGGTCTGCCTAATGTCTGCACAGTAGGTCTGGCGTTGACGCTTGGGGTTATTTTTGTTGCAAAATATAAAACTTCACGGAGGATTGTCACCTATGGCTTCTTGTTTTTGTTACATTGGAATCGCGGAATCCAAATCTGTCGCAAATTTTCTCTTTTAAAATTGCCTCTTTGGAATGTTGTTTTCTGCCCCTTCCAGAGAATTGTAATCCACCACCAGTGCTAGCCAACGCCATCCGAGGCGGCTGTGTCGCCCCCTACAAACATGGGGTGGTGTGTACCTACACATGCATCGCCGGGTTCAATCCAGACGGCGGCGGGAACATGGTGACCTGCGATGATGGAGTTTGGGATTGGAATAGACTTCCTCCCATGGAATGTAACGAAGGTACGTAATAATACTACTGTGTATGTAACACTAACAGTGCCTTCCGTTTCCTGACTGTTTTTCACGCCTCTGTATATCCATGCCGTGTATGCCATGACCTATTCCTAGGAAGAGGCTTCCAACTTAGATTTTAGAGTCTTAGATTTCCATACAGTGTGAAATATTTGATTATTACGTGTTAGATGTAACATGAGCATTTCGAATGTTGTCAGGACAAGGGGGAGGACCAGGAATCGGTTGCGATGAACCACCTACGCCAGGGGCCTTCGCCGAACTATTGGGCTGCGACAGATTTGGCCCCCCCTACCTAGTTGGGACCTTGTGTGACTATGAATGCAAACCAAAGAGAATTTATGCCGAGGGCTCGTACAATGTGGAGTGTGGGGCGGGTGGAATCTGGGTATTTTTTGGGCCTGGGGGCCGCCTGACATGTAGAGGTATGTATGTTACGGTGCATTCTATTTCCTGGTAGTTTTCGCGGTTTATTAAACCTTGAGGATTGTCGAGGGCCTCGTCGAAATTAAGAATGTGATTTATTAAGGATGATAATGATTACCGTTTGTAATGCCATTATAGATCCAAATGAACAGAAAAAAATATGTAGTCAGTTTCAACAAAAGACAAAACAAATGTAATTACATTTATATTTAAAAATAATAATATTTTTGCCAATGAATATTTAAGACAACGAAAAGAAACAATTTTGTGAAACAAATTTGATGTGGAATCAAGAAGTTAAACATCATTGGTGTAAACTAAGAACATGTTTTTTTCTGGTGTTGTTGTCTAGAATGAGTCTGAAAATTGTGTCTTCCCAATGTTTTTTGTCCTATCAGTGGGAAGGCGTTGTGAAGATCTACCACCAAGGCCACTTAACGCCTTGCAAGACGGCTGTGGGTGGCCTTACGAACATTGCGAGAAATGTAGCTACACATGCAGAGACGGATACACTACTGACGGCGGCCGCAACGAGGTGGAATGTGATGATGGAACATGGGTTCCGATAAATCCCCCATTAATGGAATGTAAAAGTACGTAATATGTAACAGTTTGTGTACCAATTTCTTGTTTTTGTCCAATTACATGTATGCCTTGTTCAATTCCCGGTCCATAAAATACTAAATTTGAAACTTTGTACCAACGTCTTTGGAATGTTGTTTTCTGTCACTACCAGAGGATTGTGATCCACCACCACCAGTGCTAGCCAACACCATCCGAGGCGGATGTGTCGCCCCCTACAAACATGGGGAGGTGTGTACCTACACATGCATCGCTGGGTTCTGTCCGGATCCAGACGGCGGCACCGGCAACATGGTGACCTGCGATGATGGAATTTGGGTTTGGAATAACTTTCCCATGGTCTGTAAACGTAAGTATGTAACAGTGTCTATAATTTCCTATTTTTCACGCATCTGTCTATCCATGTCATGTGTGTGTCGAAGTCTTCCCGGCCTTCCTACTTTGCAACCGTCAAATTGGTAGATTGAATTTCCCAAACTGTTCCAAATTTCCCTTACCTACGACTTCTTCAGACAGTGTAAAAGGTGCTTGGCTAAGAATTGTTAATTACTTATGGGGTTAGGCAGCATGAAGAAAATTAAAACATTGAGGTAAATATTGCCTGTTGGCTGTAACTTTATCAATGCCTGGTTCACAAAGTTCTAAATCTGAAACTTTGTTATATACATGATTCGTCGGTTGATAGTGTAAGCTGAGGCCAAATTCTTGTTTCCATCCAGAATGCGTTTAGCGTTGAAAATTGTGTCTATCGAATGTTGTTTTCTGTCACTACCAGTGGATTGTGGCCCACCACCAATGCTAGACTACGCCATCCTAGACGGCTGTGTCGCCCCCTACAAACATGGGGACAAGTGTAACTACCATTGCTTCCCTGAGTTCTGTCCGGATCCAAATGGCGGCACCGGCGACATGGTGACCTGCGATAATGGCATTTGGGTTTGGAATAATCCTCCTCCCATTGAATGTAAAAGTACGTATGTCACAGTGCCTATGATTTCCTATTTTTCACGCATCTGTCTATCCATGCCATGTGTGTGTGAATTCTTCCCGGCCCCAGGAAGATGCTTCCTATTTTGCAACCGTCACTACCATCAAATTGCTAGATTGAATTTCCCAAACTGTTTCAAATTTCCCCTTACTTACGACTTCTTCAGACAGTGTAAAAGGTGTTTGGCTAAGAATTGTTTATTACTGTACTTATGGGGTTAGGCAGCATGAAGAAAATTAAAACATTGAGGTAAATATTGCCTGTTGGCTGCAACTTTATCAATGCCTGGTTCACAAAGTTCTAAATCTGAAATTTTGTTATATACATGATTCGTCGGTTGATAGTGTAAGCTGAGGCCAAATTTTTCATCCAGAATGCGTTTAGCGTTGAAAATTGAATGTTGTTTTCTGTCACTACCAGTGGATTGTGATCCACCACCAGTGCTAGACAACACCAATATAGACTGTGTCGCCCCCTACAAACATGGGGACGAGTGTAACTACGAATGCATCGCTGGGTACTGTCCGGATCCAGACGGCGGCACCGGCAACATGGTGACCTGCGATGATGGAATTTGGGTTTGGAATAATCTTCCCCGCATGGAATGTAAAAGTACGTATGTAACAGTGCCTGCCGTTTTCTGTTTTTCCTGTTTTCCTGTCTAACCATGTCATGTGTGTGTCGAAGCCTTCCCGGCCTTCCTATTTTATATTTTTATAACAGTAAAAAATCCTCAAATTGCTACATTGAACTTCCCAAACTGTTCACAATTTTCCCTTAGCCACGACTTCTTCAGACAGTGTAAAAGATGTTTGACTAAGAATTGTTTATTACTTATGGGGTCAGGCAGCATGAGGAAAATTAAAACATTGGGTTCATATTGCCTGTTGGCTGTAACGTTATTCATTGTTCAATGCCTGGTTCACAAAGTTCTAAATCTGAAACTTTGTTGTATGTGACTTGTCGGTTGATAGTGTAGAATGAAAATTGATGAAAATTGTGTCTTTTGTGGAATGTTTTTTTCTGTCACTGCCAGAGGATTGTGATCCACCGCCAAATATAGACGACACCATCAGAGACTGTGTCGCCCCCTACAAACATGGAGACGTGTGTAACTACGAATGCAAAAACGGGTTCTGTCCGGATCCATACGGCGGCACCGGCGACATGGCGACCTGCAATGATGGAAATTGGGATTGGAATAATCTTCCCCCCATGGAATGTAAAAGTACGTATGTAAAAATTCATGATTCCATTCCTGCCGTCCTTTGTCTCACCCTAATGTATCAAACTCTCTCTGTCACAGTGCAGAGCCAGATTAAGACCAAAAATGGAATGTTGCTGCCACATCTGGGTTGGAGCTGCCCAGAGCTCCCTTAGCAGTCTCGTCAAAATTAAAAAAGTTTACGAAATCTTGTTGGGAGTGTTTCGCCACTAAGCTTCCATGGAAGAAAATCGTTGTTACTTTCTTCTCCCATACGACATCTCTCAGGAGAACAATCAACACTCAAAGCTTCTTTGAATTTCCTAAACTGTCAGGAATCATTGAAATATTAAGAACATGACACTGACATATGTCTGCTTATGGCATATACTTCTCTATCAGCTGGCTATGGGATAAGGCAGCGGGGAAGAAAGTTAGCTGTAACATGACCAATGCTTTAATTTCTTCAATGCCTTGTGCAAAAGACTATTCTTGATCTTTGAACAACTAAATCCGTTAATAGTGGCAAATTCTTGTCTGTTTTCTATCTACAATGTATTCGATAACGTTTGTCTCCGAAATGTTCTTTTCTATCACCGCTAGAGGATTGCGAGGATCCACCAGACCCAGAAGACAGGGATCTAACCGGCTGCGACCCCCCTGGTCCTCCCTACAAGCATTGGGCTGTGTGTCACTACGAATGCGCAGAAGGGTACACTGGTGACGGCGGGGACGGCGGGCTCACCTGTAATGATGGAGTCTGGGAGGAGTCCTACGATCCCCTGTCCTGTCTACGTACGTATGTCTCTGTGCCCGCCGTTTCCTGGCGTTTATCTGGGCGCTTCATTTATATTTAATGGTACTTTGTCTAGAATGTGTTTGGAAAACGTGTATTTGAAGTTTTTTTTGTCCAGCGAATTGTATGTAACATGGGCAATGTCTTGTTCAATTGCTGATTTGTGAACTCATTAACCGGATTAAAACCTGATTTTGAACAAAAGTCTGTTGATAATGTAAACTAATGCCAAATTCCACAGCGGCAACGACTACAACCGGTACTACGCCTCCACCTACAACTACCACAGCGCCACCTACAACTACCACAGCGCCGCCCACTACAACCACGGCTCCGCCTACAACCACCACAGCGCCACCGACTACAACTACAGCTCCGCCTACAACCACCACAGCGCCACCCACAACCACCACAGAGCCACCCACTACAACCACGCCTCCACCTACAACTACAACGGAGCCACCCACTACTACTACGCTTCAGACTACAACTACCATACGTATGTATCTTTCAAGCAGTGTTATGTATGCCAATGAAATGACATTGTGATAAAGATAATATGAATAAATGAATGAAGACCTTTAAGTCTGATAGGAAGTGCTTTTTGTTAGATTGCAAGATTAAAATCCGAATCTACTCCCAAATTTCCCTTTCAGCCAGGACATGCTCATCGGGTGGTTGTTTAATAAGTTTTTTTAGCTATCGCGTTCATATATAAACACCGCCACATAAGATCCCAAGATTTCGTCTAAAATATTGAGATCTTTGGAATATATCTTGAGTGTGTCCAATTTTAACGAAGCGTGAAGCCCCCCGCTGGGGGTCATTATGATCCGCTATGGCAGAGACGTTTTTGACAAAATATTGGATATGTACCTCTAAGCTGTAAACAGCCAGAGAGATTAGTCCAAAGTGCTCTGCTCAGTCCAATAATAAGAATGCGTTTAACGTTGATAAAAATTGTGTCTATCGAATGTTGTTTTCTGTCACTAGATTGTGATCCACCGCCAAATATAGACAACACCATCATAGACTGTGTCGCCCCCTACAAACATGGGGACGAGTGTACCTACACATGCATCGCTGGGTACTGTCCGGATCCAGACGGCGGCACCGGCAACATGGTGACCTGCGTGGATGGAGTTTGGTTTTGGAATAATCTTCCCCCCATGGAATGTAAAAGTACGTATGTAACATTTGCCTACCGTTTACTGTTTTAATCGTATCTGTCTATCCATGCCATGTGTGTGAAGTCTTCCCGGCCCCAATTTCAGGTTATTCGGATTTAACATTAGGGCACAATAGCCAAAAATAAACATTTTTTGTCTGAAAATAGCCAAAAAGCCATATTTCACACAGTTTTAAAGTCGTGTATGTCAAAAGCGTCAATTGCATTCTTTGGACATGTGTCCAAGGTATCCCCATACCGAATTTCAGGTCATTTGGATTTAATATTAGGGCACAGGAGCGAAAATAGTCAAAAAGCCCTATTTTTCACAATTTTAAAGTGGTGTATGTCAAAACCTTGCATGAGGTTTTGTAGACATATGTCCAAGGTATCCCCATACCAAATTTCAGGTCATTTGGTTTTATTACCAGGGCTCCAGATCCCAAAATGTATATTTTTAGGTTGAAAATTGCCAAAAAATCATCTCGAGATGCTATGGAAAAATCTCAAGATGGTTTAGAAATATCTTGAGACCTTTCGTTTTCATCTTAAGATTTTCTGAAAGATCTTGAGATTGTCACATAAGATCTCAAGATTTCGTCTAGAATATTGAGATCTTTGAGATATTGAGCGTGAATTATGATCCGCTATGGCAGAGAAGTTTTTGACAAAATATTGGATATGTACCTCTTGGCTGTAAACAGCCGGAGAGATTAGTCCAAAGTGCTCTGCTCAGTCCAATAACAAGAATGCGTTTAACGTTAATAAAAATTGTGTCTATCGAATGTTTTCTTCTGTCACTACCAGAGGATTGTGATCCACCGCCAAATATAGACGACACCATTATTGACTGTGTCGCCCCCTTCAAACATGGGGACGAGTGTAACTACGAATGCAAAAACGGGTTCTGTCCGGATCCAGACGGCGGCACCGGCAACATGGCGACCTGCGAGGATGGAGTTTGGGTTTGGGATAATCCTCCTCCCATAGAATGTAAAAGTACGTATGTAACAGTGACTACACTGTTAACTGTTTTTCACGCATCTGTCTATCCATGCCATGTGTGTGTAAAGTCTTCCCAACCCCAGGAAGAGGCATCCTATTTTGCAACCATCAAAAATCCTCAAATTGCCAGGTTGAATTTCCCAAACTGTTCCAAATTTTCCCTTAGCGACGACTTCTTCAGACAGTGTAAAAGATGTTTGGCTAAGAATTGTTTATTACTTATGGGACTAGGCACATGTAGAAAATTAAAATATTGGGTCAATATTGCCTGTTGGCTGTAACGTTATTCATTGTTCAATGCCTGGTTCACAAAGTTCTAAGTCTGAAACTTTGTTTTATGTGACTCGTCGGTTGATAGTGTAAGCTAAGACCGAATCCCTCCCTGTTTTTCATCTAGAATGCGGTTAACGTTGATGAAAATTGTGTCTTTGGAATTTTTTTCTGTCATTGCCAGAGGATTGTGATCCACCGCCAAATATAGACAACACCATCATAGACTGTGTCGCCCCCTACAAACATGGGGACGAGTGTAACTACGAATGCAAAAACGGGTTCTGTCCGGATCCAGACGGCGGCACCGGCAACAAGGCGACCTGCGAGGATGGAGTTTGGGTTTGGGATAATCCTCCTCCCATAGAATGTAAAAGTACGTATGTAACATTGCCTATCGTTTCCTGGTTTTCACGCATCTGTCTATCCATGCCATGTGTGTGTGAAGTCTTCCTGGCCCCAGGAAGATTCTTCCTATTTCGCAACCGTCTAAAATCCTCAAATTGCTAGGTTGAATTTCCCAAACTGTTCCAAATTTCCCCTTAGCTACGACTTCTTCAGACAGTGTAAAAGGTGTTTGGCTAAGTATTGTTTATTACTTATGGGACTAGGCACATGTCGAAAATTAAAATATTGGGTCAATATTGCCTGTTGGCTGTAACGTTATTCATTGTTCAATGCCTGGTTCACAAAGTTCTAAGTCTGAAACTTTGTTATATATGACTGGTCGGTTGATAGTGTAACCTAAGACCGAATCCCTCCCTGTTTTCCATTGCGAATGCGTTTAACGCTGATGAAAATTGTGTGTATCGAATGTTTTCTTCTGTCACTACCAGAGGATTGTGGCGCACCACCAGTGCTAGACAACGCCAATCAAAACGGCTGTGTCGCCCCCTACAAACATGGGGACGAGTGTAACTACCATTGCATCGCTGGGTTCTGTCCGGATCCAGACGGCGGCGCCGGCGACATGGTGACCTGCGAGGATGGAGTTTGGGTTTGGGATAACCCTCCTCCCATAGAATGTAAAAGTAAGTATGTAACAGTGCCTATACTATTTCTTGTTTTTCACGCATCTGTCTATCCATGTCATGTGTGTGTGGAGTCTTCCCGGCCCCAGGAAGAGGCATCCAATTTTGCAACCATCAAAAATCCTCAAATTGCCAGGTTTGAATTTCCCAAATTGTTGCAAATTTTCCCTTAGCCACGACTTCTTCAGACAGTGTAAAAGGTGTTTGGCTAAGAATTATTACTTATTGGATTTGGCAGCATGAAGAAAATCAAAATATTGGGTTCAATATTGCCTGTTAGCTGTAAAGTTATTCATTGTTCAATGCCTGCTTCACAAAGTTCTAAATCTGAAGCTTCGTTAGACATGACTCGTCGGTTGATAGTGTAAGCTGAGGCCATATTCTTCTGTTTTCCATCTAGAATGCGTTTAACGTTGATGAAAAAAAAGTGTCTATCGAATGTTGTTTTCTGTCACTACCAGTGGATTGTGGCCCACCACCAGTGCTAGCTAACACCAATCGAGGCGGATGTGTCGCCCCCTACAAACATGGGGACAAGTGTAACTACCATTGCATCGCTGGGTTCTGTCCGGATCCAGACGGCGGCACCGGCAACATGGTGACCTGCGATGATGGAATTTGGGTTTGGAATAACTTTCCCATGGTCTGTAAACGTAAGTATGTAACAGTGTCTATAATTTCCTATTTTTCACGCATTTGTCTATCCATGCCATGTGTGTGTGAAGTCTTTCCGACCCCAGGAAGATGCTTCCTATTTTGCAACCGTCAAAATCATCAAATTGCCAGGTTGAATTTCCCCAACTGTTCCAAAATTTCCCTTAGCGACGACTTGTTCAGACACTGTAAAAGATGTTTGGCTAAGAATTGTTTATTACTTATGGAATTAGGCAGCATGAACACATTAAATATTGGGCTCAATATTGCCTGTTGGCTGTAACGCAATTCATTGTCCAATGCCTGGTTCACCAAGTTCTACATTTTGTAGATTAAAACGTTGTTATATATGACTCGTCGGTTGATAGTGTAAGCTGAGACCGAATCCCTCCCTGTTTTCCATCTAGAATGCGTTTAACGTTGAAAATTGTGTCTATGGAATGTTGTTTTCTGTCACTACCAGTGGATTGTGGCCCACCACCAGTGCTACCCAACACCATCCGAGGCGGATGTGTCGCCCCCTACAAACATGGGGACAAGTGTAACTACCATTGCATCGCCGGGTTCTGTCCGGATCCAGACGGCGGCACCGGCGACATGGTGACCTGCGATGATGGATTTTGGGTTTGGAATAACTTTCCCATGGTCTGTAAACGTAAGCATGTAACAGTGTCTATAATTTCCTATTTTTCACGCATCTGTTTATCCATGTCATCATGTGTGTGTCGAAGTCTTCCCGGCCTTCCTATTTCGCAACCGTCAAATTGGTAGATTGAATTTCCCAAACTGTTCCAAATTTCCCTTACCTACGACGTCTTCAGACAGAGTAAAAGATGTTTGGCTAAGAATTGTTTATTACTGATGGTATTAGGCAGCATGAAGAAAATTAAAACATTGGATTCATATTGCCTGTTGGCTGTTACATTATTCATTGCTCAATGCCTGGTTCACCAAGTTCTAAATCTGAAACTTTGTTATATATGACTGGTCGGTTGATAGTGTAAGTTGAGGTCAAATTCTTCTGTTTTCCATCTAGAATGCGTTTAGCGTTGAAAATTGTGTCTATCGAATGTTGTTTTCTGTCACTACCAGTGGATTGTGGCCCACCTCCAGTGCTAGCCAACACCATCCGAGGCGGATGTGTCGCCCCCTTCAAACATGGGGAGGTGTGTACCTACACATGCATCGCTGGGTTCTGTCCGGATCCAGACGGAGGAGCCGGCGACCTGGTGATCTGCAACAATGGAATTTGGTTTTGGAATAATCCTCCTCCCATGGTCTGTAAAAGTACGTATGTAAAAGTGCTTATTGTTTCCTCTTTTTCACGCATCTGTCTCTACATTTCATCTGTGTGTGAAGTCTTCCCGGTACCAGGAAGATGCTTCCTATTTTGCAACCATCAAAAATCCTTAAATTGCTAGATTGAATTTCCCAATCTTTAGGCACTAATCCTTCACACAGTGTAAATAAAACATATTAGCACACTGACTTAGCTGCTTGGCTATGAACTGTTTAATAGTTATGGGATTAGGCGGCATGGAGACACTTAAAATATTGGGCTCAATATTGCCTGTTGGCTGTAACGTTATTCATTGTTCAATGCCTGCTTCACAAAGTTCTAAATCTGAAACTTTGTTAGATATGATTCGTCAGTTGATAGTGTAAGCTGAGGCCATATTCTTCTGTTTTCCATCCAGAATACGTTTAGCGTTGAAAATTGTATCTATCGAATGTTGTTTTCTGTCACTACCAGTGGATTGTGGCCCACCTCCAGTGCTACCCAACGCCATTCGAGGCGGCTGTGTCGCCCCCTACAAACATGGGGACAAGTGTAACTACCATTGCATCGCTGGGTTCTGTCCGGATCCAGACGGCGGCGCCGGCGACATGGTGACCTGCAATGATGGATTTTGGTTTTGGAATACTCCTCCTCCCATGATCTGTAAAAGTAAGTATGTAACAGTGCCTACACTGTTTCCTGTTTTTCACGCAACTGTCTATCCATGCCATGTGTGTGTGAAGTCTTCCCGACCCCAGGAAGATGCTTCCTATTTTGCAACCATCAAAAATTATCAAATTGCCAGGTTGAATTTCCCAATTTTCCCTTACCTATGACTTCTTCAGACAGTGTAAAAGATATTTGGCTAAGAATTATTTATTACTTATGGGATTGGGCAGCATGCTGACATATTGGGTTCAATATTGCCTGTTGGCTGTAACGCAATTCCTTGTTCAATGCCTGCTTCACAAAGTTCTAAATCTGAAACTTTGTTATATATGACTCGTCGGTACGGTTGATAGTGTAAGCCAAGGCCAAATTCCTCTGTTTTCTATCTAGAATTGCGTTTAGCGTTGAAAATTGTGTCTATCGAATGTTGTTTTCTGTCACCACCAGTGGATTGTGGCCCACCACCAATGCTAGACTACGCCATCCGAGACGGCTGTGTCGCCCCCTACAAACATGGGGACAAGTGTACCTACCATTGCTTCCCTGAGTTCTGTCCGGATCCAGACGGCGGTACCGGCGACATGGCGACCTGTAATAATGGCATTTGGGTTTGGAATAATCCTCCTCCCATGGTCTGTAAAAGTACGTATGTAACAGTGCCTATAATAGTGGGGTCGTGTGGCGTAGCGGTAGCGTCTTCGACCCAGACTCGAGAGGGCGAGGGTTCGAATCCTGCCCGATGCCACCGATCTTGTGCCCTTGGGAAAGGCACTTTACACGACTTTCCTCACTTCACTTAAATGCTGAGGTCACATCTCCAAACCGGGGCCCGGCCGGGCTGCTTCGATTAATGAAAAATCAATAATTTACATCAGTAATATACGCAAAGAGTTCCAATTATTAATTTTGCCGCCTTTTTTGTGCTGTGTTGTCTTTTACATCATACTTTTCGTTTCATAAGACTACCCGGCCGGGCCCTGTTTTGGAAATGTGACCTCAGCATAAGGTGGATATGAGTACCTAGCTTCGGTTAGGGACGTCCCTAGGATAGGACGTTAAATGGAGGTCCCGTGTTTGGGAGAGCCGAACCCCACGCACGTTAAAGAACCCACCGCACTTATCGAAAAGAGTAGGGGACGTTCCCGGTGTGAGTGGTTCAAACATTACAGTCCGGTCTCAGGTTTGACATCTTTGAAGAGGTGATAGTCACCTGTTATGTCAATCCTTCCACAAATGTGGTAAATCGTCATAAAATAACATGAAATTTCCTATTTTTCACGCATCTGTCTATCCAATTATCGAATGTTGTTTTCTGTCACCACCAGTGGATTGTGGTCCACCACCAATGCTAGACTACGCCGACCTAGACGGCTGTGTCGCCCCCTACAAGCATGGGGACAAGTGTACCTACCATTGCTTCCCTGAGTTCTGTCCGGATCCAGACGGCGGCACCGGCAACATGGTGACCTGCGATGATGGAGTTTGGGTTTGGAATAATCCTCCTCCCATTGAATGCAAAAGTAAGCATGTAACAGTGCCTATGATTTCCTATTTTTCACGCATCTGTCTATCCATGCCATGTGTGTGTGAAGTCTTTCCAACCCCAGGAAGATGCTTCCTATTTTGCAACCGTCACTACCATCATATTGCCAGGTTGAATTTCCCAAAATGTTCCAAATTTCCCCTTACCTACGACTTCTTCAGACAGTGTAAAAGGTATTTGGCTAAGAATTGTTTGTTACTTATGGAATTAGGCAGCATGAAGAAAATTAATACATTGAGTTAAATATTGCCTGTTGGCTGTAACTTTATCAATGGGTGGTTCACAAAGTTCTAAATCTGAAACTTTGTTATATGTGACTCGTCGGTTGATAGTGTAAGCTAAGGCCAAATTTTTCTGTTTTTCCATCTAGAATGCGTTTAGAGTTGAAAATTGTGTCTATCGAATGTTGTTTTCTGTCACTACCAGTGGATTGTGGTCCACCACCAATGCTAGACTACGCCGACCTGGACGGCTGTGTCGCCCCCTTCAAACATGGGGACGTGTGTGACTACCATTGCTTCGCCGGGTTCTGTCCGGATCCAGAAGGCGGCACCGGCGACATGGTGACCTGCGAGGATGGAATTTGGGTTTGGAATAATCCTCCTCCCATTGAATGTAAAAGTAAGTATGTAACAGTGCCTATATGTTTTTCACGCATCTGTCTATCCATGCCATGTGTGTGAAGTCCTCCCGGCCCCAGAAAGATGCTTCCTATTTTGCAACCATCAAAAATCCTCAAATTGCTAGATTGAATTTCCCAATTTTCCCTTACCTACGTCTTCTTCAGACAGTGTAAAAGATATTTGGCTAAGAATTGTTTATTACTTATTGGATTGGGCAGCATGATGACATATTGGGTTCAATATTGCCTGTTGGCTGTAACGCAATTCCTTGTTCAATGCCTGGTTCACAAAGTTCTAAATGTGAAACTTTGTTATATGTGACTCGTCGGTTGATAGTGTAAGCTAAGGCCAAATTTTTCTGTTTTTCCATCTAGAATGCGTTTAGAGTTGAATATTGTGTCTATCGAATGTTG
Organism: Branchiostoma belcheri; assembly: GCF_001625305.1. Taxonomy (NCBI): domain Eukaryota; kingdom Metazoa; phylum Chordata; class Leptocardii; order Amphioxiformes; family Branchiostomatidae; genus Branchiostoma; species Branchiostoma belcheri. The sequence goes on from NW_017804353.1 coordinate 1,219,583, forward strand.
TTTTCTTTCACTACCAGTGGATTGTGGTCTACCACCAATGCTAGACAACGCCAATGTAAACTGTTTCCCCCCCTTCAAACATGGGGACGAGTGTGAGTACTATTGCTTCCAAGGGTACTGTCCGGATCCAGACGGCGGCACCGGCGACATGGTGACCTGCGAGGATGGAGTTTGGGTTTGGAATAATCCTCCCCCCATGGAATGTAAAAGTACGTATGTAACAGTGCCTATAATTTCCTATTTTTCACGCATCTGTCTATCCATGCCATGTGTGTGAAGTCCTCCCGGCCCCAGAAAGATGCTTCCTATTTTGCAACCATCAAAAATCCTCAAATTGGTAGATTGAATTTCACAATTTTCCCTTACCTACAACGTCTTCAGACAGTGTAAAAGATATTTGGCTAAGAATTATTTATTACTTATTGGATTGGGCAGCATGATGACATATTGGGTTCAATATTGCCTGTTGGCTGTAACGCAATTCATTGTTCAATGCCTGGTTCACAAAGTTCTAAGTCTGAAACTTTGCTATATATGACTCGTCGGTTGATAGTGTAAGCTAAGGCCAAATTCTTCTGTTTTCCATTGAGAATGCGTTTAGCGTTGATGGAAATTGTGTCTTTGGAATGTTTTTTTTCTGTCACTACCAGTGGATTGTGATCCACCGCCAAATATAGACACCACCATTATGGACTGTGTCGCCCCCTTCAAACATGGGGACGAGTGTAACTACGAATGCAAAGACGGGTTGCCGCCACATCTGGGTTGGTGGTGACTAGAGCTCCCTAAGCAGTCTCGTCAAAATTCAAAAAGTTGTTGGGATCGTTTCGCCACTTCTACGGAAGCAAATCACCCTAACTTTCATCTCCCATACAACATCTCTCAGGAGAACATTCAACACTCAAAGCTTCTTTGAATTTCCTAAACTGTCAGGAATCATTGAAATATTAAGAACATGACACTGACATCTGTCTGCTTATGGCATATGCTTCTCTATCAGTTGGCTATGGGATAAGGCAGCGGGGAAGAAAGTTTAGATGTTAGCTGTAGCATGAGCAATTTGTTCAATGCCTTGTACAATAGACTATTCCTGGTCTAATAGTGGCAAATTATTGTCTGTTTTCTATCTATAATGTATTCGATAACGCTTGTCTCCGAAATTTTCTTTTCTATCGCCGACAGAGGATTGTGAGGATCCACCAGACCCAGAAGACAGGGATCTACTCTACTGTGACCCCCCTGGTCCTCCCTACAAGCATTGGGCTGTGTGTTACTACGAATGCGCAGAAGGGTACACTGGTGACGGCGGGGACGGCAGTCTCACCTGTAATGATGGAGTCTGGGAGGAGTCCTACGATCCCCTGTCCTGTCTACGTACGTGTGTCTCTGTGCCTGCCATTTTCTGGCGTTTATCTGGGCGCTTCATTTATATTTAATGGTACTTTGTCTAGAATGTGTTTGGAAAACGTGTATTTGAAGTTTTTTCTGTCCAGCGAATTTTATGTAACATGGGCAATGTCTTGTTCATTTGCTGGTTTGTGAACTCCTTACCCGGATTAAAACCTGATTTTGAACAAAAGTCTGCTGATAATGTAAACTAATGTCAAATTCCACAGCAGCAACGACTACAACCGGTACTACGCCTCCGCCTACAACTACCACAGCGCCGCCCACAATGTTCTATATATGTTTGATCTGGAGTTCATGTCATGAAATTGAACATAAACAACCATTGATTAATGTGCAAACTCAGAACAACTTCCAGGATGTCTTCCCAATTTGGTCTGTTTTCTAACATCCGTCTCCGTCACCAGATCCAACTTCGACTCCAACTCCGACTCCGACTACAACTCCGACTACAACTCCGACTACAACACCGACTACAACACCAACAACACCACCTACAAGTCCCTCTTCACCTGCTACAACATATCCACTCACAACTTCGACAGCACCGCCTACAACCACCACAGCGCCACCCACTACAACCACGCCTCCACCTACAACCACCACAGCGCCACCCACTACAACCACGCCTCCACCTACAACTACCACGGAGCCACCCACTACAACCACGCCTCCACCTACAACCACCACAGCGCCGCCCACTACAACCACGCCTCCACCTACAACCACCACAGCGCCACCGACTACAACTACGGCTCCGCCTACAACCACCACAGCGCCACCGACTACAACT
>NW_017804353.1:1221827-1227323 GCF_001625305.1 Branchiostoma belcheri
GCCTACAACTACCACGGAGCCACCCACTACAACCCTGCCGGGAGGGCCTACAACTACCACGGAGCCACCCACTACAACCCTGCCGGGAGGGCCTACAACTACAGTGTTTTGTATGCCAATGAAATGACATTGTGATAAAGATAATATGAATAAATGAATGAAGACCTTTAAGTCTGATAGCAAGTGCTTTTTGTTAGATTGCAAGATTGAAATCCGAATCTACTCCCAAATGTCCCTTTCAGCCAGGACGTGCTCATCGAGTGGTTGTTTAATAAGTTTTTTTAGCTATCGCGTTCATATATAAACAACGCCACATAAGATCTCAAGATTTCGTCTAAAATATTGAGATCTTTGGAATATATCTTGAGTTTGTCCATTTTTAACGAAGCGTGAAGACCCCCGCTGGGGGTCATTATGATCCGCTATGGCAGAGAAGTTTTTGACAAAATATTGGATATGTACCTCTAAGCTACAGCCAGAGAGATTAATCCAAAGTGCTCTGCTTAGTCCAATAATAAGAATGCGTTTAACGTTGATAAAAACTGTGTCTATCGAATGTTGTTTTCTGTCACTAGATTGTGATCCACCGCCAATTGTAGACAACACCATCAAAGACTGTGTCGCCCCCTACAAACATGGGGACGAGTGTACCTACACATGCATCGCTGGGTACTGTCCGGATCCAGACGGCGGCACCGGCGACATGGTGACCTGCGAGGATGGAGTTTGGGTTTGGGATAATCCTCCTCCCATAGAATGTAAAAGTACGTATGTAACAGTGCCTACACTGTTTCCTGTTTTTCACGCATCTGTCTATCCATGCCATGTGTGTGTGGAGTCTTCCCAACCCTAGGAAGAGGCATCCTATTTTGCAACCATCAAAAATTCTCAAATTGCCAGGTTGAATTTCCCAAACTGTTCCAAATTTTCCCTTAGCTACGACTTCTTCACACAGTGTAAAAGATGTTTGGCTAAGAATTGTTTATTACTTATGGGATTAGGCACATGTAGAAAATTAAAATATTGGGTCAATATTGCCTGTTGGCTGTAACGTTATTCATTGTTCAATGCCTGGTTCACAAAGTTCTAAATCTGAAACTTTGTCAGATATGACTCGTCGGTTGATAGTGTAAGCTAAGACCGAATCCCTGTTTTCCATTGAGAATGCGTTTAACGTTGATGAAAATTGTGTCTATCGAGTGTTGTTTTCTGTCACTACCAGTGGATTGTGGCCCACCACCAGTGCTAGACTACGCCGACCTAGACGGCTGTGTCGCCCCCTTCAAACATGGGGACGAGTGTAACTACCATTGCTTCGCTGGGTTCTGTCCGGATCCAGACGGCGGCACCGGCGACATGGTGACCTGCGAGGATGGAATTTGGGTTTGGAATAATCCTCCTCCCATTGAATGTAAAAGTAAGTATGTCACAGTGCCTATGATTTCCTATTTTTCACGCATCTGTCTATCCATGCCATGTGTGTGAAGTCCTCCCGGCCCCAGAAAGATGCTTCCTATTTTGCAACCGTCACTACCATCAAATTGCCAGGTTGAATTTCCCAAACTGTTCCAAATTTTCTCTTACCTACGACTTCTTCAGACAGTGTAAAGATGTTTGGCTAAGAATTGTTTGTTACTTATGGGGTTAGGCAGCATGAAGAAAATTAAAACATTGAGTTAAATATTGCCTGTTGGCTGTAACTTTATCAATGCCTGGTTCACAAAGTTCTAAATCTGAAACTTTGTTATATGTGACTCGTCGGTTGATAGTGTAAGCTGAGGCCAAATTCTTCTGTTTTCCATCTAGAATGTGTTTCGCGTTGAAAATCGTATCTATATCGAATGTTGTTTTCTGTCACTACCAGTGGATTGTGGCCCACCACCAATGCTAGACTACGCCGACCTAGACGGTTGTGTCGCCCCCTACAAACATGGGGACGAGTGTACCTACCATTGCTTCGACGGGTTCTGTCCGGATCCAGACGGCGGCACCGGCGACATGGCGACCTGCGATGATGGAGTTTGGGTTTGGAATAATCCTCCTCCCATTGAATGTAAAAGTAAGTATGTAACAGTGCCTATATGTTTTTCACGCATCTGTCTATCCATGCCATGTGTGTGAAGTCCTCCCGGCCCCAGAAAGATGCTTCCTATTTTGCAACCATCAAAAATCCTCAAATTGCTAGATTGAATTTCCCAATTTTCCTTACCTACGTCTTCTTCAGACAGTGTAAAAGTTTGGCTAAGAACTATTTATTACTTATGGGGTTGGGCAGCATGATGACATACTGGGTTCAATATTGCCTGTTCGCTGTAATGCAATTCCTTGTTCAATGCCTGGTTCACAAAGTTCTAAATGTGAAACCTTGTTATATATGACTCGTCGGTTGATAGTGTAAGCTAAGACCGAATCCCTGTTTTCCATTGAGAATGCGTTTAGCGTCGATGTAAATTGTATCTATCGAGTGTTGTTTTCTGTCACTACCAGTGGATTGTGGCCCACCACCAATGCTAGACTACGCCGACCTAGACGGCTGTGTCGCCCCCTTCAAACATGGGGACGAGTGTACCTACCATTGCTTCGACGGGTTCTGTCCGGATCCAGACGGCGGCACCGGCGACATGGTGACCTGCGATGATGGAATTTGGGTTTGGAATAATCCTCCTCCCATTGAATGTAAAAGTACGTAAATGCTATGTAACATTGCCTATCGTTTCCTGTTTTCCGCGCATCTGTCTATCCATGCCATGTGTGTGAAGTCCTCCCGGCCCCAGAAAGATGCTTCCTATTTTGCAACCGTCACTACCATCAAATTGCCAGGTTGAATTTCCCAAACTGTTGCAAATTTTCTCTTACCTACGACTTCTTCAGACAGTGTAAAGATGTTTGGCTAAGAATTGTTTGTTACTTATGGAATTAGGCAGCATGAAGAAAATTAAAACATTGAGTGAAATATTGCCGGTTGGCTGTAACTTTATCAATGCCTGGTTCACCAAGTTCTAAATCTGAAACTTTGTTATATGTGACTCGTCGGTTGATAGTGTAAGCTGAGGCCAAATTCTTCTGTTTTCCATCTAGAATGTGTTTCGCGTTGAAAATTGTATCTATCGAGTGTTGTTTTCTGTCACTACCAGTGGATTGTGGTCCACCACCAATGCTAGACTACGCCGACCTAGACGGCTGTGTCGCCCCCTTCAAACATGGGGACGAGTGTACCTACCATTGCTTCGCTGGGTTCTGTCCGGATCCAGACGGCGGCACTGGCGACATGGTGACCTGCGATGATGGAGTTTGGGTTTGGAATAATCCTCCTCCCATTGAATGTAAAAGTAAGTACATGTATGTAACAGTGCCTATAATTTCCAATTTTTCACGCATCTGTCTATCCATGCCATGTGTGTGTGAAGTCTTCCCAACCCCAGGAAGAGGCATCCTATTTTGCAACCATCAAAAATCCTCAAATTGCTAGATTGAATTTCCCAATTTTCCCTTACCTATGACTTCTTCAGACAGTGTAAAAGATGTTTGACTAAGAATTGTTTATTACTTATGGGGTTAGGCAGCATGAACACATTAAATATTGGGGTCAATATTGCCTGTTGGCTGTAACGTTATTCATTGCTCAATGCCTGGTTCACAAAGTTCTAAGTCTAAAACTTTGTTAGATATGACTCGTTGGTTTATAGTGTAAGCTGAGGTCAAATTCTTCTGTTTTCCATCTAGAATGCGTTTAACGTTGATGAAAATTGTGTCTATCGAATGTTGTTTTCTGTCACTACCAGTGGATTGTGGCCCACCACCAATGCTAGCCAACACCAATCGAGGCGGCTGTGTCGGCCCCTTCAAACATGGGGACAAGTGTACCTACACATGCATCGCTGGGTTCTGTCCGGATCCAGACGGCGGCACCGGCGACATGGTGACCTGCGATGATGGAAATTGGGTTTGGAATAACTTTCCCATGGTCTGTAAACGTAAGTATGTAACAGTGTCTATAATTTCCTATTTTTCACGCATCTGTTTATCTATATCATGTGTGTGTCGAAGTCTTCCCGGCCTTCCTATTTCGCAACCGTCAAATTACTTGATTGAATTTCCCAAACTGTTCCAAATTTTCCCTTAGCCATGACTTCTTCAGACAGTGTAAAAGATGTTTGGCTAAGAATTGTTTATTACTTATTGGACTTGGCAGCATGAAGAAAATTAAAACATTGGGTTCATATTGCCTGTTGGCTGTTACATTATTCATTGCTCAATGCCTGGTTCACCAAGTTCTAAATCTTGAACTTTGTTATATATGACTGGTCGGTTGATAGTGTAAGTTGAGGTCGAATTCTTCTCTTTTCCATCTAGAATGCGTTTAGCGTTGAAAATTGTGTCTATCGAAAGTTGTTTTCTGTCACCACCAGAGGAATGTGGCGCACCACCAGTGCTAGCCAACACCATCCGAGGCGGCTGTCTCGCCCCCTTCAAACATGGGGAGGTGTGTACCTACACATGCATCGCCGGGTTTTGTCCGGATCCAGACGGAGGCGCCGGCGACATGGTGATCTGCAATAATGGAATTTGGTTTTGGAATAATCCTCCCCCCATGGAATGTAAAAGTACGTTTGTAACAGTGCCTACCCATGCCCGTAGCCAGGATTTTGAATGGGGGGGGTTCTTCCCACTGCTGGAGGGGACCTCGAGCGCCGTAGGCGCGAGGTTCCTAGGGGGGTCCGGGGTCATGCTCCCCCGGAAAATTTTGAAAAATGAACGTTCTAAAATGGCATTTCGTGCATTTTTGAGAGGATTTCCAAGAAAAAATCAGAGATGAATTTTTATTCAATGACAAAGGGAGCAGTTTTTCTACGATTCCAGTCCATCTTTTCAAGAAAAATCTTGGACCTTTACATAAAAAGTGGACCAAAAAGTGGACCTTTACATAAAAAGTGGACCAAAAAGTGGACCTTTACATAAAAAGTGGACCAAAAAGTGGACCTTTGAGCCTTGTGGGGGGGTTCTTCCGAACCCCCCGAACCCCCCTCGGCTACGGGCATGAGTATTATAAAGTGCCATTGCACTTAACAGTGACTGGACCATCGTTTGTCCCTTTTCTTTTACATTTTCAACTGAGCAAAACAAAGTCGTTCTGTTTTTCTACGATTTGCTCCTGCGATCGCGATTAAAGCAGATGTAGGGTCCCACACGTAATTATATATTGCGGCATTTTCGTTGTTTTTTTTGTTTTTTTTGTGGCCCGTGTTTCTCTTTCCCCGTGATTGCCAGTACGGTAGAAAGGGAGACTGACTAGAAGCAAATCACAGGGTTGATTCGGATTACTACATAATAAAAAGATGAATTTAAAAACACAGAAATTAAGAAATTACAATGGATTCAAGTTTCTACCAGCTAGAAACTACAAGTGCCCCTGATGGACGCCACGAGAATGAGCCCTCCACACATCTGCTTGATAGTTAAATCACGATGGCCATATTTTCGACCACAGCGGGAAGG
>NW_017804353.1:1227343-1230892 GCF_001625305.1 Branchiostoma belcheri
TGGACCTTTACATAAAAAGTGGACCAAAAAGTGGACCTTTGAGCCTTGTGGGGGGGGGGTTCTTCCGAACCCCCCCCTGGCTACGGGCATGCTACCATTTCCCGTTTTTCACGCATCCATGAACTACTAAATCTGAAGCTTTCTAGTGAGACCTGGTATCGAAAAATACATGAATATGACTCACCAGGCTGATAATGTAAAATACGACCAAGTTCTTCTTTGTTTTTGGAATATCAATATTGATATTATTTTCTACTCCATGTACTACCAGAGGATTGTGATCCTCCACCAACGCCAGACTGCGCCAGTATACTCTTCTGTAACCCTCCGGGGCCACCCTACAAACATGGTGCGAATTGTTTGTACGATTGCGATGCCGGGTCCACTGAAGTCGGTGGCAACGACATGCTGACCTGCAATGATGGGTTCTGGATTGGAGTCCCCCTGGACTGTAAAAGTAAGTATGTCACAGGGACTACAGTTTCCTGGCTGTCCTCGCGCTTACATTTATGCCATGTATGTTCCAGTCATGGTACTGGTATTGAACATTTTGAAAATGAACAAGAATTGGACTCATCTTCAGGTTGATAATGTAAACTACGACCGAATTCAGTTTATTTTGAAAGTTGTTTATTTGGGATGGTTTTTTTTTGTCTATTCCATGTACTGTTAGAGGATTGTGTAGCTCCGCCAATGCCAGACTGTGCTACTGTAGCTGGCTGTATCGCCCCCTACACACATGGGGAGGTGTGTAACTACCAATGCGATTTCTGGTGCTACGAATTTCTTGGCGACAACTTACTGACCTGCATTGATGGAGTCTGGATTGGAACACCCCTGGTCTGTCTATTATGTAAGCATGTCACAGTACCTACCGTTCCCTATTTTCATGCTTCCCTTTGTGCCGCGTATGTGAAATCTTCTCATGAAGAGACATCCTTTTCGCAACCGTCAGGAATTCATAGATTTAAAGACAGAAATCGGGATTCGAATCTGTCCCAAATATCCCAAAAGAATTTGAATATGAACATGACTCGTCGGTTGATAATGTTAGCTATGATCGAATTCATGTTTCATCTAGAAATTAAATGTTCTTTTCTGACACTGCCAGATTGTCCTGCACCACCGTTACCACTCGACACCATCCGATCCCTCTGTGTCGCCCCCTACACACATGGAGAGATGTGCGACTACGATTGTAAACCCGGGTACAGTAAAACCGGCGGAGACGACATGCTCACCTGCAATAATGGAGTCTGGGACGGGGACGAACTGGAATGTAAAGGTTAGCCGTTTCCTGACTATCCTCATGCCTTCATACATGCCAATGGGTATGATCTCCATCTCCTCGGGAAGAGGCTTCAAACTCTACAAGAGTCGGTAATCCTTAGATTTCTAGATTGGAAGGTCGGCAAAACTCCTCAGACTGATGGATACTGTCTTGCCCCCCGAAAGGGATCTGTTCGGACTCATTAGACAGTCTGGGGTGTTTATAAGTTTAGGTAGTCATGGGGTCAGTTGCAACCAAACTGCTGGAAAGGTCGCAATGGGAGCACTTCCTTATTGTTCTTGCCCAGGGTAAGAAACTCATGGTTTAGATGGCAGCAATGTCTTTAGCAGGTCAAGTTAGTGCATTCCAGGCAAATGTAAGCTCAAGGAGTTGGCAGATTTCCTCAGTGGACAGGTTGGTTCGTTCTCCTAACTTACGGACACAGACCTTATCTTGGTCTGTGTAAGTATGTTTTTTCTTGACTGGTAATCACCAGACAATAATTCTGTTACATGTAATACCAGAGGATTGTGAGCCACCACCAGAGCCAGAAGACAGGGATCTAATCAACTGTGATCCCACGGGCCCCCCAGCCATATACCCGCATGGGACGGGGTGTTACTACGAATGCGCAGAAGGGTACACTTACGACAGCGGCAACGACACGCTGACATGCAACAATGGAGAATGGGAGGAGAGCGACGAACCCCTATACTGTAAACGTACGTATGTCACAGTTCCTAGCAATTCCTGACAGCTTTCAGTACGCTTTCGTTTTTGACATTTCTCTAGAATGTATTTTTCTATATAATTTTTTTTCTTTCCAGCTAATTGTGAAGAGCCAACAGCGCCAGCCAACACCGTTCTAGACAGTTGCACCCCCCCTGCACCCCCGTACTACCATGGGGCGGAGTGCACCTTCAAATGCGCAGTCGGGTACACTAAGGTCAGCGGCGGCGACAACATGATGACCTGCCGTGGTGGAACCTGGCTCCTGGTCGGGGAACAACTATTATGTGCGCCCAGTGAGTATCTTGCAATCGCTGCAAGGAAAGTGACTGTGTCCAATCTTAAATGTGCTCAGTCATAGGTGTTATGCCTCAGTGGCGCCGCCGCAACTTCAGATTGAGGATAGAGGAATCTCTAGAAAGGCCAAATAGTGGGAACTACAATCTCATTAGTGGTGGTATATAGTAACTGTTGTAAGAAAACATGTCCTAGAGGCTGTCACGTTATTTGACGCCCACCCTCACAAAGAAGGCACATACACTACTGTACAAAAACTACACTTTTGCTCAAATTGAGAAACTGAACTTTTTGCTCAGTCAATGTGAGAAGTCACTATGATGCAGTACGTACATGTATTACCATTCAACCAACGACCTTCCGAATGCAAAGCTTACACGTACCTCAAGCTCCAGAGTAAGATATTGCATCGGTCAAGCTATGTTTTTTTTGTACAAAGTCGAAGTTACCAAATTCGTCCTGAACACGTCAAGACCTACGCATTGTTACTAGATTGTGTTATTGCACGTTAGACCTATCATGAAAAATACCTTCTTCAATCTCTGTTCCATGAACTATTATATATGAAGCTTAGCAGTCATTCTCAAAAGTATCGCATGACTCGTCGGTTGTTTCTAAACAAAGACGCTTTTGTTTTCTGTCTAGAATGCGTCTAACAAAATTGTGTCTTAAGTACATCCCTTTCTGTTACATGTACTACTAGAGGATTGTGGGGATCCACCAGACCCAATAGACAGGGATCTAACCGGTTGTGACCCTCCGGGGCCCCCCTACTCGCATGGGACTGTGTGTGACTACGAATGCGCACAAGGGCACACTGACGACGGCGGCGACGGCGAGCTTACCTGCAATAAGGGAGTCTGGGAGGAGAGCGTCGACCCCCTGCGCTGTCCTGGTACGTATGCTACATGCAGACTCACATTACTTATTTATTTCCTTGCGGTGTTCAGTACGCTTCAATTTGATATTTGTTTGGAATGTGTTTGATGAGGTTTTTTTTTCTGTGTAGAGAATTGTGATGCACCAGCAGTGCCAGCCAACGCCGCTATAGACAACTGTACCCCCTCGGCCTCGGGATCCTCCTACGAGCATGAAACGGAATGCACCTTTAAATGCCTACCCGGGTTCACTGAGGTCAGCGGCGGTAACTACCTCGTGCGCTGCATCAGTGGTACAGCTTGGAACGAGATCGGGACAAAACTGGTGTGTGCTTAACAGGCCCACACCACCTCCACCCCCCCCTTCACCCACAA
>NW_017804353.1:1231724-1237731 GCF_001625305.1 Branchiostoma belcheri
ACAACACCCCTTCCACCTACAACACCCCTTCCACCTACAACACCCCTCCACCCCTACCCTACAACGCCCCTCCAACTACAACACCCCTTCCACCTACAACACCCCCTCACCCTACAACACCCCTATCAGTTACTATCACTATCTACTCAAGTTTGACCATATAATCACCAAGTAGAGCATTTAAAGTATATACTCACCAAGTAGAGCATTTAAAGCATATACTCACTATGTAGAGCATTTAAAGCATATACTCACCAAGTAGAGCATTTAAAGCATATACTCACCAAGTAGAGCATTTAAAGCATATAATCACCAAGTAGAGCATTTAAAGCATAATAACTGTTAGTCACATATTCATAAGTACTACATGTACTACTGTTTACTCAAGATAACCGGAGACTTTATGATAAATTATAATGATGTTTAACGTTGTAATCACCAAGTAGAGCATTTAAAGCATATAACTTGTTGGATGCATGTCCATTAGTTACTATTACTATTTACTCAAGTTTTCCGGAGACTATATAGCAAGTTATAATGATGTTTAACGTTATGATCACCAAGTAGAGCATTTAAAGTATATACTTACCAAGTAGAGCATTTAAAGCATATAACTTGTTGGATACATATCCTTTAGTTACTATTACTATTTACCCAAGTTAACCGGAAACTAAATGGCAAGATATATTGACAGTTTAATGTCACAGTAATAATCACCAAGTAGAGCATTTAAAGCATAATTTGTAGGATACATATTCACTAGTTACTAATATTACTCGGAGTAATATATTAACCGGAGACTATATAGCAAGTTATATTGATGTTTAATCACCAAGTAGAGCATTTAATTAAAGCATATCTTAATTCTAAGCTGGTGTTAATGACGCACTGTGGTATAGGGCAATACTGTTGTAGTTATCCTTTAAACATTAGTACTGCTAACCGTAAACGTTACTCCCTGTTGGTGTCATTTGGCAAAGGCATTAGTCACACTTCCCTATAGTGCATAGCTCACCAGAGGGACTATGTAGTAAATTAGCTTGTTAGTTTTGTTAGCTCACATTTTAGTAGCCTGGTGTCCAACCCTACTTCTAGCTGCCGAGTGTCTTTCGCGATCGTCCTGTCCGCAAAGAACCCGGGAGGACGAAAGAGATAGCCTCTACCAGGCTTCGGGAGGCGGCTGGAAAGAGTAGAAATTGGCCAAATAGAGAGATAACATGCTGGGGGAATTGGTCCTCTAGAGAGTACAGTTTGCCACACCCTAGAAAGACATTCTGCAGCTAAATTATGCTTGGACACCAGGCTAAAATTTCTCTTCCAAGGTCTAGAACTGAGAATATATCCTGTCATTTAACGATTGCAGAAAATCTACTGTTACTTTCTCTCGGTAATAAAGTGGGCTGCGGGAAATCTGCCTTTGTCTGGATGTTCTTTGGGTGTGAAATTACAAGGAAATTCCTTCATTAAATTGAATATTACTGATAAAAATGAATGAATGAATACCTTTATTGTAAATTTTGGCCCCACTGGGCTAAGCACGGGTCACATGATTACAATCATATACGTATAGAAATACACACACACACTCACACACACACACACACACACACACACACACACACACATACACACACACACACAAATCTACATGTATATACTAGTACAAAAAAGAAAGCCCGATAAAACGCATAAAACACGTCAAAAACAAGCCGAATGCTAAACGATGTAATTGGTCACACACAAGGAAAACACGTTTTTGTTAATCATGATTCATGTCACTAATCCCAACAGGATAGGTCACACAAAAACGGCTGCGCAGTCTTGCTTTTAAACACGAATTACTACATACGAACATTGAACTTTGCAAAATCATGAATACTACGGTTTAGCAAAATTAATTGCATCTGTGCATCCATTAGTTAACATTGCATAGAGGGAAATTATTTGTTTTAGCTGGCACTGTGAAAAACGATTGACAGTACACTCTTACTTTGAACACGTGATATCGTCAAGTCCTAAGGCACTCAGGTCCTAAGGCACTCAGTCAATTGCAAGAAAGAGTCTGTTTATTGAAAAGACCAGTTTATATAGCCAATCATGCAACCTTTGAACTCCATAGTCATCACCTGTGTGCATCAAAGTATACAAAACACACGTGTGTCGCAACCATTTATTTAATATCTCCCGATACCGGCTTTGTTTTTGTTCAGTGAAAATGGCATTTTTTGAGACAAATTGTACGTGAGTACTGACTGGGAGAAAATAGACTGGGAGAAAAAAGCATTGAAACAAAAATGAAGTCTTAATGAAGTCTTCACGGTCTTTGTTCTCATTAAAAACCGCCCACATGTGCACCGTTTGGGAGTAAATAGTCAGACTGAACTGTGACACACACCCGGTTCCGTGGATATGATTTAGCCTCTACCAGGCTTCAGAGGCGGCTGGAAAGAGTAGAAATGTGCCAAATAGACAGATAGCTTGTCAGGGAAGTTGGTCTGCTGAAGGACTACAGTTTGGACTGGCAAACTGTACATATTTAGCAGACCAACTCCCCTGGCATGTTATCTGTCTATTTGGCAGATATTTAATTTTCAGCCCCTTCTAAAGCCTGGTAGAAGCTAGATCCTGCTTAACAGCACGTTTGTAGAGTTGCCCTCATCAAGACTTACCTGCAACACGAGGATGTCTCAATCAGCTCGTACCATGGTCCATGCATTGTCTTGTCTCTATAGCGTGTATCCACGAGAAATGCATGAAAAATAAGGGGAGGGAACCGATCTAAATTTGGATTGTTCACCTCAGAGGTGACCTCCTGCGCAAACCAAAACATGCCAATTCCACGCCGCTGTTTTCATGTTTTCATATTAGGACTATAGATATATCACCAACGAAAATTGTAGTCAATGAAGTTAATGCGTAAGATGAGGAAAATCTAACAACGAGGATGCATTTTTTTATCTTGGTCTTTGAGTTGCTTATAAGCCGCCACTTTATACACACTTGACTTGCGACGCTGTCGACGTCTGTGGTTAGATTTGGATTGTTGGTGCTATTCTTGGAGAAATGAAAACCCCGTGATGTTTACAGAATAACAAGGATGCAAGATGAACTCTTGATGCTTTAAACTTTCAACTACGCAGGCGCACAGAACTAAGCACGTAGCGTTACCTAGCTAATAATAACTTTATGGAAAGGGATAAGGGTCCAGATAGACCAATGGGAGGACTTCTAGACATCACGTGAAGTCACTTTGCACAGTGACGCTGACGAAATCATTGTTTATTGTACGTGGCAGTCAGTCTAATATACTCCTGCCTCAGACTTACAGCGCGCTGCGAGTCAGCCCGCTGTCTGGAGGAAAAAGACTTCGTGTCAACATGGGGTAAGTTTTTCCCTTCTGTTCAATGGTATCAACATGGAAACAAATAGTAGTTTGTGAGCTGCAGTTTTGGAAGGATTTTGCCGGTAACTTAGGCCAAAACGGATCGGATAAGGACTTCTGGTATACTTCGTAAGTGAGAAAAGTTGTCTCATCGTAGCTTTGAGTGTAGGCGAAAGCCCTGTGTCTTTGCTGCAAAGATATTGCAAATATACAGACAGTAGAGAGAGAGAAATCATGGGCACAGAAGTCCTGGGCGCTCTTGTCGACTCGCCCGTGCGCCACCCCAGCGGTCTGCAGAGCGGTAAACCCGCAGTACACCGTGTCATAGAGTTTGCACGTTCAAGTGAGCAATGAAATTGTAGGAAGGTTTGTATGATGAACTTAGATTTCATAAATGTCTTGTTTGCTCACAAAGTTCATCCCTACCGTGCAATGTTATGAACTTTTGGAAGGATTCTGCCGGTAGCTTAGGAAAAAACCGACTTCTGATATACAGATAAATTGAGAAATTAGTACAGGTTGTCTTATGAAATACTTGCCTGCAGGCAAGAGCAGTAGTGTGTCTCCGCTAGAAATAACATAGGGCATTACTTCATAGATACAGAGAGTAGAGTCCAGTAGAGAGAAAGTTGCCGGTGCGCTTATGCGCCACAAGGGCGGCGGGCGCACTCGGCGCACCCCAGTGCCAGTGGTTCACTGTGGCTGTGCGGCAGACGCATAGCACACTGTGCCAACGAAGCTGCAAGCACAGGTGAGTAATATGGAAATGAATAGAATGTTTTATGTCGTAATTTTTTCCATGGCTTGTATGCTCACAAAACGACAGGATATTAAAGACATTTTCATGGAGAATTTGTCCACCCAGGCTAGCATTTGTCGACTTTACTTTTGTTGTTTTGTTATGTAAATTCGAGGGGATTCATTCCTCAAGCTAACTGACATCTTGCACACACAGCCGTCCCTCAGTAAGACATCTGGAGCCGCATAGTTCCCGTTTACAACTTTTATTCAGCATGTCGCTGTTACTTGTTTTGTTAAACTTTGCATGGACGCGGTTTGTATGTTGCAGCGTGAAACTTTGTTAAGAGGAATCACCACGATTATAGTTGAAGGTGATTTCAACACACAAGTCACACTGTTAATACAATATATTATTTTCTAGATCACCCATATATTTCTTAAAACCAATGAAGGCACTTTATCAAGTATGGGAGCCAACAGGATGATTGCTTGAGAACAAGAACTATTTTTGCCTAAAGAGAGAACAGGGGTTTCAGAGGCTATGGTGAACAGGGAGCTTTACAAATAATGCTTATATTTCTTCCCGAAATTTAAGTCATGCCCCTTTAATTTAGAACAAAAACGATCCCCGAGAACTTTCCGAACGGCCCTCGTAAGTTCCCTGGACATCCTGCAACACTGGTCATACCTGCAGATGTTATCAACATCCAGCCAATCAGGTTAAGACAAGTCTGCGAAGGAGTCAGAAATAGCCTGCATCCTGTTTCTGTTTTTCCGATAGAGGCGAGGGCAGAAGGTTTAAATAAATATTGGTTACAGTACGAGCCACAATCATGCTGCACAAACATGGCAGCTTGCTTACGACTGAAGTAGACATTAGCGCCCAATTAGAGCATGTAACACAGTTACAGATCGAGTTGAAATAAAGGCTCAAACAAACAAACAAACAAACAAACAAACAAACAAACAAACAAAGACATTTTCGCTGGACATCCACCACTCTTCTTCAGTGTGGATGTCACTTGAAACGTCCGAAAATTATCTCCGTAATTCATCCAGTAGTAGAGTTTGAATTTTCGATGAGTATTGTTTACCTGGATGTCTAACCTTCATCAACGTATCAAGTATGGAATGGAAATAGGCATAACGTACATGTACATTGTGAGGGTCATGCTGGATTTTTCCTTAGGAAAATGGCATTAGTGTAAAGTTGTAAATATATTCAAATCGTCTTCATCAACCTGCAATAAAATTGGAACGTTATGTTTTGAAATCGATCTCGAATACATATGTTGTCAGAAGAGATTAGGAATTATTTCATCACCATTTATGAAATGCCTTGTATTTGCCATGTTCCATGTCAAGTAGCTTCAGTGATTACACACAAAATTACTCAAAATTACACACACACACAACATACTGACTTACATTTCATTTTCTACCTGGATGTCTATCCTTTGTTGACCTGCGTGTCGTGTTATGTTTGAACTATGTTACAATCCAGGTATAATCTTCGAGCATAATTTCCAAGCTCACAATCGCTGTAAGAAATATTCATTTCTACTCTTTTCTACTTTCAGGTTTTTGTACAGCGTGTTTCTTCTCGTGATATTTGCTGCCCTGCAGGACTTAGGGGCAGCTCAAAGTAAGTCAACAAACTTGTGAAATTCTTTTGTACCTGCCAAAGGCCATATTTTTGCAGACATTAAAAATATCTTGCAGATCTATCAGATATAACATTGCCAGCTACAGTAGTGGGGAGCAGGGGGTGGGTTAACAGTGACTTTAGAACATGGATTGTTTTTGTTTATTTAGAACTTAATTCTTGTACCGGAAATTTCATCTACATTTGTACTGATGAAGAGTACCGGATGGTACTTGAAA
>NW_017804353.1:1238422-1299898 GCF_001625305.1 Branchiostoma belcheri
ATCGAATGCAACAAAGATGCAGGATACGTTCAACAGGGGAGGCGGCAACGTGTTGACTTGCGACAAGTGGAAAGTGGAAGTGGCCAGATGCGGGCAGGATAGTCTGTATAAGTATGTTTGTCACTATTACCGGTAACAAATCTAATTACATTTAAAGGTAGATATTTATGTATGCTTATTAGGTTACGGTGTACCGTAGGATTAGAAGGAAGGCATAGAATGCAATCGAAAAAAGACGTCTATTACTTAACCTCCTTGGCTAGGACCTGGAGCTAAATGACACGCAAAAGACATCTAATGCCATTTCAAGTCAGCAAAATACTAAATGTTCTGCAGAAAAAATAACTACACGGCCAGTTGAGTATTTCTTGGTATTTTCCTCCCTAGAATGGGTCTGGAATTGTTTGTCTTTCTAATGCTGTTTTCCATCAGTACCAAAGGATTGTAAGCAACTACAACCTCCAAGGGGAGTCGTCGTGGCTGCCTGCACCGACGCCAACAAGCATGGGAGCAAATGTACCATCGAATGCAACAAAGATGCAGGATACGTTCAACAGGGAGGCGGCAACGTGTTGACTTGCGACAATGGAAAGTGGAAGTGGCCAGATGCGGGCAGGATAGTCTGTATAAGTATGTTTGTCACTATTACCGGTAACAAATCTAATTACATTTAAAGGTAGATATTTATGTATGCTTATTAGGTTACGGTGTACCGTAGGATTAGAAGGAAGGCATAGAATGCAATAGAAAAAAGACGTCTATTACTTAACCTCCTTGGCTAGGACCTGAAGATAAAAGGCAAATACAATAATTTCAGTTTTGGGGCCTTTCCACTCAAAATCCTATTGTAAGTGTTGATTCAGACGGGTAACATCGAGCAGGTCAGATATCACCGGAAATATGTGCGGGGTTGGCAGAAACCAATAAATCAACACTTACAATAGGATTTTGGGTGGAAAGGCCCCAAAAGTGAAATTATTGTATTTGTCCTTTAAATGACACGCAAACAAAAGACATCCAATGCAATTTCAAGTCAGCAAAATACTAAATATTGTGCAGAAAAAATAACTACACGGCCAGTTGACTATTTCTTGGTATTTTCCTCCCTAGAATGGGTCTGGAATTGTTTGTCTTTCTAATGCTGTTTTCCATCAGTACCAAAGGATTGTAAGCAACTACAACCTCCAAGGGGAGTCGTCGTGGCTGCCTGCACCGACGCCAACAAGCATGGGAGCAAATGTACCATCGAATGCAACAAAGATGCAGGATACGTTCAACAGGGAGGCGGCAACGTGTTGACTTGCGACAATGGAAAGTGGAAGTGGCCAGATGCGGGCAGGATAGTCTGTATAAGTATGTTTGTCACTATTACCGGTAACAAATCTAATTACATTTAAAGGTAGATATTTATGTATGCTTATTAGGTTACGGTGTGCCGTAGGATTAGAAGGAAGGCATAGAATGCAATAGAAAAAGGACGTCTATTACTTAACCTCCTTGGCTAGGACCTAAAGTGGGTAGGGTAGTACTAGGCTGCGACCGCTACACTCCCAGTGCAACTGTTCTGAACCTGCTAGGCGGGACCTCGGTTGCATAGCACCACAAACGAGCCAAGGCTATCTTTATGTTTAAGGCACTAAATGGAATGTCACCTCCACACATCTCTCAACTATTCACAACATCCGCCAGTACCCACACACACAACACCCGACTAAGCACACAGGGGGGACTTCAGCTGCCAAAAGCTCGCTGGCAGTACAAAAAGAGATCGCTTTCTTTTTCCGGTGCAGTACTCTGGAACTCACTTCCTCCTCATGTCAGAAATGCAAAAACTCTCTGTGACTTTAAGGCTACCTTTTCATCACTTTGCAGTTAATATGATTTCTTTGTAAATTTTTGCATTTTAATTTTGTATATAACATTGATATGCAAATTCAATTATATTATCAATATCATTTACATCAATTGTCATATTTATTAAGTTTGTTTTCTGTACGTTATTACTTTGTCTTGCCTCTTTTATTTCATCACGACGATTATGATTATACCTACGTTAGTTTTTTTTACTTTTCCTGTTATTATATTATGTATTGTTCTGTGCAGGGAGCGTTGAAAACCGCCATTGGCGATATGCTACCCCTCGATAGATAAATAAAAATGAAAATGAAGTTAAATGACACGCAAACAAAAGACACCCAATGCAATTTCAAGTCAGCAAAACAATAAATATTCTACAGGAAAATAACAACACGGCCAGTTGAGTATTTCTTGGTATTTTCCTCCCTAGAATGGGTCTGGAATTGTTTGTCTTTCTAATGCTGTTTTCCATCAGTACCAAAGGATTGTAAGCAACTACAACCTCCAAAGGGAGTCGTCGTGGCTGCCTGCACCGACGCCAACAAGCATGGGAGCAAATGTACCATCGAATGCAACAAAGATGCAGGATACGTTCAACAGGGAGGCGGCAACGTGTTGACTTGCGCCAATGGAAAGTGGAAGTGGCCAGATGCGGGCAGGATAGTCTGTATAAGTATGTTTGTCACTATTACCGGTAACAAGTCTAATTACATTTAAAGGTAGATATTTATGTATGCTTATTAGGTTACGGTGTGCCGTAGGATTAGAAGGAAGGCATAGAATGCAATAGAAAAAGGACGTCTATTACTTAACCTCCTTGGCTAGGACCTGGAGTTAAATGACACAGGGATCTCCCTAAACGCCACCCTGTTGATTTTCAAACTTAGGATTTTTATTCCAATATTTCCCCGATAAGTTTCAAAATTGAGGATTTTATCCCCGATAAATGTGATCATTATTCCAATTTTCTTTGGCCGGGCAGCGTGGATCGAGCCGCTAATCGCATGCATCAAGGGATCGGGCCGCTATTATTCATTGTCGGCACAATCTTGTGAATTGTCGATCTCGCCATGACGCCGTTGGTAGAAAATCAGACACCCCGCTGGCGTTTCACAACACAATTTTCATGTACACAACTCCGACTCCGACTGTCTCTGTTTTTTAAAACAGAGCATGGAGGTAGTCAAAGCGCGCCGATACAAAATAAAAATCCTGGCAACCATGCGCCCGACCGCTACGCAAGTTTTCGGCGGAAAAATAATCCATCCCCAGAAGAAATTTTACGCATGAAAATAAGAACTATAACTTGTTTTCCTCGTTGTATGAGTTTTTGAGGCCGTAAAATGCTTCAAACGGTTGAAATTTGTCCGAAAAAAAACAGCTCGAAAGACCGAAAAAATGGCCGACACTGTCACGAAAACAACGTCACGGTCAAAGATCAACATAGCATCTAAACGTACAACATACTACTTTAAACGCATGAAAAATATTTTTTCGGAAACAACAGAAATGAAAATTCACTCATATTTTTAAAAGGTTAATTTTCAACTATTACTGTGAAATTTTCCGAATTTATTGGTTTCTAGTGTCAGAATATAATATTGTTGTTTCTGTGAATGTGCGGTTGGATGCTATGAAGGACTTTTACAGATATCATTAGACCAAGGAGGTTTAAAATTTTTTAAGTCCATGATTAGACTGAGATTAAAGGCCCGGTCACACTGGCGGAACTTTGCTGGAGCGTTGCTTGAACGGTGAATAAAATTCATCACCGCTCGAAACCGCTCACCACCGCTAAACAGAAGTTGGCCCCCGTTAAAGCAACGCCGTGTACGCCCGGCCACCGCTGACGTTTCTGGAGGGGCCCTCCTACCGCTCCGAAAGTTTTGAGCTGCACAAAATAATGCGAGCGGTGAGGAGGGGGAAATTTTAGGCTCCGGCAAAGTTCACCCCCGCTCCACCAACGCCCAGTCAAAGTTTGGCATCGCTAGACGCAACTTCGTGGACGCTTGGGTCCGCTAGGCCAACGCAGAAATCTTGAACGCTTGACCACCGCTGCTTCGCCAGCGTTGCCCGGGCGGCGATTAAACGTTGCACAAACGTTGCACAAACTTCGCTGGAGCGGTTGCAAGAGTTTTACGAGCGGACACGGGGTTGCTGGAACGGTGTCAGGCGTTGAAGCAGCGATCCATGTCGGCAATGAACTTTGGTTTGGCGTTGGTATAGAGGTGTCGGAGCGGGACCAGAATTTGGCTATAAGTACGGTGAGAAATGGACCAGGTGCTCATTTGGAATCGAGCTGCCATTGAGTTCAGGCCTCATCTATATCGAATTTGCTCGAAGTTACAGTAAAACTGTATCACCCTGGATGCTGAGAGACTTGCTATGATTGGTGCACTAGTGTGCAATTATTTTGGGGCCACACGTAAAATGTTCAAAGAAGGGTCACACGGACAATCACTTTATTGGGGTCACAGGGGAACTTTGCAATCTGCAAAGTTTTATTTTCATTATTAATGAAACAACGTAGTCAAGAATAGATTAACAAAATGATGTTTATTAAAGCTATAAGTCCCCCCCACACACAAAACAGAACTTAAACTACTACAAAACGATCCGTTCAACTCCGTAGTCACAAGCGGTATGCCGCTAAACCGCATGCGCAGAACGCCGCTGTACCAACGCTTGAGTCACCGCTATACCAACGTTCGCTACCGCTAAACCAAAGCTAAAGCAACGTCGGCTTCAGCGGTACACCGCTAAGTCAACGCCCGTGTTTTTTTTTTTTCCCACATTTTGGGCGCGGTGACGAGCGTTGTCGAAATTCGGACCCCGTCCCTACCGTTAAAGGAACGCTCCAGCAAAGTTCGGCCAGTGTGACCGGGCCTTTAGTACCGCGATCCGAGTGTCTCTCAAAAATTGTTTTTGAGTAGGAGTTTATTACCCTGAAAGCTAGCATCCTATTCGTGTTTATA
The DNA here is from genome assembly GCF_001625305.1 of Branchiostoma belcheri. Lineage (NCBI taxonomy): Eukaryota > Metazoa > Chordata > Leptocardii > Amphioxiformes > Branchiostomatidae > Branchiostoma > Branchiostoma belcheri. The sequence continues at coordinate 1,243,255 of NW_017804353.1, forward strand.
CATTCGTTTCTCTTTTATTTTATTTAGTACATTTGAACGGATTTTGCGAAGTGGATGTATACAAACTATATATACATTCAGTTATCTGTCGATAAGGGGCTTTTGCTGAAGCTTAAAGACAACAAAAACAAACAATTTTGAAAATAAGCCATAAGAGCGACACCTACCGGAAAGAGCATGCAGGGCGTGTTTACTAGTTTGAACCAAACGTGGCCCGTGAACTTGAAAAACTGATAATGATAGCTTTAGACACAGGTTATCAGCTAAAACTATTATATTGGACGGGCCATGTTTGATAACGCTGTGTAGACGTGACGTTAGTTTAGTCCCCTAGCACCTTGTTTTGGAACTGCAGGATTGCTTGTTAAAAAATCTTCGAGGGAGGATAAGTAAACAACCGTTTGACGGGTTGTCGTTATTATTTGGTGTTTGGGTAGCTTAAGTGATGATTGACATGATTAGATAACAATTATGCAAATCAGAATTTAACTTGCACACAGAAAAGTTTATAAATCTGATTCGGTCGATAATAGGACTATGAAACACTTGACATATGTGATAGAGGACGAGAGGAGCATCGGCAGACACTGATTATGTAAACTGAATTTACACAATCAATTGCAAATTTCTATAATTTCATAAATGTAGCTTCCGGTGATTCAATACTTGCGAAATTTTATATGTTAAGTGAAGGTGAACATTATTAATTCAAATCAGGGCCTCATTTCCATAATTTATGAGGAAAGGTTTAAATAGCCTTCTTTGTTAACTTAAGAAATTGGGTGTAGAGATCAACTGATGTACGTAATTCATGCAAATGAGGCTCTTGCAAAATCAAGCTCTTTTAATTCATGGTAAACTCAACACAAATGTGATATGTAATAGTCTTATCCCCATGGAATGTACTCTAGGCATTACGACACTGGCTCCTGGTACAAGCACCCCTCCACCTCCCCCTACAACACCCTCTCCACCACCGCCTACAACACCCTCTCCACCACCGCCTACAACACCCTCTCCACCACCGCCTACAACACCCTCTCCACCACCGCCTACAACACCCTCTCCACCACCGCCTACAACACCCTCTCCACCACCGCCTACAACACCCCCTCCACCACCGCCTACAACACCCCCTCCACCTGCACCTACAACACCCCCTCCCCCTACAACACCCCCTCCACCTCCACCTACAACAGCCCCTCCGGATACAACACCACTTCCACTTCCGCCTACCGCACCTGAACCTACAAATTCCACGGAACCATCGAATTCTACAGCAAATTCCACAGGTACGCGTGCCTTACAAGCAGTGTGTGAAAGATGATATGAATAAATGAATGAAGACCTTTAAGTGTGATAGCAAATGCTTTTTGTTAGATTGGAAGATTAAAATCCGAATCTGCCCCCAAATTTCCCTTTCGGCCAGGACGTGCTGAAACAAAAACAAGTGGTTGTTAAGTTCTTTTAGCCTTCTTAAGTAAGATACATATATAATAATAATGTGCAAAAATAAATAGATTGAATACCAGCTTTAACTGGAAAGCTTCAGAATCAGTAGTTTATGGGCCAGGGATCCTCTGGTTGTTGTAGGTGGTATATATATATATATATATATATATATGGCCCATAAACTACTGATTCTGAAGCTTTCCAATCAAAGCTGGTATTGAATAAAAAAATAAGATTAGCATGACTCCGTTGTGGACAATCCAGGCAAAAAGAATTTTTGTCTATAGAATGCGTTGAACTAAAATTACGTCTTTTTAGAATGTTCTTTTGTTCTACATGTATCTCAAGGTGATTGTGGGGATCCACCAGATCCAGAAGACAGGGATCTAATCGAATGTGACCAACCGGGTCCCCCCTTCATGGAATGGACGTTGTGTGAATACCGATGTGCAGACGGGTACACTGACGGCGGCGGTGAACCCTTCCTGGTCTGCGTTGAGGGCAACTGGGTCAATGGACCCAACCCCCTGATCTGTATCGGTAGGTATATGTCAAAACGAGAAGGGGGGGGGGTATTTACTGCGAGAACGGCAACGTGATATTTATCACATAAATCATAAGTACAGTGTAGGTTGATGATGGACTAGCTGACGGTTATTACTCTGCATGAAATGGGGTGTCTTGTTTTCATTGGTGTATATCTCAAGATCTGTCATGACTGGAGAACAGGTACACTAGAAGTAAGGCGTGGATACACCTGAACCTTGAACTGACATCAGATAAAAAGCTAAGACCACGTGCCTAGCACACAAGTTTAGAGTTAAGGTGAAAAAAAACAAGCACGTCGGCAGAACGTACTGCACCTGCGTGAAACCCATAATGTATTGTGCACAGCACTTTGGTAGAACGTCTCATATAAGGTCGTATTCGCGCATATAAGGTTAACACTCCGTCTGTAGTTTCCAAATGTTAGGTCGGAAAAGATATCTTCTGCAACAGGCAAAATTTTGATGCAACGTTGACCACAAATCCACCGAAAACCGTGAAAATATAGGGTTCTGCGCAGGCGCAGTACGTTCTGCCGACGTGCTAAAAAAACATATATAGCCAAAATATATATCATCGCGTCCACGTTCAAAATTCATGTATCAAAACCACAATATCTCATGGAGTGTTGATGTTTACAACTTCTTGTTCATTTTGCAGATAACGACGAATGCGCCGAGGGTACCGACAACTGTCATATGCACGCCACCTGTACCAACATCCCGGGGTCCTTCACCTGTGCCTGTAACCCCGGCTTCATTGGAGACGGCGTGAATTGCTCTCCTGTCCCATGACATTGTCAGATTATCAGATTGAAACCATTAGTAAAGCATCCTATATAGCTATTAATGATATACACATGTATTATGAACGCGCAATAGGCCGGGCGTAGGAAATACAACTGAGTGCACATCCCAATGTGGAAATACCTTTGCTGGATATGAAAAACTTAGCTTTCGCTTAGTCAATCTTAGAACATCCATTGGGCAATTCAGTTACTATTTACTTAATATAATCACCAAATAGAGCATTTAAAGCATACACTAAGTACAGTATTTGAAGCTTATATAACTTGTTGGATACATATCCATTAGTTAATGTTACTACTTAGTATTTACTCAAGTTAACCGGAGACTATATGACAATTTGATGTTTAACGTTATAATCACCAAGTAGAGCATTTAAAGCATATACTCACCAAGCTAGTAGAGCCGTCTAAGCATACAACCTATTGGATGCATACCGTTAACCGGAGACTATATAGCAGGTTATATTCATTTGATGTTTAGTGTTATAATCACCAAGTAGAGCATTTAAAGAATATACTCACTATGAAGAGCATTTTAAAGCAGATAATTTGTTGGATACATATTCATTAATTACTAATTACTGAAGTATAATATTTACCGTAGACTGTATGTCAAATTATATTGATTTTTGACATTATACTCACCACATATAGCATTTAAAACATATAACTCGTTAAATACATACTCATTAGTTACTATTACTACTATATTTACTCATGTTACTTAGTAACTGGAAACTACATGGCAAGTTACATTAATATTTAACGGTGTAATCACCAAGTACAACATTTAAAGCATATAACCTGTGGGATACCAGTCCATTATAGTTACTATTTACTCAAGTTAACTGGAGACTTAACATTATACACACCAAGTAGATCATTTTAAAGCACATACTCACCAAGTACAGCATTTAAAGCATATAACGTGTTGGACACATATTCATTAGTTACTATTTAGTCAAGTTAATCGGAGACTATAAAGCAAGTTATATTGGTGTTAAGCGTTATAATTACCACGTAGAGCGTTACTTACTATTACTATTTTCTCAAGCTAACCAGAGACTATATAGAAAATAAATGTTAAAATGTTTAATCACCAAGTAGAGCATTTAATTAAAGCGCAATTTAATGAAGATATATCTTAATTCAAAACTGGTGTTGATAACGCACTGTGGTATTAGAGGGCAATGCTGCTAGTTATCCTTTAAACATTAGTACAGCACCGTGAGTACAGCTAACCGTAAACATTACTCCCTGTTGGTGTGATTTGGGCATGCATTAGTCACACTTTCCTATAGTGCATAGCTCACCAGAGGGACTATGTAGGAAATATGCTTGATAGATTTATTAGCTCACATTTAGTAGCCTGGTGTCCAACCGTTCTTATAGCTGCCGAGTGTCTTTCCGCAAAGAACCCGGGAGGACGAAAGAGTTAGCCTCTACCAGGCTTCGGGAGGCGGCTAGAAGAGTAGAAATTGGCCAAATAGAGAGATAACATGCCAGGAGAGTTGGTCTAGAGAGAACATTTTGCCGCACCCCAGAAAGAGATTCTGCAGCTAAATTATGATTGGACACCAGGCTAAAATTTCTCTTCCAAGACCTAGAATATACCCTTACATTTAACGATTGTAGAAAATCTACTGTTACTTTCTCTCGATAATAAAGTGGGCTACGGGAAATCTGCCTTTGACTGGATGTTCTTTGGGTGTGAAATTACGAGGAAATTCCTTAATTAGATTGAACATTACTGTTAAAAATGAATATTACTGTTAAAAATGAATGAATGAATGAATGAATGAATGAATGAATGAATGAATGAATGAATGAATACCTTTATTGTAAATTTTGGCCCCACTGGGCTAAGCACAGGTCACATGATTACAATCATATACATATAGAAATACACACACGCACACACACACACACACACACACACACAGACAAATATATATATATATAACCCGCAAATGTGTTTAAAATATGTGTTTAGGTGGCGGGGGAGGGTCGTTGTGTCAACATTGACCAAATTTTGCTGGTTTTTGTATGCTTCTGAATGTGAGAAAGCGCTCCTTCACATAAGAACATCACTTCTGGATACACATAGCTCTAATTATGGTGATTTGAACCGTGCGTAAACGAAAAAGAGAAAAGACGTTCCGTTCATCATGATTCCTGTCGCTAATCCAAATGTGGGCGTCCTTTCGAGGGTCAACCGTAAACAAACTGGCTGCAATTAAACACCAATAACTACATACGTACATCGTACTTGTCAAAATTCTAAATACTACGGTAATACGACAATTAATTGCATCTGCGCATCCTTTAGTTAACATTGGCATTTTACATTATAAACCTTGTTAAGCAAGAAATGATACCTGATATTGTGTAGCCTGGCCTGACGGGAGCCTAGGTTTTCCGTAAACCTTCTTGTTACTTTTTCGTAATCTTCAGAAAATGTATGCGAGTTGATGAAATAAAGATCTTGTTGATATATAGGCTTCAATGTACTATATACTGTATATATATGTGCTAAAATACATCAACCCCTCGCTTTTCCATGGGTGTACTGTTGTGTCAAACAAAACGCCGTGTAAAGTATTGAGGCCACAGCTGCAATACTTAATACATGGAATTGATGGTAAGTTCAGCACCAAGGAGAGGTCCACACTAAGGCCGCACAACACAGTATTTATGGGCGAACCCCTCAAAAGTAGTCCGGGCACAAAGAAGTGCTGCACAATACTAGAGAAGGGTGCAGAGATTGTTTTGTGCATGGCATCGAGATGGAACCTGTGGTAAATGTCAGAGGAATACGTCGGTTTTGAGACTGTAAAAGTTTAATTATGGTGCGTGTTCCGTCGGCGTAGATTTGCGCTTGGATACCTGTCCCGCCTTGTACTGTGCGTCGGCCTTTGACCTTTGCAGTGGAGACTGGGAACAAAAATGGCGACTGACTGTCATGGCATGGCGCGGCGTGGTGCTGAAAAAGACTCGTCCTTGCGTTAGGCTACTTAAATGTACATGTTTGTACTTCCAACAAACCTGTAGCAACAGACCACGTTATAATTCGTTTGTAGAAGTTTGCGTTTTAATTTGTAAGGGTCGGACTACAAACCCCTCGGGCTCAACTCCCCCGTAGCGGGCGAAGGGCTCTTGGCTGCCGAAGGAAAACGGCTAACGGCCCGATACTAGTTTGGCATCCAGGGTATGAATATATATGTTTGCACTTCCAACAAACCTGTAGCAACAGACCACGTTATAATTCGTTATTTTAACCGTTATATTCTGCAGAAATTTGCGTTTTGTCGATCGACATGTCGCACCAATGAAGAATACAACACAAGGTATTCCGTATCGCCCGAGGTATCGGCCCGACCGCCCCTGTACACTGTTTGACACAACAGTACACCCATGAAAAAGCGAGGGTTGATGCATTTTAGTACATATATACAGTATATAGTACATTGAAGCCTGTATATCAACAAGATCTTTATTTCATCAAGTCACATACATTTTCTGAGGTTTAAGAAAAAGTAACAGGGTTTACGGAAAACCTAGGTACCTGTCAGGCCAGGCTACCAGAATATCATTTCTTGCTTAACAAGGTTTATAATTGTAAAATACCAATACCAATGCCATTCAGGCAACATTATAATTCTATATTGTATGCCTGTATGTAAATTAAGAATTGGAAAAAATTTGAAAACGTAGGAATCTTGTTTTTTTTGCCGGCCGTGTTGTTTTTTTTTTCTCGCCCTATCGCATTAGATTTGGAATCTGCTGAGGATGTCATCCATAAAATTTACTTGCTGTGGCCTAAGTGTCAGAAAAAATAAAATCATTGTTATAACCCTTTGCTTAAGAAATAAAACATAATTAGGTTTTGCTGACATTCTACTTATTCTATCTTTTGGGGAATTTTTTGGGGAACCCACTTTTTCAGGTTGGGTGCACCAGTTCACCTACTCCCAAAAATGAATTTCGAGCCATGTATACTGTGTATACACCCTCCTTTGTCCGTAAAGGCAAAAGTATTACATATGACATGTTGTCAAAAGGTGCTAGTTTTACTTAGGTGGTATAAATTTTTTACATGTATGTATTCATCTGCCATTAGCTAGCCCCTCCACTAATTACATGTACATGTCGACAAATTTTACTGACTTATCCAGCCCTCACAGTAACTGTAAGAGTAGTACCCCAAACATCTAACCCTTCCCTGGCTTATCAGCTTAGACATACAAAAGAAACAAGACTGAATTATGAATAGTGACCCTTTTTTTATTTATATCTGTTGACTGGTAGAAATTAGTATACAGTTGGTCGATTGTTTCTGATCCGCTAAACTACTGAAATTACAGAAACTGGAATAAGTCGTTAAGTTCAAAAGGTCACTTTGAACTAAAATATTCTCTATAAAAAATACTGAAAGGTACAGTAAATATATGAGTACATGTACAGATGCAGGCTATGGTTGATAAGTGATCGTTTGCTGTTCAAGCGTGAAGAAATGAGAACTAATAATACACATATACAGACTATTTTTCGTCAAACCATAAAAATCAGATATCAAAGCTTGTGGCTTTGAGACTTCCACAAAAGCTTTTGCCCCATACAAGGGAAGCTATTAAAAATGCAATCGGCAGTGTGCTAAACTGATAAATTTTCCCATCTTTGGTTGTTGGTGTCCAAGAAATAAACCATTTAAGAACTCGTGCACCTTGTAAAAAAATGTAGGCCCCGATAAAAATGAGGAAGCGCTCGATTGGAAGCACGCATTCGTTAAATTTCAACTCTATGTATGAGAACAGCTCTTAGCACCTATGAAAATCACCCAAAACCTTCATTAGCTATTGCTCTCTTGTAAAATTTTCCTTCTCACATACTCTCCATGATTCTGTCATGATTCTTAAACCTCTTTTACAAAAAGTTGACTCTATATAACATCATGATTCGACGCTAGAAACTTCAGCACTTACAACCTGTTAAAATTTACTGTGTTTTTTTTTTCTTCTTCGTAGTTTACGACCCTATCCCACCACATGGCAAGACTTTAAAACTCAAAATAAAAGATCCTTATATACACATCAAAATAAGTTTCAAACTCCGCGGCAGATACAACTGCCCGAACTTTAACCACCAAGTGCTGTACATTCTACTACTGGAAACGTTTCATCAGCCTTACATGTATCAACGTAGAGCTAGTTAAGTATGGAAGGCAACACAAAATGTACATATAATAAATAAGAGATAGCTGGACATTTCTATGGTTAATACATCTGTCTTCCATGACGAATGTAAACGAGAAACAGAAAGAACTAAGGCAGCCCTTGGACATGTCTTATACTTGTTACTTCTTTTTCCTACCCACAAAGTGTATTATTTAAGGTTTCTAGGTAAAATTCCTCTGGCACAATATCAGTACAAAAATATTTTACACATTTCTCTCTGCGTTGTTGTACAATCTTATCAAAGTAACCAGTACACTACTAGATGAACACAGGCAACGCGCTGTGCCCTCCTTGTCTCGTGTTGTGTGTCTCGGGAATGTAAGGTTGGCGCTGGCTCTGCGCTGCCGGCGGACTCGAGATCCCGTCCGACCAGTCCGATGTAGCGGAGTGCGGGGACGAGCTGGACCACTGGTCTGGGGAGTCCGGGGAGGGGGTCAGGTAGTTTTCGGGGACGATAGTCTCAGCGTGGGAGAGATAGTGGGTGGGGGTGCACTCGTGGCTCTGTGGGTTCCCGTGCGAGTGCTGGGAGGGCGGGGTGGGCAGCTGCTCGGCAGGATTGTTGGAGGAGAACTGCTGAGCGCACGAGCCGGGCGGGAGCACAGTCTGGTGCGAGTGCGGCGGCAGCTCGCCCGGAGGGATGACGTTGAGTGGAATGCCCGGGTCGTGCATGCGCCCGCCGCCTCCCAGTGGGCTGCCTCCGTGCGCGTTGCCGTGTTGGTCGTGGTACATCCGGTGGTTGTTGTGGTGGTTGCTCTGATGCGCGAGCTGCTGCTGCTTCGCGTTGGACGACGAGAGAGCCTGGAAGGCGGCCATCTGGGCAGGCGAGCCGCCAGTGATGCTGCCGTGGCTGTGAGGAGGTGACAGGAGGCCGGACGGTGGGCTCTGGCTCTGCTGCGGCATGTGGTTCAGCCCAGCGTGCGTCATGTGCATCCGGGGCGAGAACTGGGTGTAGTGGTGGTTTCTTGAGTCCAGCGAAGCGAGCCAGTCGCTGGGCACGCTCACCGGAGGATCCAGGTGCAGACCCAACCCTGTCTCCCCTCCTCGCAGAGTAGACTGGTCCTGGTGGGAGTTGGAGTCGGCGGTGTGGTGGGAGAGGCGCGGCATGGGCTGACCGTTGGTGAAGCTGAAGCTGTTGACGATCTGTGGGGTACTGGTTGTGTGGGGGACCGTGTCCACCCCGTGTAGGTTGGGGTGAGACAACGCCAGGTGCTGGCTACCGACGCCGTACATGGAATTCGGCGGGGGAGTCTCCCCGGTGTTGTAGCCGTGCGGCGAACCGCCGAGAGAGCCGTCCGGAGAGAGCGCGGTGGAGTCCATGTGTCGCGGCATCGTCCCCGTGCCCTCAAGCTTCTTCTTCCGACGCATCTTGGAGGCGTCCGCGCGCGCAATCGTGTGGTGCTGCATCCCCTTGTTCGGTCTCTTCGGCTTGGCCCTCTGCTGCTTGGTGGTCGGCCCGTTCATGAAGTGGTGCCCTCCGAAGCTGTTCTGGCAGTTGGCTGCGGCCTGGGACGGGCTTCGAACCAGGTTGTACTCGTCCAGCAGCTTGACGATGTCGGAGTGCATGCGCTCCTGGGCGATGTCGCGCGGAAGCCTGTCCATGTGGTCAGTGATGTCGCGGTTGGCATAGTGGTCCAGGAGGATTTTGGCGGCCTGGAAGCTGCCTTCTCTGGCTGCCAGGAACAGTGGGGTCTCCTCCTACAAAAACAAATATTTTAGTTATTATCTTGCACACACGGTAATGCCTTTACTATCTTACTTAGCACCTAGACATAAATTTCAAATATACATGTATAACAAAACAGCATGCTTCCTGTCATGTAGGAATTGAGGTATTTGACTGTATAACTAAGCTAAAATTTGTCCAAGATTTGTTCAGGAGTCCTTCAAATTCAACATGACTAGTGTTACTTTGAAGTTGTATTTTTCTACAAAGTATACCAAATGCTTGTCCCATATCTTTCTTCAATTATCAGCAGAATTTTTAAGTACCCTAAAGAATTCAGTTTCTGACTTTCTGACATCTGGACTTTCTATTTGGATATTCAGAGCCTGGAAACTGGCAAAACTTGAAAATATGCCCCGTACCTTGTTATCCTGTACATCCTTGTTGACTCCGTGGCTCAGCAGGCTGATGACTGCTTCCTCATTGTTCGTGGCTGCAGCCCAGTGCAGAGCTGACTTGCCTGTAAATGTAAAAAATACAAACTTTAACATCCAGCCTATTACATGCAAAGTAGATCATTTAAAGAAGTACAGTGGTGGATAGTTCTGACATCAACAGGTTCACACAACTTTCTACAACTACAATTTCTATGTTGAAGCAAACATACTTCCTAACTGTGAATTAGTATCAAAAAAAGTGGAAGCCTACATCTCTGTTTCAGAAAAGGAAGGATTTGCAGTTAACAACACACACTTCTAGCCTCAGAAGCTTATTGGTTTCTTTCTTAGCTTACCAAAGAAACGTGGTAGTAGAGATGCACACTATAAAACTGTTGTAATTCTATATTTTGTACAACTGTGGCTTACCGTTGTCATCACAAGCGTTAGCATCTGCATGCGAGTCTCTTTTATACAGAAGCCCTTTCTTAACTTAACAAGTGAATAGCTGATCTAGTCATGATTCTGTTATAGACAACTGTGGCTTACTAAACTATAGGAGAGGGAGAGGGAGTGATGGTGAGTGTGGCTTACCGTTGTCATCACAAGCATTAGCATCAGCGTGTGAGTTGAGCAGTTCCTCCACCACTCCCTCCACAGCCAGACGGGCTGCCAGGATCAGGGGCGTAGTGCCATCGTTGGTCCGAGCGTCCAAGTCCGTCGCTCTGTTGCGCAAAAGGATCTATAACAAAAGGAAAATGTTTTTTTTTTGTTAACCAATAAGTTCTTTACACTCAAGAATACATGTGAAAATGGTAACGTTTTCTAAATCCTGACTCGAAAATCAAAAACAAAATCTCAAATAAGACCAATACCCAGTTATGAGGTATGCATTTCTAGTGATACACTCCTACATTACACAGCAAAGACTTTTTCTTTTTAAAAGAATCCCACAAAACAAAACAGAACAAGTGGTCAAAGTAACTGTTACTCAAGCCACAAGATTTTGAAATAGATTTCCAAACCTATCAAGTTGCTTGAGTAACTGCTACTTGAGTAACTGTAACTGTTATGACCTGGATATCTAACTTTCAGGAACAGTAAGTAGTAACAGTTAGTAACTAACCTGGAAAACTCCCTGTGCATCGGAGGCGATTGCAGCATGTAGTGGGGTCCTGCCGGTGTTGTCACGAGCGTTGGCGTCAGCTCCAGCATCCAGCAGTCGCTTGGCACGGTCTGCACGAGCGTAGCGGGCAGCAAGGTGCAGCGATGTCTCTCCTGAGAAACCATCAAACAAGAGATTTAATTTGTGAACTTCACATGTATACACTGCTTGGAATTTTCCTCTTTTTTTTTTGTTGAAAACCCAGAGCTGACAACAATCAAGGAGTATGACATAGGACTTTTAATTACCAATATACATTTCTTCTTCTTTTTACAGAAAATGTAAATTTATCTTTACTTTACCAAGTTCCAGCTCACTCTTCCTTTTATTGTGCACTGAATTCACCTCATCTGAGACCAGTTTCAATTTAGTTTAAATCTTACATGATTTTGACAAATCAAATTTGAGTATCCTTACAAATGTCCTGTGACGTTGAAATATCTCATTCTAGGACCCTACTTTTTCTGTGTACATCTAAGATAAAGTTTGCCAAGAGGAACAGATGTGAGTTCCTTACCAGTCCTGTCTGTCTGTGCATTGAAGGCACTCAGTCTAGGGTCCTTATTTTTCTGTGTAAATCTAAGATAAAACTATAGAGATACATGTGAAGTTCTTGTGTCCCTACCAGTCCTGTCCGTCTGTGCGTTGATGTTGGCCCCCTGCATGAGTAGATCAGTGATGACGTTAGCAGACTCGTCCTCTCCGTCCTCCTGGTGGTCCTCCACATACTCCAGACCTCCGCCTCGGAACGAAGCCAGCATCAGGGGCGTCAGGCCATCTGGGAACAGGGTAAATATGGAGTTAAGCATCTGAGAACACGGTAGACTTTGACCATCTCTAAACAAAACCTATTTGATGCTAACAACCAAAGCAATAAATGTTCACAAGGGCTCTACCACTAACATCCATCTAAATTAACTATATAACACAATCAAGGATTTGTGTGACAAAACTTTGAAATCTACTTTATTTCAAAGAATACATTTGCGCTATTGTGGATTATAATTTGACATTATCTGCTACTATTATCGACTCATATCATATGCAGGGGACACATTATTGTAGTGTCTGGGAGTACAACTTGTAAAGGTGTTAATATGCCAGTTTTGTCCTCCCTTCCACTTGTATACTTGTGGAGAATTCTACTTAACAAATACATGTACACAAAAATAAACTATTATGGTTTTACTCATGAGTCATAGGAAATTCAAACTCTACTACTGGATAAGTTATGGAGATAATTTTCAAACGAGTGACATCCACCACTCTTCTTCAGCGTCACTTAATTAACTAATAGAACTTGTTAACACGTATTATGGTTTTAGAGAAATGCTCACCAGGTCCTCTAACATTGACATCCACGGAGCACGGGTCTGCCTCCCCCTCTGTCTGTGGCGGTGTGAGTGCGACCTGAGCCAGGCAGGCGGGGTTACGGATGTCTGCTGCGTGTAGGTGCTGCTGGGTCCACTGCCGGTGGTCCGTGTCGTCGTAATCCGACAGGGTCTGGTCGGCGGTGGCGTCGCTGCCAGGTGTTGGCTGCTGGGTCTGAGGAGGACAATTTTTTTTTAATTTTTGATTTCAGGAGACAAAAACAACAAGGTTCCACTTTAGGTTGTCATTTTAGCAAAATATACAATAGGGATAGGAAAAACAACAGACGATGAAACAACTTCCCGTTCCAATTTCTTCTTACTTAACACATCTATGGCATTTAGAACTTCCAAACACAGAGAAAGCACACATTTTTTATTCTTGACCAAACAAACATCAACAGAAAAACTGGTTATATATCTAAAAGGGAACACCTCTCAATACATCATGTGTTGCATCTCGAATCAGCATTCTGCTACACATTTGATGAAGGTTTTTATAGTAGATTCACTAGATTGTTTAAATTTTTTCCCCACCTTCATTCGTTTGGCCTCCGGTGGCACCATGTCGTCTTCCCAGGCTGAAGAGTCGCGAACGGTTTCGTTATCGTTGTCGTCTACATTGGCAGCAGTTGCACCTTGTGGTGTGAAGCTCCTGAACACAAAAATAACACATGTTAGATTCATACAGTCACAAAACACACAAGTATATGTGTTAATTTTAGCTTTCGTGTGATATCATGACTTACCAAAAGTTACCAAGATGCCATGAGGGTCTCTTACTGTCTGTAGTTTAAAACCACCAGACATTTTTTGTTAACATTAAGTATGTATCATCAATTGTAAAATTGTAATACCTATTTTTGCGATATTTTTAATAACAACTTTTAATAGCATGTTGTTGTACGTAAATGTTGCCTTAATATGTTGACCACAGAGCAATTCAGGCAACCAGTAAGGTTGCCTGCAAGTCACTAGTCTTTTGAGAACTGTATATATACAGTAACAGCACAGAAAAGGTTACAGTGAAACAACCTAGGTTCTAATTCATGTTAAGGTCATTAAGAACTGAAGAACTATCACCAAACTCAGAGGAAGCACACAACATTAAGAATAAACTATTCATTTATCAAATGCAAATAATAAGAAAAAAGAAAGAAACTTACTTCATCCCGACCTCCTGACCGACCGGGTCCCTCCTGCGTGTGGACCTCCGTGCATCCTTCCTGCTCTCCTTGGTCAGCTTGAAGCCCTCGGGGTACCAGAGCTGTCCGCTCTCCCGTCGGCGCTTGGTGGTCATCAGCACGCCCAGGCCCACCATGACCAGTAGTATCCCCACCGCGGCCACCACCACGTACAGGGGGTTGAAGGTGGGCGTACTTGGAGGCTCTGGGTCATCTCCACCTGAAATATGACATACAGGTTAAGAAGTGGTCTCGCGAGACTAGGCTACTCCGTGGACAAGATGGACTGATAGTCATCGAAAATTTGGAGGTCAGTATCTTTAATATTATCCTTCAAACTTGTCACTGTTGGAAGAATCTTCTAGTAACTGTATTTATACGTGACAAATGAATTTCTTCAACGAGGTTAAGAAGCTGTTTGGAAAACTGGTCCAGGCTAGTCCTAACTACTAGGAAAATATTTCTGTGTCTTACAACACACTCAGCTCCATTCTACATAGGATTAACATGGAACAATTAGGGTTATGATACATAGCACATAATACATTGGTGATAGAAGGAGAGGGATGGGCTCCACCTTCCAATACCGTGCCCTAGACACAGTGGATTAACAACCCACTGCTCCTTTGGCCTCAGAAAAGCTATGACACTACCTTTACCTTTTCCTTTACATTACACAAGGACTGCAGTGTAGATGCAGTGATAAAGGAAAAACTGAGGATTAATAATGTTGCTAATTCAGGTCTACCATGCCATGTTGTTCTAGCTCTAATACAGAAGAATAAGCCCTTACTGTAGAGGGACTTGACTGGGTAGTTGAGCTGTGACAGTCCGTTGTGGAGGAACAGGGCAGCCAGGAAGTCTGCTGCCTCCTTCGCTGTTTCAAAACAGTCGTCGTGAACCCGGTAACATTTGCTGTTGTCCATCTCCAGGTACACTATGGAGCTGTGGAACAAGAGAACAGAAAACTTTAGTAAACTGTAGTACGTCTTGATGTTATACTGTCATATTTCGCATTGAAATTATAGTCCTAGGAACTAAACAGCTTTGAGTTTGAGCTATATCAAGAAATAGGCAAAATGCTCAATCATATTCATAATTGTCTTGTTGAAAATGAGGTATAGTTTTTAGTCTGTCTATTAGTTTTCAAATATTGTTCATGTGTTTTGAATAGCATAATGAGCATTCTGCCATAAAGGATAGGATCTTCACAGTAACGAAATGTGTAGTTTGGGCAGTGCAGACCTACACTGGACACAGATTTTGTTAATTTGAACCTTATTTACACGGTTAATGACAAAGTATTTTCATGGAGTTCTGAGGCCTTCAAACTTTTGTATTTTGAGTTATTTCTTCTATCTATATCTTGAAAACAGAACCTCCAACCTACCCTTGGACTTCAGACTCTGTAGCTCGCCTGTACCGGCCACTGAGAGCCCTGAACACTGAGCGGATCGCTCGCTTGCTGATGGTCTCATCCACCTCTTCACCGTACCATGGGTAAACCATCGGGTTTCCTTCATCATCCACCTTAAAGGACATGGAGCTTCTCAAGATGATGCCTGAGAACAAGACAGAAAAAAAACATGTAAGGAACTGCTCTCAAGACACTGAAGACAGTGTAAGGAACTGTTCTCAAATTGTAACAGTTTTTATGTCCTTCACAGCAAAAAAAAAAAGACATGTAAGGCATTGTTTCTAAGAAGTTAAAAACATGGAAGGAACTGTTCTGAAGAAGCTAAAAAGATACAAGAGACTGTTCTCTGGTTGAAACAGTTTTGATGTTCTTTACAGAGAAAACATGTGAAGAACTGTTTTCTCTCAAGATAAAAGACATTCCTCACACTATATACTAGTGGGAATCAAACCCTTGCCCACAGCATTTAATTCACATGGTGATGAAACAGCATTGTTACAGCAAGATTGCTATCAGAGTGACAAGTTGAGAGAAAGAGAGAGACTCACTTAACATCCTGAGGAAGGAGATGGAGTTGTTGAGCAGGACTTCAGGCGGAGCAGCTACGATCATCACCAGGTACCCCTTCGCCGTGACGGGCGGGTAATCCTCATCACAGTCCCCGCCGTCGTAGCCGCACTCTAGGTTGTTGCAGCCGCTGTCGCAGTTCCCGTCTCGGAAGAAGTTTCCGCAGTACGTGTCGTACACAGGGCTGCGGAGGAACAGAGGGTTTAGCAAACTTCTTAATACAAAATCTTCACAGAAAACACCAAGGTACTAGCCAGGACAACTGTACTCAGGACTGGGGAGGAACAGAGGTGGTTTAGCATCTGTGAACAGTTTCATCTGTATCTGTATAGCTGGTATAACTGCCCCTCGACATAACACTAGCTTAGTAGGCTAAGTAGCTTAGTGTAAATGTTGTTTGCTATCTCTAGTGATGATGCCCCTACTGTACTTGGTGGCACTGTGTACTAGGATAAAAATCTTCATCAGGTTTGCATAGAACAAAATAGCTTGTTCAGACTCAGTCACTTTTAACACTGCATTCTTCACCCTTCAGCAGTGACAATTACTTGTTAGCTGCAGTACAAAGTAGAGCCACTCAGTATTGCCCTGAGGAAGGTTGGCTAAGTGTTAACTCATCGGAAGTGTGCAGAAAACTTTGTTAAACCAGAAGATAGATTTTCATTTCACCTTAAGAACATTCAACTGCATGGCTTAAAATACAACCTGTATTTTCAGGTTAGTTAGCACAGGTAAGGTTTGAGCAAGTAACTAACTTTCAATGTACAAGACAGAGAGATATAAAATGCAACGGTTTCTTCCTGCAGTGAAAAAAAACAACAACGATGTAGATATTTCCCACACTTACTTGCACGTGGGATGAGGATTTTCCTCGCAGTCCCTTCCATCGTACAAACACTCCTCGTTGTTACACTGCTGGTCACAGTGTCCGTTGGAGAAGTAGTTCCAGCACTGGAGAGAGGAGGTGCAGTTGGCCCAGGGATTGTTTCCCAGGGCGCAGTCCGTACCATCCCAGTCACACTCGTGGATGTTACACTCCTCCTGCAGGGACAAACACACATCAACAGTGTTAACATCAATTCTGTAAACTTCACTTATGTTCAAGGGAGCTTTCATTTGCAGGAATCATTTCAGTTCAAATTCTTCATTTATTTTTATAATAAATAGCCAAAAAGTTAACATTCTTTACTAACTGAACTATGTTTATGAAGAAGCGCTTTAAAATTAATGTAAGGAGCATTACCACAAAGGGAGATAAAGACCAAATAAACAAATAAAAGCAAATAAAAGTGAAGACTTACGTCACACCGCCCATCTCTGGCCTTGCTGGCACAATGCTCGAAGGGACAACTTGGCTCTGCAAAACAACAAGATAACAGTCAACTTCCTACACCACAAAACATTAAACAACAAACCTGCTGGTTGAATACTACGAATTTTCAGAAAAGTTCAGAACAACCACAGACACTACTTCCAAGGAAGGGTGATTGTAAGAAAAACTTTGGACCCCCTTTTCATTTCATTTCAACCCAAGAAACTGTTCTTAGCAGCCACATTTCCATGACTAGTTGTACAATAACTACAGGAGTCTACAACAAGAATACTCACCTATATGTGGAGGAATCATGGTGACACCAGGACCAGGTGTAACATCAGGGATGTAGATCTCACACACGAGTCCGTTGTAATCCTCAGGACACATACAGCGGTAGGAGTCTATCCCTGTCTGCTGGCACTCCCCGTTGTTGTAACACGGTAAGCTAAAGCAGGGGTTACTCTCGTGGAACTGGCAGCTATCCCCAGCGTAGTTGCTTGGACAGGAACAGCGGAACTCGCCGTCAGTGTACAGGCACTGCCCGCGGTTCTTACACTCTCGGTCGCAGACTAGCTCGCAGTTGTCTCCGCCAAAACCCTGGAGAGGACGAGGGAAGATGTTGAAAGGGTTAGGAAGGTAGAAAGGTACATGTGTGGTGTGAAACTTACCATGGGTGTATCAGAATATAAGGAACTAGAGCTGCAATACATTTACAAGATTCCTACTCAAATCGTCAATGGCACAATGTTTTGCATTGAAACTTGTATCTATGATTGAATATTAAGTTAAGACTTTGATGTTGAACAGCATCTGGATGTTATCTTCATTTCTGTTATAATACATTTTTATCTTCTAAATATTTGGAAGTTTTTGGACTCTCTGTGTCATTTCATTTCAATCATAGCTTGCCCATTCATGGAGTTTCTTGGCCACTATCTCTTTTCGTTTCAAAGCATCAACATCCTTTTCTAAGTCAAAGCAAACAGAATTTCTTGATAGCAGTGTACTTACAGGTTGACAGTCACAGACATAGTTGTTCCCGCTCTGTGAGCACGCCCCTCCGTTCAGGCAGGGGTCCGACTCACACGAGTCCACGGTCCTCTCGCACCGCCCTCCGGTGTACCCCGGCTTGCAGTCGCAGCGATAGTCGTTCTCCAGCTGTACGCAGTCCTGGGTTCCCTCCGCGTCGCATGGGTTGGACAGACACTCGTTTACGTCACCCTCACAACGTGGGCCAACGTAACCCGGCCGACAGCGACAGGTGAATTCTCCGATCCCGTCAACGCAGGTTCCATCGTGGTAGCAGGCGCCAGCGAAGCAGTTGTCATTGTTGATCTCACAAAGAAGTCCTGTAGGAAGCAAGCAAGGGAAATAATGAGACACGAGGAGATAAGACACCGATGTCTGTCCTAAAGATTACCAAAGACAGCAAAGCAGAAGGCATGTATCCTATGCATCAAGGAATCCTCTCTTTCGACAGTTAAAAAATATATGAAAGAAGACCTACAATCTATTGCAATATATATTGCTTAGAAAGGCACATGGCACAGTTGCAGCTAGCTATATTACACCGAACGACCTGTTACGCCCAATGTTTAAAAATCTAACTGCAGGAGATGTTTAAAGCTTTCTAGTGATGGTGCCCAAGTTAAAACTATAACGATAAATCACTAATAGATATTTTTAAGGAAATAGCCTCTCCAACTCACCCTGAGTCCCTGGAGGACAGGAGCACCTGTACTCGTTCACCATGTCGATACACGTTCCCCCGTTCTGGCAGGGGTTAGAGATGCACTCATTTATCTCCTGTTCACAGTTCACGCCCTGGTACCCAGCCCTGCACACACAGCTGTACGTGCCCAGCCCGTCCCGACACTGCGCGCCGTTCTGGCATGGCGAGGACGCGCACTCGTCGATCTCCTCAGAGCAGTAGCTGCCGCGGTAGCCGGCGGGACAGTTGCAGTTGTGGCTGTTGCCGGTGTCGACGCAGCTGCCCCCGTTCTGGCACAACTCGCCCAGCAGAACGCCTGGGAAATAACAAAAGGTTCTCAGTATATAGTCAAAGATTCGTCAGAGGGATGACGGCTAAGACTATCAAATTACGGGCTTTGACTTTTTATTAGAAAATCTTCATCAGAAAGGACAGAATTGTACGGCACTTCCTTTTATACTCCCATCACAGTCAGGTCTGCCTGTTACTTGGCTTAGGGTATTTTAACGAGGTTTCAGTACATTTCAACTTTTGTTTCAAACTTGTAAAAAGATTTCAGAAGGCAGATTTCTAATTTCCAAAAGAATCCACACTTCATAATTCAAACTGGTGCTGTATACGTGTATTTGACTGTTCCCCATTAGTGAATTTTACAACTGAAAGATTTATTAGCAAGTTAGTCAAGAACTCCTTACCTCTCTCAGAAGCTGCGGCTGCACAGGACACTTTGGTCATGTCACAGATGAGTCCAGTCCACTCATCCTCACACAGACACTCATAACGATCGCCTGACTGGGTGCACGTTCCTCCGTTACGGCAGGGGTCCGATGCACACAGGTCCTTCTGGTTCTGTAAACACACAAGAATTTAGATGGTTAGAAAAAAAAAGAGCTTGAATTCTGGATCTCAAACAGGTAAACTGCCATATTATACATTGGACATGGAACACCATTTCAGTAATCAAAGCTGCACTTGTGAAATGAGAGTGAAAGATTTTATTTGTCTAACAAGACAAGACCGCATCAGAAGATTAAAAAACAGGAAGTTCTCCTGCAGTACAGACAACAACTGCTAGAGGGCATCGAATGATCTTCACCATCCAAAGTCCTAGTCACAGACAAAATTTCATCACAATCCATGGCATCTAAAAGTTCTTGCTGGCGAAAGTAACAAGAAACACATTTGACAAACAAACCAAAAACTATATGTTTCATTACAAGAGAAGAAAGACTTTCATGAAAGTGCATATGTGTTGGTAGTTACATGTTCAGAGTTTAAACTTTAGATCCAACATAAGCCTCACCGGGTCAGTCTACTGAGGAAGACAAGAGTGACTGGTCGAAAGCTCTAGGTGAGAGAATTATTGTGTTGGATCTAAAGTTTTAACTCTTAACACAAGAAAGACTTGTACATACCTGGCATGTGACCCCCTCGTATCCGTATGTACAGATACAGGAGAAGTACCCAGTCTGGTCCACACACGTCGCCCCGTTCTGACAGGGGTGGGACTCACACTCGTTGATCTCATGCTGGCAGTTGGAGCCGGTGAAGCCGGGCGGACACTGGCAGGTGAAGGTGTTGATGCCGTCGATACAGGTTCCACCGCTAAAGCAGGAGCTGTGATGGGGATACACAAAGTATGAATTGATGTTTTTCTTAGTGTTATGAACTTATGATCTTGATGCTATCGAGAAAGATTCCACCACTTCCAGAAAAGAGCCCAGACAAGAGCTGTGACAGAGATACACAAAGTTTGAATTAATGTTTTTCTTAGTGTGAAGGTGTTGACGCCATTGATAGAGGGTGCCACTGCTAAAGCAGGAGCTGTGACAAGGATGTACAAGAAAAAAATCACATTTTTCTTAAACTACAGAGTTTAACATAACTCAGTAAAAAGTGAACACCTGCCACTTGAAAAGATGCAGGGAAAATACAAAGTATGAATTAATGTTTTTCTTAGAGTTTCTCCTGACAAAAAATGACTGTCCCTCTGTAGCCCAGAAAGAAGATAAATAAATACTGAAATTTGGAAAGATGCAGAGAATTTGGAGACTTCTACGAATGACTGAATGCAAATACCTCTAAACACTACACAAAGATATAAATGAAATAATAAGAAAATTGCTCTGTTAAGTGACTATGTAAAATTTAACATCAGCAACTACATCAGTAAGTGGCTTTCCATATCTAAAGTGGTAAGCACTACACAATAATGATTGTGTGCGGATTACCACCTGTTATCTATGGTATAGTAATCAACTCAATCAAATTCACTTAAGGAAGTATTTGTTGTTGAAAGCATACATGAACACTGCAACTAAATGTGTTATAAGTACGACTTAGTTCTCATCCCCTTTCTCATGGTGCTAAACGCTTCACCATCTGTGGATTCAAGCAGCATCTCTCAAATTATGTAGGAGAATGCCGCGAATTCCGACAGCGCCATACAGGGTTCTCATCAAGATTTCTTCATATGGGTCAGGTACAGATGGGCAACTTTCTGCATTATAAGTTTAATTTTTAGGTAAACTTTATGTAGGTTCTCCTCCCAAAAAAACACCCCTACGCTGTGTAGGGGGATAAATCACAACGTAGGGGATCCAAATCACAACATAGAGGACCCTATGCTTACATAGTCTAGTGAGAACTATGCCATACCTCGAGGTACAGTCATCCTTGTTGGTCTGACAGTTGGTTCCAATGAATCCCAGCACACAGTCACAGGCATAACCGTTCACCGCGTCTATACACTGTCCTCCGTTCTGGCACGGGTTCGAGTAGCATTCGTCGATGTCTTCCTCACAATTCGTGCCTCCGAAGCCAGGCATACAGGAGCAGGTGTAGCTGTTGATGCCGTCGTTACAGGTTCCACCATTATGGCAAGGATCTGGACAAAAAGAAACAACAAAAAAAACATGAACATGTGTACAACTTAGCATGAAAGTTCATCTCTGTGTTGGTACAAGTCATTATGTAAGACACAAGACTAAACTTTCCTCCCAACACTGAATGACGTGTGTACATTGTTGTTATTCACAATTTTTTTTTTAGTGAAAATGCCCTCGGTTCAAACAAAACATGAATGTGTGTAAAATAAAATGTTATTCGCAATAGTGAAAATGTCCTTGGTTCAAACAAAACATGAGCATGGGTAAAATGTTATCAATGACGGTGAAAATGTTTTTAGTTCCGGCTTCTTTTCTAATTAAAAGTTGCACAGAGCATCTGTTTGGGAAAGGCCTGTCACGCATAGTCAGAATAACTGCCATACTTCTACACACACTTCAAAGGAACACAAATTTGTACCTGTCAAGTCAAATCAGGACTGCCTTAACTTTACCAGCAGGCCTTCGTAAACAAGATGCATTTTCATACCCATCTATTTGACAACAGGTATGATTGTTGGCGAGTGAAGATTTGAGAAGTGGTTTCGCACTGGTGACTTAACTGAACAAGATGCATTTTCATACCCAGAACTGCTAGCATGTTTCTCATACTCCAGTCTGAATTGTTTTAAAGTTATGCAGCTTTACAATAGTTTACTAGAAGTGAGCAGGTAACTAACATCTATTTGACAACAGGTATGATTGTTGGCAAGTGAAGATTTGAGAAGTGGTTTCGCACTTGTGAGTTTACAAGATGCATATTCATACCCAGAACAGTTAGCATGTTTCTCATACTTCAGTCTGAATTGTTATAACGTTATGCAGCTTTACAATAATTTTATAGAAGTGGGCAGGTAACATATACTTTGACAACAGGTATGACTGTTGGCAAGTGAAGATTTGCGAAGTGGTTTCGCACTAGTGAGTTTACTAAACAAGATGCATATTCATACCCAGCACAGTTAGCATGTTTCTCATACTCCAGTCTGAATTGTTATAAGGTTATATGCAGCTTTAATAGTTTTACACAAGTGGACAGGTAACGTTTACTTTAACAACAGGTATGATTGTTGGCAAGTGAAGATTTGGGAAGTGGTTTTGCACTAGTGAGTTTACAGATACATATTCATACCCAGAACAGTTAGCATGTTTCCCATACACCAGTCTGAATTGTTTTAAGGTTCTGCAGCTTTAAAATAGTTGGCAGGTAAGTAACATCTATTTGACAACAGGTATGATTGTTGGCAAGTGAAGATTTGGGAAGTGGTTTCGCACTGGTGGCTTTACTGAGTCAGAATGTGGCGTTCTCACACTGTATTGTGTGGTAGTGAGGCGTTAATTTCAGCTGTGAGAGGTTGTGAGACGGGGGTCGTCGGCAGTTTGGAAGTTATTTAGGAGAAATGACCCGTGCGTCCGCCCTGCGCGACGCGCGCCAGGCCTTTAGTGCGGCACGGAATGGCCGGCATTTTCCAGTTATAGCGACAAAAGCGCGCCACCAAAATCCCCCTCGTGCCAATTCCATAGAAAGTGTGACAGTGAGCGATAGATTTAACCAATCTTTGTGGCTGTTAATTCCCGAAATATCTGCTGACGGCCGGTAAAGGGCAATCCTGGGGTCGTACTTGGGCCAAATAGTCCTCATATGGGACATCCCTGCCGCGATACATACCATTTCCTTTCCTAACAACCCATCCCAAGTTTGGGAGCATCACAAGTCATAGGTAAAGTGCCATTGTGGTCAGCATTTTGAGCCAAACATTTTTTTTGTGGCAAAAGATAGCACAAGATTAAATCTCCTGGCAAAAGTTGTGTGCAGAAGATACTACAAGGTAGGATAGGAGCCCTGAGTTCAGAAGTATGCAGGCCAAAAACACTGCAGAAAACTTCCTTTTAAATTCCAGTGAAAATACATGACTTTACAGCAACATCTTTAAATTTCTCCCTGCTGCTTGACCCCATATCCAATACAAATTGGAGCCAAACAGCTACCTTAGCAGACTGAAGGTTAAGAAAGAAGCATAAAGATAAACTTCAAGGTCTGACAGGTGTCTTTACAGCAACATCTTTAACCTTCTTCCTGCTGCCTAACCCATAACCAATACAAATTTGGTGCTAAACAGCTACCTTTAGCAGTTGATGGTTAAGAAAGAAGCATAAACTTCAAGGTCTTACAGGTGTCTTTACAGCAACATTTTGAACCTTCTTCCTGCTGCCTTAAGTCTTAACCCTTTAACCAATAAAAACTTGCTGCCAAAGAGCTACCTTAGGAATCTGAAGGATTAAAAGTAAGTGAAAACTTACCAGGATCGCAGTCGTCTATGTTGACAGAGCAGAGTTCTCCGCTGAATCCGGTGAGACAGTCACAGCGGAAGTCTCCCTCCAGGTTGATACAGGGCGCTCCGTTCTTACACGGGTTGGACTGGCACTCGTTTATGTCGTCAGCACATGTTTCACCTGTACGGACACAGGACACAAACAATTAGAACTTCCACTTGTACTTTCAACAGATTCTCACAGGTTTTTCATACAACAAGAATACGGAAAAATTGACAATTCCTTGCAATTCATTTAAAAAAACAGGTTATCATAAAGAGATAACAGATCAAACAATAACTTAAACTGTGTTCAAAATGAAATGTATTTGAATGATATACAAAAGATTTCCAGTGCTTCTTTTGGAACAGAGGTACACCAATTTTCATAGCTTGCAAATCGACTACAAAGTCATACCAAAAGGAAGACAACAAGAGATAAAATCTTTAAAATCCTTGCAGGGAATGTAAGCCAAACAAGACCAGCTAGTTGGTTTACCTTCAAATCCTTCCGCACAGTCGCAAGTGAAGGTCTGGTAGTCGGCAGAGGGAATGCAGGAGCCTGAGTTTGCGCAGGGGTTGGGGTTGCACGGCGCCAGTTCTATCTGGCAGTTTATTCCCACGAAGGGAAGCTCACAGTGACACTGGTAGTTGTTGACTCCGTCCAAACACTGTCCACCGTTCTGACAAGGGTTGCTGCCGCACTCGTCTGTGTTGATCTGGCAGTTCACACCTAGAAAGACAAATTGTAGCACGCTTTTAGTACAGTAAAAAAACTTCATTTTGTCAGCCAGAGACATTTTTGGCCCTAGCATCTTGGATACTGCTTTGGATACTTGCAAACTGGTAAACTTTCATGTTGTCCATGTCAACACATACTCAACTGGTGCAAGTGCATCCACATTTAAGTTGTTGTTGGTTCACAATTTGGGGCAAAACTTGCCTATTTAAAAGAATGACAAGTTTCAGGGCTCCAGATCTTCTTTGTACTATCTGAGCCAACAAGAAACCTTTGGATGAGCTAAATAGCTAACAACAAACATATACATTTTGACAATTTCTTACACTTAAAAAGAGCACACAGAATACAACACAAACAATATCCTGAAGCACAAATTACCTTCGTATCCAGGGAGGCACTGGCATTCGTACCTCCCGATGCCATCATCACACTGCCCCTCATGTTGGCAGGGGTTAGATGCACACTCGTCTATGTTCACATCACAGTTCTTCCCTTCATAGCCGGTCTCACACGTACAGGTGTAGTCATTGATGCCATCCTGAAGATAAAGGAAGAAATAGAAGATGTTAACATCTTCTTTCTTCAAGCACAGAGGGTTTTATGTCTGATACTTCGGTGATTGTCTGTCACCTTCTTTGGGGCAACAATTACTGGTTCTGATGTATACTGAAGCTAGGTGTCGCTGTAAAAACACATTGGTTGCTGTCTATACAACATTCTTAAACAGTCTCTTGCCAAACTGATGAAATCATTCACGGAGGAAAAGCATTCATCGCAAAAGCATGATATCAGCTACATATAGCGTTGAGAAGCAGAACTCCAGTCAGAAGCTCTGACGAAGGTGTCTGACAGACACCGAAACATAAGCAAGGTAAGACAAGATTCGCTGTGTAAAAGAAAACCAATATACCCAGGACTATCTTTACTTTTTTTTACAATTTGACTCGTCATGTATGTAGAAAAAAATCCTATCCTACCTGGCATGTGCCATGTTCACATGGACTGCTCTCACACTCGTTAACGTTGGAGTAACAGAGCAGATCGTGATAGCCGGGCGGACACTCGCAGCTGAAGGCATTCACCAGGTCATGGCAGATCCCACCGTTGTGGCAGGGGGACGACGCACACTCGTCAATCTCACTTTCACAGTTCTCACCTGGAAAAGATGTTTTATGTGTCAATGTATTGATCTAAAAAAGATTGTTTTGTATGTCAATGTAGGGAGACCACTGGGTCAGAAAGCAACTGGAATTTTTAGGAATTTGCTTTGTCGGCATGCTTTAGGTAGCCTTTTTGTATGGTTTATGGTATTGAGCAGCATGAAGAACCTAAATCACCTAAAGTAGAACACAATCTAGCTACAGACTCTGGGAATCTGTTGTTTTTAATATAAGCATCTCTATAAGGCCTAACAAAATAAATGTTGTGTTTCCTATTACAGTCCAGAAAAAATTAGGGTCGGTAGGTAGGGATTCTTACTTTTTTTTTTTTTTTTTTTTAGTCAAAGTCGGGACAATGAACGTATGATCTGTGGCGGGAGGAGGTCTGGAGGGGGGGAAGCTATTGCATTTTGTCTTTTCCAAACACAAATGGAGGTCATTTCCTGCAACTTCAGTTCTACATTTTCTGTACAACTGCAGATGTATAAGGCAGTAGAAAGGTTCAAGATCTGTACTTAATTATCCTCATGTTCAAAAAAATTCTACCCTTAATTTTGAAAAAATTGGGCATAGGTTCCCCGGATGACCCCTAACCGGGGGCCAACGGTGCTTCCACAAGTTCAATAAGTGAAAAATACATGATACAAAATGTACATGTATTTACTACCTGGAACTTGGAGCAATTTATTCCAAAGATGTCAACTGACATTAATATATTAAAAACTAAACCAAATCCTATTTCTCAAACAAATCACATATTGACACAGCTGAACAAATAAAAATGTGATCATGTTTATAAACTCCACTCAAAAACAATTTTTGAGAGACACTCGGGTCACGGTACTAAGCGTGATAATCTCTAATATCTCATCTGATTCTCCCAATATGTAAAGGGTCTTTACAATGACAGCATCCAACCGCACATACATAGAAACAACAATATTACACAAGAAACCAATTAATTCGGAAAATTTCTCAGTAATGTTTGAAAATTAACCTTACTAAAATATAACTGAATTTTTATTTCAGTTGTAGCCGAAAAAATATTTTTCATGCGTTTAAAGTATCGTTTTAGCACTGTAATATGTACTTATTACATGTATCTATACATTTGGATGCTATCCTGACCTTTGACCATTGTTATTGTGAAAACAGGTCGGCCATGTTGTCTTTCTCGCCGTGAATTTTCGAGCCGTTTTTTCGAGCAAATTTCAACCGTTTTAAACATTTTACGGCCTCAAAAACTCATATAACGAGGAAAACAAGTTGTAGTTGTTATTTTCATGCGTAACATTTCTGGGGATGGATTATTTTTCCGTCGAGCTGCCGAAAACTTAGCGCCATGCCGCAACCATGCGATCGGGCGCGGCCGACCGGCGGGAGTTTTACTTTGTATCGGTGAGCTTTCGCGATGTAAACAAAGACAGTCGGAGTTGTTTACATGAACATTTTGTTGTGAAACGCCAGCGGGGTGTCAGATTTTCTACCAATGACAACGTTTTCTTTGTGGCGTCATGGCGAGATCGACAATTCATCGTCAATTCACAGGATTGTGCCGACAATGGAATTGAATAGCGGCCCGATCCGTGCAATTAGCGCTCGATCCACGCCGCCCGACCGAAGAAAATTGGAATGACAAGCACATTTATCGGGGATAAAATCCCCAATTTTGAAAACCGACCGCTAGCCGCTCGAAATTTTTGGTCGGCCCAAAAAAGGCTAGGGTCGGGGGGTTTTTCATAGGGTCGGTCGGGTAACCGGAAACACAACATTTTTTTTCCTAGGCCTAACTAAAAAAAATTTCACACTTTCATATACATACGATAATAATACTACGAGCTTTTCATAATGTTAGCCATAAATAAAGTCAACTTGGGATATCTTGTAACTACAACTATAGGACAGTTTCTCACCTTCGTATCCCCCGTCACACATGCATGTGTAGGTGTTGAGGCCGTCCTGACACACGCCGTGTACACAAAGGTTACCTGTGCAGTCATCCTGGTTCACTTCACAGTTGTCTCCTGTACATAGGGAGGGAAAAATCAGTCAGAGGGCTTCTTCTTACTATTTACAATCTAACATCATTTTAGAAATAGACCAGGAAGAGTTGGGAGGGTGCAGGGAAAGAATATATAAGATTAGGAACAACTTTTTAAGTCTCTATACAATCAAAAATGCCCAAGAAGACCAATCTGGATTAAAATTTTGTGTCTATGTGGATGTATAACCAGTTACATTGTCTGGCTTTCCATGTGGTAATATTTAAACTTTGCACAACAAAGTTCTCTTTTTATGCCATGATGGTATGACCACGCAAGCACTCGAACTCACCTGACGTTCCAGGCAGGCAGTTACAGCGATATCCATTGACAAGATCCTCACACGTGCCACCGTTTTGACAGGGATCGCTGTCACACTCGTCAACTGGGGACTCGCACAGGGGGCCGTTATAACCAGGCTCGCACGAACACGTAAACGAAGCCACTTCATCCACACAGGTACCGTGCTGGCACTGGTTCGACTGGCAGTCGTCAATGTTAATCTCACAGTCTGTGCCAGTGAACCCTTCCAAACAGGTGCAGGTGTACGCGGTTACTAAGTCTGTGCAGTGAGCGCCATTACGACAAGGCCCGCTCGCACACTCGTTGATGTTGACTTCGCAGGTCGTGCCTTCGTAGCCGGGGTCACACTCGCACTCGTACTTGTTGATTCCGTCGCGGCAGATCCCGTTCAGACACGGGGAGCTCGCGCACTCGTCGACGTCGGTCTCGCAGAGATCCCCGGCGAATCCCGGCATGCAGGCGCACCGGAACTCTCCAATATCGTCGATGCAAGTGCCCTGGTTTTGACACGGATTCGAAGCGCACTCGTTGATGTTCACCTCGCAACGGTCGCCGGTAAACCCGTCCGTACACGTACAGGTGAAGGAACCGGGGACGTTGTTGCATTCTCCGTCGTGTTCGCAGGGGTTCTCGCCCAGAGAACATTCGTCGATGTCCTGCATACAGAGCTGGCCCGCGTAGCCGTCGGGACAGGTACAGATGGGCTGGCCGTTGACGGGGTTGGTGTCGCAGATGGCACCCTCGTTACAGGGGCTACTCTCACAAGCATCGTCAAGGTGGCACAAAAGACCTGGAGAAAAAGATTAACAACATCCATTTAATTCACTTTCATCCATACATGGAGAATAACTCAAGACTGCCTGATATGAGGATTTTCTTCTTACACAACCAGTAGCGTTTTGTCCTACATTATACCATATCCTACTAACCTGATGAAATTATTTTTGAAACTGTCAGTGAAATCTACACCACAATTTCCACTCCCATTTTACAGAGTAAATGTTCCAAAGAAGTCTTCTAGGGACAACAAAACCTACACACTTTTTTCTACAGCCAAGACATGCTTATACACAAAAACTCAGTGGGGTCGTGTGGCATGACTGCTCAACTCAGAACCAAGAGATCCCAGGTTTGAGTCCTGACATGCCACCGATCTTGTGCCATTGGGTAAAGCACTTTACACAACTTTCCTCACTTAAATGAATATTGTCTTGTCCTGTATTTATCCTCTGCATTGGTGTTGTGAATTATTGGAATTTAAAAACAACTTACCAGTTTTCCCAGGTGCGCACTCGCACATAAAGAATCCAACACGGTCGTGACAGGTAGCTCCGTGGAAGCACGCCGCCGTGGCGCAGTCATCAAAGTTCTCGCTACAATCGTCGCCGATCCACCCGTTTACACAGACACAGCTGTAACCCCCCACCGTGTTGTGGCACGTTCCGCTGTTCAAGCAGATGTTGGGAGACTGCATACACTCGTCCACATCCTCATTACAGTATCGACCTGGATATTGGGAAACAAATTTACATTTTTTCAACTCTACAAAATTTAAAATATGTGCTTTACAATAAGTAGAAAACTATTGCTCTATATATCACTTGAATGCAAAGGAATTGAATTGAATCATAAGTGTACAAGAAACATAGTCTTTCAACAGCTAAAGCTCTGCAGAACACTGAAGAAAAGTATTCATTTCTACCACTGCACTGTGACATGCTTGGATGGTTCTTAACTTACTTTGATTGTCCCCTGGCTTATGACTGCCACTTGACCAGGGCCAGCACTCAGAGGAGCACATATGACAGGAGGGAGAATTGGCCAATAACTTTGCCCTGACCCCGGCACAATGAGGTCAACTTCTGAACTGAATGGCCCCTGCCTCCCATAACAAGGAGATATGGGCTGCATTTTCACAAATAACTGTCAAAGGCGAGAAAAGTCATTTTTGACTTATGGTCTCTAAAGGCTATGCTAACTTGGATTTTTGGAACTGTTATCCTCAAAATGTTTTCTTTTACTTTTTATCTGTCAGTTAGAAGCATGCATAGGTTCAGCTTAAGTAAGAAGATTTTATGAGAAGAATCTGACAGTTTTAGTTTACAAGATAGACACGCATTTTCTTGAAAGTTTAGAGTTAACAGTTTTCTTGAAAGTAGTCAGGTATGAATACATGACTACCTTTTTTGCTGGCTTTTTCTAAAAATACTGAGATCAGTCCGCAATTTTTTTTTTCAGTGGACAGAATTTTCTCCTACTTTTGATCATCACATATTGCTACATCATTTTGACATTTAAACATACCTCAAAGAAAAAGACAGCAGTTCCACATAAAGAAAGCTACTCAAAGTCAAAAACTTTGCAGTGCAGCATTTTCCCTCATCAGTAAGGATTAACAAATGACCCCCTGCCTGCCCCAGGTCTGTCCCATGTAGCCAGGACCTGCCAGGAGGTGATGAATGCATCACACCTGTTCAGGAGCACAGCCATGAACCTTCCCTACAAGGGTTAAGTCCCCCGGCAACACACAGTCACCCTCTCAGGCCATTATTTTCCCCACCCTGTCACAGCCAGGGCTGCTCAAATTGAATCTGATGCCTTTCCTACAGAGCAATTTGGCTGTGGCTGGGCCTAGGAAAAAGAAAGTTGTGTTTCCTGTTTCAGTCCTGAAAAAATTAGGGTCGGTACTAGGGAAGTCCCCCGGCAACACACAGTCACCCTCTCAGGCCATTATTTTCCCCACCCTGTCACAGCCAGGGCTGCTCAAATTGAATCTGATGCCTTTCCTACAGAGCAATTTGGCCGGGAGGAGGCGTAGGAAAAAAATGTTGTGTTTCCTGTTTCAGTCCTGAAAAAATTAGGTCAGTAGGAAGGGATTCTCTTTTTTTCCTCTATTAACGGGGCCTAGAAAAAAAAATGTTGTGTTTCCTGTTTCTAGTCCTGAAAAAATTAGGGTCGGTAGGAAGGGACTCACTTTTTCCCCTCTATTAAATGGGTCTAGGAAAAAAATGTTGTGTTTCCTGTGTTAGTTCTGAAAAAATTAGGGTCAGTAGGGATTCTTTTTTTTTGACCATGGCGACCTCTCTATATATATGTAGCTAGTGATCCAACTTATACACTACAGTTTAACAAAGCAAAACTTGTAACGATGACACTTATATTTTCAATATCAATGTTGAAACACTAATTGTACAACGTTTCTTCACTCAGGTGTCAGATCATGGAGCTAGAAAAGATTGACCAGCTCAAAAAAATACGTCCCTTGCTGGGGTTCGTCCAAAAAAAGGCTAGGGTCTTCAGGTTTTTCTAGGGCCGGCAGGTTTTTCTACGGTCGGCAGGTTTTTCTAGGGTCGGTCGGGAAACAGGAAACACGACATTTTTTCCTAGGCCCTGGCACTGGAAGCACTTCCCGTGAAGGGAGGTCGGGGACAATTTCAACCCGGGGCAGCGCAACACTTTCAACAACGACCCGACTACAGGAACTGGTCGGCTCATAACTTCTGCTAATGGCTCCCCAGGGGAGGGTTTGCATAATTGGAGCCGTTTCGAAGTTCCAGTGGTCTGCGTTGATGCCTGGTCACCTGAATGGTGCCTGATGGCATGCCTGGATGACAGTTTGGCTGTGCATCTAGCCACACTGGCTAACATATTTGGTGTTTTGGGCAATACTTGTGAGCCATGGAGGTACATTTCGAACTTCCAGTGTTCTGAGTTGATGCCTGGTCACCTGAATGGTGCCTGGTGGCATGCCTGGATGTCACGTTTGCTGTTAATACGTTAGCCAGCGACATTTTTGGTGTTTCAGGCAATACTTGTGAGCCATGCAGGTACATTTCGAAGTTCCAGTGTTCTGCGTTGATGCCTGGTCACCTGAATGGTGCCTGATTACAGTCAAAGCAGAGGTCTGGGTTTTGGGCGTGTTTTTAGACTTTTTTATTGTGGTTTCTTTTTTGCACTGGAATCTTTGGGTTGGTTGAAAGAAAAATTTCAGTGCAAAAAAAGAAACCCCGATAAAGAAGTCTAGAATATGCCAAAAATAAGCCAAAACCCAGACCTCTGCTTGGAGAGTAGTTCCTGATGGCATGCCTGGATGTCACGTTGGTTCTGCATATGTTAGCCAGCGACATTTTTGGTGTTTCAGGCAATACTTGTGAGCCATGGAGGTACATTTCGAAGTTCCAGTATTCTGCGTTGATGCCTGGTCACCTGAATGGTGCCTAATGGCTCTCCAAGCAGAGGTCTGGGTTTTGGGTTGTTTTTGGCGTGTTTTTAGACTTTTTTATTGGGGTTTCTTTTTTGCACTGGAATTTTTGGGTTGGGTGAAAGAAAAATTTCGGTGCAAAAAAGAAACCCTGACAAAGAAGTCTAAAATATGCCAAAAATAAGCCAAAACCCAAACCTCTGCTTGGAGAGTAGTTCCTGATGGCATGCCTGGATGTCATGTTGGCTGTGCATACGTTAGCCAGCGACATTTTTGGTGTTTCGGGCAATACTTATGAGCCATGGACGACAGCATACAGCTGTTGGGCTGACAGCAAGAATTTCCAAACAATCTCCAACTGCCTATTGTTGCTGTCAACAACTTGTAAATTTTCTTTTAAAAGTTATAGAGGATTTTCATGCTTGTTATATGTGAAAACTGCAGTTTAAAAGGAAGCAGATAGGGGGAGAACAATGACATTTCCCTACAGCCCCTGTTCATACCAAAAATCTAACTTTTTTGTGTTTTCAAATTTGTGCTATAAAACTTAAAAGTAGTTGAGATAGTTCTTGTTTTGTTATCCTCAACAATGGTGAAGCATGATGTTTTTTCCAGCAGCTATTGAGATACAACCTTCTACTAAAAGTTGACAATAAAGAAATGAAGAAAGACTGTTTCCTTACCTTGCCACTCACTGGGACATGTGCAGGTGTACTCGTTCACCCCGTCCACACAAGCTGCCCCGTTTTCACACAGATGGTCCACACAGTCGTCTACGTTTACCTCACAGTCATCACCGGTAAAACCTGAACAGAAAACAACAGGTTATAAGTACTTAGCATGAAAGTTCATCTGTGTTGGTACAAGTCATTATGAAATAAACACTTTTTGGGGGGGTAAGTGCCAATTCATTGTAGTGCTGGCAAAGAAAGTTAAGTCTTTATTCCATTAAGGTTATACGTACAATACACAGAACAGCAACAAAAATCTTCAGTCAATCACTATAACTTTCAGACGTTAATAAATTGTCACACATGTTGAGTGCTCACCCATCCAAAGCACTTTCTTTTATTACATCAAAGTCTATTACATCAAAGGCAAGAATAAAATGTGCAATCATAAACAGTAACAACTGCTTTTAGTGGCAAAATTTCATGCGCTTGCTACCTTAACCTTCTGCCCGCTACAGTATCAGATACCAAAATTGGACTGGTTATACAATAATGCAACAGGGAAAAAGGTATTACAACTGTACAACAACTTTTTCGAGACCGACACTGCTCTAAATTTCTCCACAATTCATCGTTGTACAAAGCGGCAAGGACTTTCAGATAGAAATCAATACGTAAGCATCGCTCTACCATGTAGTAATTGGTACTGCAGACAAGTATCTCTGTCTGTGACAATTCAGAAGACAGTTCTTCAATTTGTAGTGTCTAATGGGGCTAGAGTGGTCCTAATAGGGCCTCCCTTCAACTATGTGACCTCGGGGATGACCCTATGATAAGAATTTATTGGATGACAAAACAGATAGCTATATATTCCCGACATTCCACAGAAGCGAAGATACAGAGAATGCAGTTGATGTAAACATATACAGGACTCGTTTTTGTCATGTGATTTCGAGAAGGAATAATGTGTATTTGGCCTATCTTGATTGACTATATATCGATCATTCAATTTGGTGAACACTGTTACTGAGATTGACAAGTTGTTCAGTTTACGATGACATGAACCATTCCTATGTGACCAGGGGAGTGTCTAGAAAGGTTTAGGAAAACTCAGCGTCAGTTTCAAAGAAAGTAAAATAAAGCACAAGAAATTTGACAGAGAATACTATGTAGTAACAAAAAAAAAATTTTCTGAACAAAATATATTTCAAATATATTTATTTCCATGGAAATTTTCCAAAAAGCGAATCAAAAAGGCATAGTGGTTCGTCCCTGAATAAGTGCTTTGCAAATAAGAAGTGGCTGTTTTCACTTTACATCAAATCAGTCGTCTATTCCCCAGGTTTAGCGTTGTTTGAGCCAAGTTAAGTTCTCTCAGGAATGTTCAGGTGTCGAAGTTGGACATTCTGGAATGTTGGCGGCACGAGAGGACTGCCAACGGACTTGGCAAAATGGGACTACTTTCCAAAAGTGGAACGTGGTCTAGTCTCTTCAGGAAAATCAGTGCATACCAATGTCACTTTATGCCCATTTGTTCTTGACTTTTTGCATAGTAAGATTGGGGAAAGTGAATTAACAGTTCAGATCGGACCAATATCTGTCCTTTTTTTTTTTACACACCCAGTGCTTTTCTCCCCTTGGTACGTTTTGATGTGATTGTTTATCAGACAGCACTTTTGGCTGGAGTACTGCTTCTCACCGCAAGTATCAGCAAGAAGCAGTACTCCAGTCAGAAGCTCTGAGGAAGGTGTCTGACAGACATAGAAACGTAAGCAGGTGAGAGAAGTACTGGTTATGTATAAGAAAGTGAAGTACTGGTTGTGTATAAGAAAGTGCACTGATTTTGCCTAAGGGACTAGACCACATTCCACTCTTGGAAAAGAGTTATGCTATGTATGAAAAGACCCAATATCCTATGCTCTATGTTCTTCTATGTGCTACGTTTTTCGGAAGACTCCACCCACCTGACATGCAGTGGCACGTGTACTCGTACGTGTCCACGGACTCGCAGGTGCCTCCGTGTTGGCATGGCGATGGAGAACACGGGATGTACTCCTCCTCGCACAGACGCCCTGTACGCTCCTTGGGACACGTGCAGGTGAAGGAACCCATGGTGTTCTGGCACTGTCCTCCACTCTGACACGGGTTCGTACCTATAAATAATTATAAATAATGTAACACAATTCAAATGACAGAGCTCAAAATTCATTTTTGGAAATAGGTGATCTGGTGCAAACAACCTAAAAAATTGGGTACACAAAAAAACTTTTGGGTGCACCATATAAAATCTTACTGCTCCTCTTGAATTTGAATTGAAATGGGAGCTAACTTAAAACTATTAAACAAGTACTACAGCAAAGATTTTAGTATATTTCTGACACTTAGATGCAAAGCATATCCTGTATGCTGTACATTCAATATATACAAAAATGCCTACAAAAATATTTGGGTCCACAAGTGTACCCACAGAAAAGCTATGGGTGCACAGCTCCAATTTTGGGTGTACTAAGGTGCACAGCACCCGGTATTTCCAGCCTTGATAAACCATTCGTACCTGCACACTCGTCGATGTCTGTCTGGCAGGTGCTCCCCTCGAATCCGCCCAGACACGCACAGGTGTAGCCACTCTCGGTGGAGGTGCAGGTGCCCCCGTTCTTACACGGCTGGCTGTAGCAATGCTCCACCACGTCACACGTGTCACCTGGTCAGAAAATAGACAGAAAGATTTTTCATTTTCAGCACTTGCAACACTTGATGGTTCTCCTGTCATCTCTGCAACACCTAAGAACCTAACAAATTACAAGAGCATCTAAAGATGTTTAAGCTAGCAGTGAGTATTGCAACGAAAACTCAAGTCATCATTTGAAAAGACATAGGGACTTGTATTACCTCAGGTAAAGACTACCTCAAGACAAATTGTGTTGCTGTTTTTTGTCTCAAAAAAAGAATAGAGATTGGGCCTTGACTGGCTACCTAAGCCATTGGTAGACCTTTTGGATGATTGAAATTAAGAATTATTCTAGATCAAGAAAAGAAAATACCAGGGAAACACCGTGTACTTGAACAGCCTGTACAGTGTTTCTAGCCTGTACACAGTGTTTCTACAATGTTAACAAGAGAAATACCGTAATACTGTCATCAGAGAGCATTGCGTACCTGTATACCCTGGCTGACAGTTACATCTGTACTCGTCTATGGTGATAAGTTCGCAGGTGCCTCCATTGTTGCACGGGTTGGTCACGCAGGGGTTGTCCACGACCGTGAGACAGATCATGTCCCGGTAGCCCAGCGGACAGTCGCAGGACCACGTGGCGTTGTCGTGAACCACGCACGTTCCGCCGTGGCGGCAAGGGTTACTCGCACACGGGTCCACCTCCTGACAGTACTCACCAACCCAGCCATCAGTACATCTGCAGAGGACAGAACAGAGATGATATACATTAGATCATATGAAACTCGAGTCTAGATCGTTTGCTATGGTATCTTTAACTATGACGATCCACCTCCAGGCAGTACTCACCCACCCAGCTATCAGTTTAAGTCTAGAACTGGGCCCTGATGTCACCAATCATGGCCTGTATCAAGCTAACTGGAAAGCATTGGCACGACAAGATTAATAGTAAACTCTACATCATTGAGCAAGACTCAATTGGGTATGTACTAGGACTAGAAATGTTGTGTTCTGTTATAGTGTCTATGACAAACATGCCGGTGTTCACATACCCAGCCATCTATATATTTGTGATTGTGAAGGAGAACATAGATCATGTTTAATTTTAGATCATTGAACAAGACCTATGACAGTATCTTCAGCTCACTAGAATGAGCACATAAAGTTGAGTCATCTGCATTTTGGCAACTAGCCCAATGCCAAGCCATTAAAAAGACACAGAACTCAGTTTTGAGTGAAGGGTGGACCACACAGCACTTTGTACATTGGGGTAGAACCCCCTGAGGCTTCTGTGAAACTGTGAGACTTTTTTGACATTTAAAAAGGAAGGGTCCCAGAGTCAAAACCAAGGGAAGAAGCCTGAAGCTCTGTCACAGTAACAGTTTCCAGACCGTGCTATTAACACCTTTCAACTTTCTACCTCATTGTACTAAAGGATACAGTTATTGACATATTGGAAGTTCTTGTAGTTGCTATGGCTGTCTCTATTTTTACTTTATTTGCCTGGTGCTCTTTCGCAACAAAAGAAAATGTGTCATCACGTCACAAAAAGCCTATAACCGGAAACGTTAAACAGTGGTCGCAGCTCTACATACAGAAGTATCACGACAAACCGCTAACACAGCCAACACCAGAGGCCATGTTGACACTCGACAGTGCCTGGATAAGCAGCTTTCCAAGTTTGCAAGTCTGACACTCCCGGCTTAGAGCGTTTTCTGTTGGCCGGCTGCATGAAAAGATACATGCTGAGAAAATAACTCCTGAGACTTTCCTATACGCAAGAGGCACTTGTCTGAAGGTTAAGAAGTGGGCAAACTCGGGACTGGGACTCCTGAATGGGGCCGTATTTACACATCTGTCGCGCTAGGTACACAGGACCAGGAAAACCCAAACAAAGGGAAGGAAAAGAACAAATCGAACTCCGTGCATATCTGCAAAGCCTGCGCGTGGACAGAATTATAGCCAGTTGGATTTGAAATAGACCCAAATCTAATATATCAGGAGTTGCACGCTTTTCTGTTGTTTGCCCCAACAGGTGGGAACCCTACCTTGATTACATTATTGACATAATAGGGGCCATTTAAACAGGTCTGATAAGTGTAGGAACACCCGCAAGAAAAGTGTGCTACTACAATTGTTTCCTGGCAGCACAACTTATTGAGTCTTACTTTTTTTTCACATCTGCATTTGTAACTGTAACAACATATGTTTGAAACAGGACACCTGGAGAGATAGTCCCACCACAGAAGCCTGTTTTTCCCCACTTGATGTTCAAGTTTGGTAGGCTAATACATTATTCATGACTAGTAATTGGCCAATGATGGCACAATAGGTCACAGGACGAACAGGTGTGCATACTGATCGCCTGGCCCTCGGAGCCTGGGAAAAAAACGGGCACCATTCATACAAAACAATGGCCCCGGGCGCTTTAGGGGACCAGGCACGCAGACAAAGAACTCTCCACTATGCAGCGGTAAGAGT
Organism: Branchiostoma belcheri; assembly: GCF_001625305.1. NCBI lineage: Eukaryota > Metazoa > Chordata > Leptocardii > Amphioxiformes > Branchiostomatidae > Branchiostoma > Branchiostoma belcheri. The sequence goes on from NW_017804353.1 coordinate 1,281,592, forward strand.
TGGACAACACTGGGCTGGGGAGACCCACAACTGAAACTTACTCCCAAAACACAAACAAACACTGTTACAAATTCTCTCTACAACTAAAAACAACCCACATTTTTCACAAGTATGCAGATAAGAGGAAGGGGATTTGGGACCTGCTCTCTCAGGACCTGCTACTATTTAGCAGTAAGAGTTGGACAACACTGTACTGAGGAGACCCACAACTGAAACTTACTTCAAAACACAAACACTGTTACAAATTCCCGACAACTAAAAACAACCCACATTTTTCACAAGTATGCAGATAAGAGGAGGGGGATTTGGAACCTGTATTCTCTCTCGGGGATCAACATACCAAAGAACAAACAGCAAAACAGATCATCCACCAGTCATTCTACAGTAACATACACACCGTTTCACTGGGTTAGACTGTAATTGTCTGAAATTCCAAGGAGATTTGGGGAACAGTTAGTCACTAACATATACAAACATATGCTAGATCTGTTTTCCTAAACTAAATTCACTGAAGTTTAACTAAGTTTGAAGTTCTACACAGTTTTATCTGAGATTCACTTGTTTGTTTTCTTATCTTCCAGAGTTTCTAACTTGAAAGGCTATGAAACTAAATCGTTGAAGTTCCACAGTTTTATCCTAGATATTCTTATTTGTTTTCTTGTCTTTCAGAGTTGAAAGGCTTCGAAACTGAAAATATTCAGGGAAAACAGCAGAGGAAGACTGCGTGAAATCCATCCCCACTATCAGACATGGTGTCTTTAACATACAACAACAGATGTTCAACTTTCCGAATCCTACCAATAAATAACAGGAAGCTATCAACCTTGACAGGCAGAAATCCAAGGTTTACATAGTTTAAAGTCTCAGGTTTGAACTTTTACACAGGTTGAAGGTTTCTTGGAATGACATCTACACGCTCTAAAACCCAAACATGCACCAAATGTTTGAGGCAAATCACTGAGGGAAATCCATCTGCAGCCTCTGACATGGTACATTATCCAGACACATCCCCACTCACCAAAACAAATGTCTACCTTAGGCCACAGCAAGTAAATTTTATGGATGACATCACCGCACGCATTAATTTTCGCCTGATTTTGGAAAAAAATTTTGTTGCCTTCTGACAGTGGTAACTTGCCGACAATGGGCAAAGATGTCTGTTGCCATGCCGGAAGGTGGATGGCAGATAACTATGATAATGAAGAGAGGAGACAAGAAAAGGTTCTGATTTTATGTTTTGTTTCTGACTTTGATGCAGTGATATGTGATGCTGGCTGTGTCTATGTGATGTTCCCACTGAATCAAAACCATTTGTACGATGATTGAGTCAAAATTTTAAAATGTAGGAACCTTGTTTTTTTCAGTCCGCCTTGTTTTTCTTTTTGCCCGCTCGCATTAGATTTGGAGTCTGCGGAGGATGTCACCCATAAGAATTACTTGCTGTGGCCTTACACCAGGTCCTGTCAGATGAAGTTATATCCCCTGAACACCTGTTGAAAGCCTTTTTCCCCCTTGGCAGCTTCTCTCCTGACATCCTCCATAATAGGCACAATTAGGTCCCCCAGCCCCCTCCCTATCTGATCAAGTTTCTCTGCATTTACCTCAGCTAATGGAAAACACCTTTGCGATACAATTGCAGTCTTGCCAGGGACTCTTCGCTATCAATTTGACATGGCATTTTGCCTTGCCTTGCTTGAAGCTTTGCCATTGTTTCTTGTACTGTTGTAGTGGCCAAAGACCAAGAGTCGCAGAGAATCAAAGCTTTCCGTTTATCTTATGAAAGGAACAAGGAATCATCTCCACACCTCCCTTTGTTTGTCCCCCCTTGCCCCAGACACACGCCCTGACCCCTGTGACCTGACTCAGACACCTAACCGCATTACCAAAGGTCCGCCAGTTCATTTGTGGTGGAAAGGCCAATAGAACCACCAATCGTCTGTCTCATTCCCTGACCTCTCTGACCTCTGCATAATTGTCCGTGACCCTACCGGACTCTTGTCCACTACAAAGCAAATTAACCCCCCTTTGATGAAGGCTTAGTTGAGATAATGAGAACAAGTTTCAATCAACAAAACACACAAGCAAAAAACCTTCTGGTTTCGATTTCGAAATCCTAGAATTACAAACTTTCAAATCAGTGATCTCACATGACTTTGTACCAAAATATATTCATTTATTCAGTCTACAAGTAGCTTTATAAAGATAGAGCAGAAAAAGGAAGATGTCAGGCCATACAAATCTCTTAAGGAACTCACAATGGCACTGCCGCTGGAAAATTGAATAGGACATTTGGTAGGAAAATGACAAGGAAAATACGGAATTCACAGGGGAGTTGAATTGAATGTAAAGAGCTCCTTACTTCAAAAATATCAATGAGAGCGAAACTGAAAGGGTTTTGGACAGAAAATGTTTGTGAAACATCTTTTCTGGCTTCCTCCGAAATGAGTCACAATGAACATGATTGGGCTATCTTTGTACCACTTTTATGGGGCTGATATCAGTAGTGCATATTCATTCTATGATTCTACCAAGTCCTCATTATAATCCTTCAAGTACTGGCTTGGGTGTTTGCTTCTAATTTTATGTTGTTGTTGTCCCTGCTTTACATCTATTTTTCTGCTAGACTTGGACTCTTAATTTTACTGGACAGTCCCCAAGACGTGGCCACCCACATGTCATTATTACTGGAAGCTCTCTGACCATACCCCCACCCTGCCATAGTTACTGACCAGTCCCCAGGTGCTGACAACAGGGGAGTGTTCCTGGCTAGCTCAGGGGCCTGGCCAGGCAGTTGGACTTGACAGGTTCTTGGACCATGTTGTGATGTGCAGCACCTGTCACCCCTGGGGGAGCCAAACTGCTGCTGCTTTTCTGACACACAGGTCTGAGGGCCTTATGCAAGAGTCTGGAGGGATTTACACTTTACATTAGATTACTCTTTTCTCTGTCTGGCTACACTTGAAACTTTGTACACAATTATAGCATCGAAAGCTGTAGAAAATGGGCAAAGTGTAACTGCTGCTGGTTTTCTGACACACAGGTCTGTGGGCCTTATGCAGGAGTCTGGTGGGATTTAGGATACTAGTACTCTTTTCTATGGCTACACTTCAAAGACAGAACTTTATGGCATCAGAAGCTGTAGAAAATGGGCAATGTGTAACTGTCGCTGGTTCTAACACACAGGTCTGTGGGCCTTACATGCAGGGGTCTAGAGGGATTCACACATTAGATTACTCTTTTCTCTGGCTACACTTGAAAACAGAACTTTCATGCAACTATAGCATCGGAAGCTGGAGAAAACAGGTACAGTGTACAACAGTGGCGTAACAAATCATTATCAAGCCTTGGACAATGGACATGACTGTGCCTTTTGTTCCCAGATCGGAACTATTCCAGTTGAAAGACTAGTCAAAGGATGGATATACACACTTGTCTATTATCTAGTCCTTTGTGATGGCCTGTTGTCAAGGCATAGTCCAAGAATGCAACTTCTTTCTTTCACTACAAAGTAAGGCCTAAATTGCTGTTATCAACAAACCAGTTGTTTGAACACCTTAGTTACTCCTTTTATTTCAAAGTCTATCCCCGAGAAACGTTTACAGTGTTTCCCTCCATAATCATCACTGTATCAACCAACGATTTAGGAAGCCGCACTGCGAAGTAACTTGTTGTTCTACCAAGGAATGACCTTGCCTTTTTCGCTGTCCCTGACCCAAGAAACAAACTAGCTAGAAACCAGGTAAAGTCATCTTACCACAGACATGTGGAGTGGCTATGTACACACAGAGGTTTGACTCCAATACTTCATTATCAAAGCTGAAAAGCACTATAACAGCCGATGAACTGACTTATAAGGTGAATTATTCATGGCATCTTAGATATACCATAAAATAGCTATAAAATAGACATTAGTACATGTAAACTAACATACAAGGGACGCTTTTTCGCAGTCAGGGCAGCAAAGAATTGGGTTAAGTCTGGCTTTGGAGCTGACTTAGAAGAAAAAAAAATGGCAGGCCCTCCTCAAGTTGGCGCTTGTACGTGAAGAGGAATCAGCGTGAAAGCTGAAGAACAGTTTGCAGAAGAAGAGGTCTTTACTTGCTGGAGGGCTCTCCACAATGAAACACTTCACATCCCCAGTGCCTCTTGTCCCACTGTGTTCCCTCATGTTTGTCTTTCACATGTCAGTCTCCAGCCAAGCTTGCACGATCGCCATGGCAACTCGGAGGGATGCATTTCCACCGTGCAACAGGAGAATAGACGGGCACACAGGCACATGCAGTTGAAACAAAGGCCAACTGCCATGCATGGAGTACATCACAGTAAGACTAACGTTTTGGCCGGGCAAACCAAAATATCCTGTCATTTCGAACATTTCCCACCGTCAGTTTCTCTCTGTGGAATGTCTCCTTCCCTGCGTGACACGGAAAAGTAAAACAAACTGTAACTACTATAAACACGCGAGAGAGGCCGCTTTGCTACAAGACTCGTCCAGACACCGCTTTTCAAAGACAGCAGAACTTCACGTTAACATGGACATCAATTGCCATTGTCCGAATTTTTCAACAAACTCCACGTAACAAGTACAACAGTTGATATGCAGGAGATATGAATCTGTAAACTCCTGATGACAGTTCGCGGCGTGGCTAGTAAATGTCATCACCGGCTTAATGTGGAGTAAATATTACGCTCCTTGCAACGGTCCAGAGATCGGCAAACAAAAACCAAAGCGGACGCAAATCGCTGATGGAAGACCGGTCTGCATGTATCCCACCTATGTGGCATCTGCTCTCTAATTTTGGTAATTAGGCGTTCTACGGTGGCGTGGAACATTCAACTCTGACCCTCCCCAGCTAAAATTGTTTGGGAGGGCAAATTAACAACTTAGGTAGACTTGCAGGGCCAGTTATTCTGGGACACTGTCCAAGTTAGAACACAATTTTGGCTGCTGTGTTCTTCAGCTGTAATTCTTCAAATGGAAGGAACCAATTCTTTCCAAGGACAGTCAAGGCAATTTTCTACAGAATGGATCGGATCCTTTTTTTTTTGCAGAACTTTTGAGAAAGTTGATTGTGCCTGTAGGCAAAAGGGCCAAGGTTTGAAAAATTGGTCCTTTAAAGAACGTTATATAACAAAAAACCTCTAGGCAGGTTTGCCTTATTACACAATTAGGAGATAACCTTTAATTTGACGTATGTTACATGTTTGAAGGGCACGATTTTCCCAGGCTCTGCCACACAATACAGCTTTGAATTTTCTACCAATCATGTGCCAAAATCTTTTTAATATTCAGAGATGAAAATGAGGGATTATGTGCATATGCATTGTCTTAATCTCATGGTACCCTCATTGGAGATGGATTTCTTTTGTCAGGGATTACTAGACCTACGGACAATGGTCCATCACTGACCAGTGCTAGTGAAGAGGGCACACAAATCCACTGAGGACACAGGGAGTAACTGATGTCATTAGCATAACCTGAAAGGAGCAAGTGGTGTGGAGAGAATGAGACTCTGCCCTCCCCACACAGCTGTCCCCACAGAGAATCGGGCCCTCCGTAGGACCCCACTTCAAGGGTAGGGAGACAGGACAAAGGAAGGAGAGAGAAAAACCTTGAGCTATGCCAAAAAACTGTTACTCAAGCAACTGGATATGATTTTGGAAACTGTCAGACATTTCAGGTAGCATCCACTACCTTTTGTCAGTGACTACAGGACCCCACTTCAAGGGTAGGGTGGCAGGACAAAGGAGAGAGAGAAAAAACCTTGAGCTATGCCAATAAACAGTTACTCAAGCAACTGGATATGATTTTGGAAAGGTAGCATCCACTACCTTTCTTCAGTGACACTAAGAGACTGCAGGAGAAATGACTCTAACTGTTCGAACTATTGACTGATACGCAAATACGTGAAGACAAATTTCTGCATTCAAAACCTTGAGGTGGTGGAAAGGGAGTTAATCTGTATTCCAGGCCTGGCTGTGCCTTTTCTGGCTGCTGAAGCCACGTGAGGAATGCCCGTGTATGGAGTGTAGCGCCCTCCATGCATGGCCAGCTTGTAAGGAATCGCGGAGGCCCTGCCTGACACATGACGAACAGCTTGCTGGCAGTTCCCATGACCTAGTGCTGCTGGATAAGGAAACCAGCCCCCCTCCCCAACAAAACAGTCGCCCTGTCAACAGTGGCTTAGCCCCAACCGGTGGTTCCCACCACCGTTCACAAACACCCAACCCACGGGCCTACACCGGCCTGGCTGTTACTGTTCACACAGTGTTCACGTGTGGTAGTGTTTCTTCGGCCATGGTTATTTAGGATGGGAGTAAGGCTGATGCCGTATCGCGACTGCATACTAAACATACTGTGGAAAACCTACCCACCCCGCTAAAACAATCCCGGCTCTCGCCTTACCGAAACCTGGGCTGCGCGGGATAAAAGGCGACTATTTACGCCGGACACCTGAGCACGTTAATGGCGGGGTAAGACAAGAGAAACGGCGCGGTGTTATTCTAACCTCCACTTCAGTTGGAAAGCCTCGCCTTGTTGGGGTTTTGACAGGGCAATACCTGGCCATAATGCCATTACAGACTGTGTATGTCTGCGCAGGGTGCCACAAAGGTGTGGGATTCAGCCCCTCAACAAGCTTTACTGATCGGTAAACAGATCGTGGAGTCTCCCCGGTGTAGGGATCACCTGGGTTAATTGTTTCAATGGTGTGAAGGTTAACGACATAGAACCCAATACCTGGGCTCTATTCTGGGTAAATCGAAGCGGGAAGAATTCTTTTACCTGGGAAGAATTCTTTTAAAACAGTGGCAACAAACAAAACCAACCACTTTTGTTTGAAACAAAACCATGCTCAGACAAAAAATATTTCTAACCAAAAAGATTTCATGATCAACTCTGAAACTGACTTTCAAGTACAAAAAAGGGCACAGCATTATTTGTAATGTTTCAAAAGAAATTACAGCTGAATTTTCTCTGGAGTATATTGTGCTTTGTTTCCTACCATAAGATTAACTATCAATCTTCTTACACAAAACAAAACATCCATGCCAAACAATGGGAATATTCCTCATTATTTAATCCTGTTTTAGGCAAATTAGGGGCATTAGGAAACCCATGGGATCAAACCCACACATCTGCAACAAGTAGCTTCCATAATCCATCTCACAAAGGAATTTTTCTCCCCACTTTTGGAAGGTTTCGTTCTGTTCCGCTGCCTTCCTGGGACTGAAATCATGCTTGACCAAAGTCCTGCTGTTCTGACCTTTCTCGTTGTTCAAAGATTACCCCAAATTTGGGAGGTCAGCTTTGTTCCTAAACTCAAAGCAACGCTTGAGGGATGTTTGGAGGGTTCTAGAGCAAAACCTAGCCTCCGTAGCAGGCTTATAGAACTGGGGGTTTGGTGGTCTTCGGCCGTTTTCTGATTAGCCCAGTTCAAAAAAACGGGGGTAATTCAACCAGGCCGGCTATGATGTCTATATGCAATCAGAAAATAGCACATTAAAGATCCCAAAGACCCCCAAAACCCCCAGTTTTTTGCTTGCTATGGAGGCTAAGCAAAACCCCACAGCGTGTAGTGATCCAGGTAAACTTTTAGACAATCACACAGTTCACCATGATAGGAGGTCTAGTCAAACAGGGTGGGGATGAAACGCTACCCAAAGAAAACAAAGACCTGGCTGCACTAAAACAACAAGATGGAGGAAAGTTGCTGAAAGACACTTGAGGGAGGATGCCAGGAACCGCTAAGTACGCCCCGATCTGCATACAATCATGGGAAATACCTTCAGCAAACCGGGTTTACACTACGTCAACACCAAACATATCACTAGTCAAAACTTTAGATAGCGCTACAACTTGCTTTCACGTTGATTGACGACTGAAAAAATCGGACAGGAGCGAATAGAAGACTGCCTTGAAATAAGAGAACCACGCCCAATGTCAGAGCTTTCTCACAGGGGCTAATTATATCAAACCACAATCTACCCATTCATCCATGTTTGTCTGAAATTAATGCAACCACAATCCCAACACTGCATGTGTCAAAACCACCCTCAGAAGCGAGCCAAACATCTAAATAACGTCTTTGTGGGTTCAGATCTCTACGAAACTATCTATAGTCCCAGCGTCCATATTTTGGGCATTGACACATATCTTATTTAGGCGCACACGGAGCATATGAATGAATCCGTGGTATGAGGCCTTTGATAGGCCAACATGCATATTTGTACACTAGGGAATGTCAGACCTCCCTGGGCAGCCCATAACCACTGGAAGCTTCACATATGATTGATCAACTTGAACTCTTCAACCTGACACTGGCCAATATATTATGACTCTCCAGGGATGGATGGAAAAGTTGGCTTATTTTCAATCCTGTAGTTTTCTTTTTTACAGGCAACAAACAACAAAATAGCAAAGTTTTTGAGTCAACCAGACACTGGCCAATATACTATGACTCTCTGGGGACAGATTGGAAAAGTTGGCTCATTTTCAATCCTAGTTCTTTTTACTAGCAACAAACAACAAAATAGCCAAGTTTTTGCGTCAGTAAAAACTGAAGTGCTCGACTTTGCTGCGCCAATTTCAAACCTGTAGTTTTACTTCTTACTAGCAACAAACAACAAAATAGCTAAGTTTGTGCCCCAGTAAAAAACGGAAGTTCAGAAGTTAGCTGTATTTCCTGTCGTGTGGCACAAGTGCAGAGAGGTTGCCACCAATCTGACCTCTGTACATCCTGTCTTGTATAAGCTGGAATGATCTGGGATAGGGTAGTTGTAACTTGTATACAGGCCAGTGCTTCTGCCATAAAAGTCACTACTACTTTACGTGTAAAACATCTGGAATGGCGACCATTTTTACAGCATACGTTGGAGTCATTCCGGCTTCAATGTCGGGGCCGTTTGAACGATTCCATTAGCCGTTCTGCCTTCAGTACTTCCTGTGTCAAACTGCCCCCTAAAATAATTGGATCTTTCAGTAACCGCCAGGGCGTCGGGAGAATTCTCCCAGCAACATGCAGCTTCCTCAACGAACCGATTTACAGACACATGACACTGTTGCCATGGGCTAGGATTATGACAAGCTAAACAAACCCCTAGACGGGCTGTAATCATGAAAGTAAGACATGCCAGTCTAGAACTGAGGAATGTGTTCAAACATTTCTGAGGTCTTCACAGTGTGCTTATACCAGACTGCTCACTTCCTAACTTCCTACAGCGTCTCCCCAAGTTTTCAACACACCAAATCCTCTATGATACCAAACTAGCAGCTGAGGATGTTACATACAAAACTCTTTTTAACAGTCAACAACAAAAATGGTGCTGGCCATTTTCAGTCACAACATCCTCCGTCGCAAAAGGAAAACATCTCCATACAAAAGTCATGGGAATGGAATCCTTCCCCTTGTTTTCCAAATGCTTCCCACTACGGGTGGGCCTGCGAAAAATGGCTCTTACCATATCAATCCCCTCCAAGGGTAAAAGAACCGATTATCTTTTTTTTAACAGGCAAATATACCAACCACAAGAGACGTGAAATTCTTTTATTCGGCCCTCAATATGAACTGTCAGTTATAGACCGACCTCTTATTGTGTAGTTTGCTCACACGACTCCTGATGCTACCAACGGTGGGAAAACTTTCGACCGAACAATTCACCGAGTCACCGTAAAGTACTCGACTGCCCCTCTTTGCATGTCAACTCTAAATCATTTAGGAAGTGCTGCGCATGTCTCTCCATCTATTAGTGCCAACAGAGCAGCTTTCAATTATACCTCCAATTTATCAGCCAAGGTTTCCCCACTACTGAGAGGAAGTGTTGAAGCTTTTATCACGTTGTACTGACTTTTCAGTGTCTGGTGTAAACTACTTTTAGGACAGGACACTCTGGAGGAAAAAGCTTTCCACATTCTTGACAATCACCTAGCAATGCTAGTAAAAATATCCTGAAACAGTCTTCTTTCCTGTTTTTGTCTGAATTTGATAAATTAGGAGTCCAAATGGTTCCTAACTGGTTGACAGTTTGGCAGAAGAATTTCCTGATTTAAATTTTTGTGCTGCAGTTGGAATTAGAAAGATTTCTCAGAAGCAAATAGATCCTTGTGTGCATGCCTTGCCTGGTCTATTTTTTCTCAAAACCATTGCCTTTGATTTACATCAAAATTACAGTAACTTCACCAGTGCTAGATACTGTAATTTATACTAATTACACCACAGTAATAGGAACAAACACAAGCCTGTGTGGTCAGCAAACTGCACACATAACCAAACCCTTCATCAATTTAGAAGTAATCACAGCTCAGTAAACAATGCTGTAATTCTGCAAAACCACATCAAAGTTCTCTCACTGGACATTCGTGAAAACCTGTGGTGCTAAAGCTGTTTCTTCGTGCCTCTGATCATTTGCAAAAAGGGGTAGCTAGTTCCCGCAACTGCCATTTAAGTAAATACAAGTATCAGTTTCGAGAAAGCTAGGTAGCTTTCCCAGACTCCCTGTTCTAGTAAACAATGGAACCAGATTCTACAATATAGCCACACACTGTTTTGCCCCTTTATGTTTTCTTTCAAACTTAAAGCAAAATTTCGACTAAGAAGTCGACTTAGACGTTGAAACTAAACGCAAAGCCTCCAGTTACAAAACATATGTATCCTGTCCATCCTAAAATCCCTGTTTCCCCTAAGAGTGTGACAGCTGTCTGCTGACTAGTCAAAGTATGTTTTGCAACATCAAGGGTACTCAAATAACATGTAGCAGAATTCTGTGTTCTAGGATCAGTGTAGTTTATACCTGCGGGAACGTACACAAATCCAGATCACAAGGGATAAGCCCGACCAAACATTGTTTACACGACTTCCACCAACGCAAAGCTCTACAGAAAGTTAGTACCATTGTTACTACCTGGCAAACTAGAAGTAAAATGACATTTCCTGAAATAAAACAGTATGTAGTAAAGTAATGCCAGGTAACTGTTCTCTGTAAAAGAATTTTTCAGATATCTTATTCTTAGTGTTGACTTGTTGTTGAGCAAATGTTTCCAGCTAGCAAACAAATTTTGTACACAAGAGATTTTGATTATTGAGATAGATAAAACTGTCACGTAATGCACTTCCCTTTTTTAAAGATATCAACTTGAAGTTTTGCAATTATACAGTGAAGGGGATAAAAATCTGTGTCAGATGAAAATACTTACACGCAAGATCCTTGTCCTGACGAATCCGTTTCACAGATACCTCCGTTCAAACAAGGCGAGTTGTTTGCCTGACACACCAGCCCTGTAAACATGAGAAATAACCATGAATAAGCAAACAGTGACATTAAAGTGAAATGATGCAACGCCTTTCCTCTGCACAAAAACTCACGCAAGCACCAAACAAAGCTAAGAACTGGTACATCACTTTTCAATAGCAGCATACTTAGGTTTGGGTTCAGTGTTATGTATAACAAAGAAGGTACATTGCTAAAATATCATTCATCATTAAAACTTAAAAAGAAACTGCTATGTTTAAAACAGAAAGATATGCCACAGTTCTAGTAATTTATTGTGTAATTTGACCTAGAATGACTCCAAAAGTATTTCTGACCGTGACCTTTTTTGTCGTAAACCTATATACCCGTGGAAGTGTTTCATTTGATTTGATTGAAGTCAGATTCTTTTCCAAAAGACTGCACGCGAAACAGACCACAAACATTTTGTGTTGCCCAAACATGTTATGAAGGGAAATGTATTGATTTGGTTTCCGCTCCTATCTCCTTTATCTAGCCCCGTAGGCGGGATATCTTTACCATCGCGCTGGGACTGCCAACGCCACCCCGAACATTATTGATTGCATACTCCTATCATTACGTCTTTTCAATGGAGCATCAGTGTTCATAACCAGTTAATGCACTATCATCTGCCGCGCAATCAATGGAGATTCAATTTATTACACGGACAGCGAACAGATCAATTTCTTTGCCCCGACAAGAACCTATTAGATCAACAAATCTGTATCTGCTCAGGAAAGAAACCTTTCACCCAAAAATACTCTTGGATAGTCTATTTTTGTGTCAGTAGGTTCTCTACTGTGCTTTTTAACCCTTGGTCGTGAAGGTTTTGTGGTTGTGTGTTTGCATTAAATCGCATTAATAAATAACAGCATCATAAAAATGGTACGTTAGTCGTACACAAAGGATCACGTATTCAAATTTTCATCAATCATTAATTTTTGAGGACCTCTTTTATTGTTCCCACGAAATCAGCTGGCCAGCTGTGGGAAAAGTGAAACTTTTGATTTGGGGTGGATTTTGTAGAAAAAGAATGAAAATTAAACAGTTTTCACACTTCTTGTACATTATTTCGTGCATTTTGACGCAACAGAAGTGAGACTTCTCACACAGTTTCAAAGCTATGCATATTTCCAAGACCTCTCTTTTTATTGTTCTGCTGGGTAACTGTAGACAGAAAAGTGCAACTTTCATATTTTTCTTGAGCAAAAAAGCAGCACGAAAATTGTAATTGGTTTGCCTTGGAGCCTGGTAGCTCGTGTTTAGATTTCTTTGGTTTTGATCTAGACTTTTGTTTGTTGTATTCAAGATCTGGGGGGAACAAAAAACCCCACAAGACCACGTCTTCCCTGTGCCGGTTTCAAAGCCTGCGACCAAACAACCAGCGGGCCGTCTAACTCCGATTTAGTGGCCCAAAACACGCATTTCGGAAAGGCTGCAACCTGCAAATCTTTCGTGGATGTTGCCTTGTCCCTTGGAGAGTGGGATCGCGATCTTGGGGCAAGCCTAGGCCATGGGAAAGCGAACAGATGGTCCTAACCGTCCCCCTCCCCACACCGAACACATGCACTAACGGCACCAACACCTCATTAACATTCAAAACCCCTCGGTGAATGGCCCGACTGCCAGCTCCCATTCTCACTACAAAATGTTGTTTTTGTTGCCCCATTTTTAACTCACAATCCAATCGGCAGTCCCAATAAAACACTACAGTGGATTGGAGGATGCTCCCCGGCGCCGATTTTTCCCGAGTTTGCAGCAGAAATAACACGCTCTGATTGTGAAGGAAGCCCGGTTTTACCGTGTGAATGCAGAGTTCTTTACACCGCATTACCCCAAGGGGAACAAAGGCGGGGGTTGGGGGAGGGGGGCGAACCCCCGAAAACTTTGCAACAGGTTTTAACGACAAAAACAGGGGTCCTAACTCGCGATCTACGTTGTTTTGAAACTCAAGTAACACCTTAGCGACGTCCTAGTCCTTCCTAGAGTTATGTTTGGCAGAAATGCGAGTCTAAAGAGGCATAACTTTGCCCCATTCCTTTGGTCAGTCGTTCAAAACAGTGCACACCAAATCTGACAGAAGGTGCCTCGCTGCTTCCCAAGTCTGCCAGCTCAAAACAAGTCGATTTAAAACATATCTACAAACCACCACTGCCAAACTACTCATGTTAGACTAGTATAAACGCCAAGCATTCGTCTGAAGTGTTAATCGAAAGATTTGTTGTGATATTTACGAACAAAATCCTGGCATGGGCCGAGCGCAACAGGCGCCTAGCATAACAATAGGCAGTCGCCCGAGACTTACCTTGGACAAGGGCCGGTCCGGCCGCGGCCAGCAGCAAAACCACGGCGAAAAGGCTCCTCATGCCTCTCCTAACGCTACCTCCGTCTTCTGAGAATCCACATAGATCTGCTGGGTAATCCAAACGGGGAAGGAACGGTCCAAAAAATCCAGAAATCCGAGCGAATGTGGTCCGTGTCCCGTGTTGTCCCCCAGCTCCAAATTCTTGCCCTCCTTTCCCGTCCCACACAAACTTTGGAGGCGAGTGCAGGGCTGGTATCACTGCGCGAATATCCTGGGCGGCCAAAACTGAGGAAAAAACAAGAAAATTTCCCTCAGAATTTACGAACTAAGTACAGAAAATCCTCTTCTGGGTCCAATTCGAAATGGTGGGGTAAAAAAAAAAAGTTGTTTTGGGGGCAGAGGTGCTGCACCGTGCGCGGCCACGGTGTCGTCCGGAGAGTGACGCGGAGGGTTACATCTACAGCCGGGGGCGACAACCGGCTCATTAGCATAAATCACAACTCGCCTTTGGTGCGTAACCCGCCGCACTTTAGCCAATCAGGGCGAGGCCTGGACACAAGCAGATGTGCGTCTTTGTCCCGTATTTCGAATTTTTACGCAATTTCGTTCGTTTTGTACGTCTTTCGGGTACTACGTTTTCTCTTCTTTACTGATCACACCACCACACAATGTATAACACGATTGAAAAGACCACAAAAATGTTAGGTAAAACGACAAATTGTGTAACTCATATTTTGAGTAATTTTGAGTCTATATAGAAATTATAATGATAATCGCATGTTTCAATTATGGTTTTCTCACAAAAAAATTTGCCCTTAAAGTATGTTGACGGCGACAAATGGAGATACATTTATATCCGGTAAAAACTTACGTACTACCAACAAATATCATATTGTTAGAACACTAAAACATATTTACTGTATACAACGTAATGCCTATAAAGTGATATATTTTATCGTTGTCCTATATGGAGAAGAAAACTTTTTTTTTAATATGTGGCTACTAGTATTATTCGCAATGAGAGAGGTTGAAAATGATTTTAGTGATATATTTGTTGTACCATGGTCCATGGTTGTACAAATTACTCGCAATATTGTGGCATTGCTTTTGTTTATTTTTATTATTTCTTGTTTATTTTCCTGTTTATTTTTGGGAAGGAGGGTCTCGTTCGATCCGATTTGAATGACGTTTGTAATATGTACACAAATAAAATCTCAACACTGCCTGAAAGCTATCGGAACATCTCACTTATAAACCCGAAGTTTTGTCAGCGTAAAGGTCGCCAAATGTGTTTATACACACAACCATTACATGCATACCTTACACGCATGCCCCGATGTAAGTATACTCACTGTATACGCGGATATTTGTACCCTATCAAACTATACACGGCCTATCCTATAATCTCCAAGCAGATCTTTCATTGGCTGCAAACTGTATCAAATTGACCAGGCAGTATCCATTCGCCAGACAGTTACCATTTGCCACTCGATGATACTAGTAATTAAAAAAAAAGATACCAGTATAAGAAAGAAAGCCCGATAAAAAGGCCTAAAAACACGCAAAAATAATGTCCCAAAACCTCTGCTTGGAGTGTATTACGCTATGCTGATGTAACATCGCAATACAGTATCAAACTGGCCAGGCAGTATCCATTTGCCAGACAGTAATACCATTCATTTGCCAAATAAAAAAAAGATACGAACAGAAAAAGGAATTTAAAAAATATTTTAAAAAAAAAGAAACACATAAAAACACGTAAAAAATAGCCTAAACCTCTGCTTGGAGAGTACTACGCTATGCTAATGTCCCACAGGGTCATTCAGATCCTAACGCCATGGCCTGAGAGCTGCTCTACTATGGAGGGCCTGCCAGTTCAGGGGTATTGTGGCCGTGTCAATGGCACAAAATATTTCGCCGTAATCCGATCTTGCGCTGGTTTCCCACGCCGATCTGTTTTCGCGCGCGTGCGGGCCGCCTTCTCGTCCACAACAAACTTATGGGCGATTTTATTCATCGGAATAATTTTACTAGTAGAATCCCGTTTAAAAAAAACTTTTTCTCCAAGCAGAGGTTTGGGTTTTGGGTTATTTTTGGCGTGTTCTTAGTTTTTTTATCGTTTTTTTTTTATTCCAGTACAAAAAAGAAACCCAGATTTTAAAAAAAGCCTAAAAACACGCCAAAAATAACCCAAAACCCAAATCTCTGCTTGGAGAGTAGTAAGAGCTGTCCCCGCCCGAATTTTGAGGAAATGTTTTAAAGCTCGTACGAGCAAAGTGATCCTGTTATATTTCGTCGCTGACTTGTTATGCATTGTTTGGCGGCGTCATGTAAACTTGGCATTGCCCTTCTACAACTCAAAACTGTTTGGTCGGTCAAAAAGCCTTGTAGGAGATTTTGTACGGGTTTTGGTGGCATTCTAACTTATGGTCGTCTGAAGTCGGCTATAGTCTCATTTTTTGACCCCTCAAAAATCGTTTAGGTTTTTTTTCGGGATGCAGGATTGGACAAGCGTGCTAGAGCTACTCCAAGTGCGCAGTGCCCACTTTTCACTGACATGCGACCTTCGTCTAGCTGTTCGCACCCTCTTTGCCAAAAGAACGGCACCTTTTTTTCTTGCTTTCAGGCTCCGAAATTGAATAAAAACCTCTTTCACACCTCCCCACCACCCCGCCTGCTGTAGACAAGTTCAAAGGCGTTGCGCTGTGTTCTCACTGAGGAGAGCTGGTCTTCACAGTTTCTACCTTAGGTGTGAGTGCGTCTGTGTGAGCCTACCGCAAAATTTACATCATATTTACAACCATTCATGAAAAATTGAGTAATAGAGGTCGGGTCACGAGTGACAAAGCGAATGAAGTACTATTGTTCTGCTGTATTCTCTCAAATGTGCCAAGATTTGAATATTTCTACTTTCCCAGGCCTGAGAAAAAAGCGTCCCTTTTTTCGCGTGCTTTCTGCTACAAGAATGTTGTAATTGACCCTGTTCTACATAACAAGCGGTCCAACGATAACAAACACCTCTTGCAAAACCGACGAGGTTCAATCAAAACAGTCCGACGCGAACAAAGCCAAGGCGCTAAAGTTTTGTTATTCTTGGTCACGTGCCACGGACCTTGGCAGTGCTCCATGTGACGTCAGCGCGCGTCATCTGCCTTAGAACGTTGTCATGGAAACGCGTCAGGTAGAGTTCCAGCCTTAGTCACCCGCGAGACGCCGGCCTGGCGTTGAAAACTAACGCGAGGAGTGGATTAAAAAACCCTCTTCATCAAATCGTACCTGCGGGGCAAAAGTACCTACTAGTACAACAGAGCTACGAAAAATAACAATGAATATGAATATCGATCTTGCACTAAGCCAACAGACCTTGAGCGATGCCATTTTTCATTATTTGTGAGCACGCCACACAGGTGAACAGCATAGCCAAGGAGCTTATAGCCTTCGCTATAGCACTGAGGATAGGCTGTTCCTTTGTTTCATGATACATATTTGCAATCAAATTGCTTTCCGTTGATTTCACTTTGTCTTTTGTTTTGCTGTTGCTGAACATTGGTTCTTTCTGCTTATCCTCAAAGCCAGGGCAAACTGTACTCCTTTATCGGACGAACTCTCTCGGCATGTTATCTCTCAATATGGCCAATTTCTACTCTTTCCAGTCGCTTCTGAAGCCTGGTAGAGGATACTTTCTACCATTAAAATCTAGATGAGAACATTAAACAAAACTGTTTGTAGTGTCTTCCATTTTCCTTCCGCTGACTCCTCAGTAAATTGGAGGCAAGAGAAACTGGTAGCCAGACAGTCGTGCTGTCCCGATTTGTCACACTTCTACTTAAAGATGTTATCAAGGTCATGTGAAGGTCGCCTGGAACGTCTGGAGCCATGGCCCCTCTCTGTAGGACGTGCCAGCGGGGTTCAGCCATGCTCTGATCCAGGCAAGCAGATGTATGGAGCAGATATTCACTGGCTGGTACGGGCAGTTTTTCTAAACACACAAGCGTAACATCCGAAAAATGGCCCTAATATCTGCTTGGATGGCAGTAATCGCCGGGCATAGTTACTACATGTAGTACTCGTACTAGTACATTGTTAGCCAACATTGCATTGCGAAGAGTTAGCATTTTCACTTTATTTTTGGTAAAACCAAGGACATCCTATATGATGTCCTTGGTAAAACTTTCTTTCGCTGAACAATTAAATTCGAACCTTAGAAATTTAAGTATATTTATAATAAAAATTATATAGTATTTTTCTAAGTATATTTATAATAAAAATTATATAGTATTTTTCTAAGTATATTTATAATAAAAATTATATAGTATTTTTCTAAAAAAATATCATATAATTTTCATTGACCTTGTTGATTGATAGATCAGTTTTGCATTTCCGGCTAACCATGGCGTCCACAGGACATTGACCCCGCCCAGATCACCCTGTCAAGCCGGAAGATCAAGGCCACAGATGAACACCGCCTAATTATCGGCTTTAGCCCCGCTCCAACACTCTCACGGACCTTTTTGGGGCAAACCCTGCCGACTGAACGTCTCCAGCTGGCCACTAACCTCCGTGGCAGGCTTATAGAACTGGGGGTTTGGTAGACTTCGGCTGTTTTCTGATTAGCCCAGTCAAAAAACTGGAGTATATTTTTCAACCAGGCCGTCTGTGTTGTCTACATGCAATCAGAAAATAGCACATAAAAGCTCCCAAAGACCCTGAAGACCCCCCCCCAACCAAAAAAACAAA
>NW_017804353.1:1299918-1308090 GCF_001625305.1 Branchiostoma belcheri
AAAAAAAACAACAACAGTTTTTGCCATGCTATGGAGGCTAGCTAGCCCCAGGGTCTTTATACTTCAGCAAGTCCTAAAGTATACTTTAGCTCCTCGAGGAGTAGAAGTACATATATACACACGGCAAAGATTTCTTCCCATGCGTGATACAGCCGTCTTGAGACTGTTTGATGTTCGAACGTTAGTTTATGAAGTTGTGTAACGTTTTGTAAACCTTCGCGAAACCGTGTAGTAACGATACCTACTACTAAGTAATTTCAACAGTCTTGTAGACAACTGGCGCCAACAAAAAGCATAGACATGCTCATTTCACGGCTTGTCACAGAGACTGTCCCCGGTTACGACAACTCCCTTCGAATGTTTTGTTTGGCCCATTGTCTGGTCCGAGGCTCTTCACACCTTCTGTGTGTAGACCGCAGGTTAGGACGACTTGCACCTGTGCGCGCTCGATCTTGTTGTCCCCAGGACGTATTTCAGAGGGATGACAGCACTCCCCCGGTACAAATTAGGCCCACTGTTGTCTGTAAAAATGCCCGGTTTGTATGAAAGATGCCGCCACTGTCACTATGGGCTCGTGTGTCAATCATAGTGTATCTTGAAACCACAAACAATACATATGTATCATTTCTTGTCATCACGGGAGATAAAACAAGAAAGATGGGTGTCAGAAATATACATGGTTCGTGAGAAACTGAAAAAAATCCATGCTCCAAGCAATGCCGTATTTTGCGAGTGATAAAATTATTTTTACATCAATGGAACGAGCACTACTCTCCAAGCAGAGGTTTGGGTTTTGGGTTCTTTTTGGCGTGTTTAACGTTTTTAGGCTTTTTTGCGGTGGAATTTTTTCCACCCAACCCAAGTCCAGTGCAAAAAAGAAACCCCATAAAAGAGCCACGCCACGCCAAAAAATGACCCCAAACCTTTGCTTGGAGAATAACGAGTACTGCAGTATCCACTTTTCATGTCAGAAATATCATTAACGAGAAATACAACAATAATTCTTTACCACAAGGTGACCTTGGGTTGTTTTCAAGGGTTCTATTTGCAACAAAATGGACGGTATGTCCTCGGTTCTATAGTTTGATTGACGTTGTCCAAACCAGGGGACATCAAAAGAGTCCGTTCAACATTTTCTGCATAAATCCTTCGTTTGACATTGTTCAATGACATGGTTGGTTTTATTTACGTGGCTGTACTTGTTTATCTGTTTATTTGTATGTGCCAGCCCGTATATTTATCTGTTTGTTTACTCGGATGTAATTGAGAATTGATTGTTTCAGCAGAGATAAAATTAACGTGGCTTTTAGCTTTGTGGTCGTCCTGTGCGGGTATTTCTGGGATTTTCTACGATTTATTGTATGTGAAAAGATTTTCAAGCTTTTTAGAAATGAAAATACTAAGCAATCTTTAGGTACCAGAATTGCGGCGACAATAAGTTTACATGTAATGTAACATTTTATATTTCTGGAGCCATGGACCATTCGCTACGGAGGTAGAGTTTGGGCAAAAATCAGTGTTTTTGTTTATGAGTTTTTGTTCCACACCATCGTTTTTGAATGTCGAACTTTCCCCCTGTTCCGCCTTGTTAATGTTTCACACGACAGCCTCGTCTCCCCTTATCATCAAAATGTTTATTTTTCTTAAAAGATTTGTTTATTCAGGGCAGAGATTATGAAACGCATACGGGGGAAAAGACGTCATAATCGGACTAAGTACTGACAACTCTGTCAGTTCTCACCAACTCAGGCAAGCTGGGGACTGACATACTAGTACATGTGTACATGAAAACCTGATGCTGGCGAACATGAAATTGAAATTTGAAATGTTATGTTTTACCAAGGCCTTGGTTTTACGTTATGCGTTTGTCTAAATATACGTAATTTTTCATTTCGTATTACCAACCAGCTTAAAAATGTAGGAATTGATGATTTTCAATCATTACAATCTTTTTTAATTTTGACAAGTCTATCTTAATTTTTCTGACAACAAAAGTCAGCCCTGTAATATACGAATTATTTCCGGAAATGGCTATCAATAGATAACTCATACATGGTGCTTTGTTTCAATGAAAATGCCGTTAGAAACGGCAAAATTTCTCCTCGAAAACAAAGACCAACATATGTTCTAACGGTCATAACGCTTCCGAAAATTTAAATCGCGGCTCGTACACACACATGACATGTGACAGTTGTTTAATCCGTTCCTTTTAAAACACAGTTGTCGGTACAGGCCCCGAGGCGGTGTCTTTATGTTTGTTTCCCACATAATCCATGACCTATTCGCACCTGCCCAAGCCGCTACAACAAAGGGCCCCTGGGCCTTACCTGAGCGTGTTTAACACACCTATCCTCAGGTGAACCTTGGAACATCTTATTGTCTGTGTCTCCAAACCCGAGACGGTCTTGTCGAGCTCTGTACGTTTCTTGGCTAGTTGAGATGTTTTGTGTAAATGTCAAACAAATCTGGAATGTTAAAAGTCGAACTTGTTGTTCCCAATGGACTTTTATTTGTGTTCACAGAAATATGAACACAAACACTTTTCTCTCTGACTCTTGAATATTGTTGCCTTGGCCGGTTTTCTCCTAAAATAAGCAGTAAATGACAGTAATTTGTCGTTATTATCTACACTTAAATCCCAACCAGTGACGGTCCTTTAAAGTTTAAATCTCTCTGTTGTAACATGAGTAACTTCTCAACCCGGCTCGCAAATGGGGTAATTAGCGTTCTCTGAAGGACAGGGACTGACAAGCAGCTGTCAGGTCGGACTCTCCGACGTCACACTCCGCTGTGTAATGGTCTGGATCTGATGCCGTGGGTTGACTCAAATAAGGACCTACATAATTGGCCAGGTAACCTTGGCGAAATGTTCACCGACGGACAGAAACTTTCTCAGACCATGACACCAGTTGACCTCCTTCGGTTGTCGAACTAGAGTTCTACGAACCGGTGTTCTGTTCTACGAACCGGTGTTCTCCGAATCGGTGTTCTAGCCGTTCGATGTTCTACGAACCAAGGTTCGACGAATCAATGTTCTACGAATCAGTGTTCTACGAAGCCGTGTTCTATCTGGTGTTCTGCGTGTTCTACAGTACGTACTACAAACCGGTGTTCTCAGATTTTGGAGGCAATGCATTTTGGTTTGAAATTTTGGTTATTTGATAGCTAGCCTGAGTTGAACTTTTTTCTAAGGACTCGCATAATTGTCCATCCGACCTTGACCGCGACACGTGTGACTGACAGTAAGTACAGACCACATCCCCGTGTTTAAAACCACCGTTCGGTGCGTCCTAAGCCGGGATTTTGGCGTGACTGTGGTGAGATTTGTGCCTCTTTGTGTCCGCTCCATTCTGGCCGCATACTTGGCGTTTTGTTGACACCACAGGACGCCAGGTGGGCCGGGGTAGGCACGCTTCCCCGGACAGGCTTTTGTCCCTGATCACAGGTGAGGGACCCGGGGATTCACTCTCTGAGCTGGTGCAAGCTTCTGGACGGAACAGGGTAATCTCCCAACAAATGTCTGACTCAAGCTTGTTTCCCAGGACTTTTCTTCTAACTTTTTGTACGTACTTCGAGTAGAGAGCGTTTTTCATATTCACTTGTCATCTGGGAAAATTTGCACTATAGGAAGATGCACAAAAACGTCACAAAAGACGTGATAGACATGCACCTGTTTGGAGATAACATGCAAACACGCCTGTCCAGTCACAAAAAACGCATTTAAAACCCCATGTACCTGACTAACCATCACACACAAACAAACAAAACCACCCAGGTCGAGCCAGTACCCGTACCAAGGGATAACTGACTTTTAACAAGATCGTAAAAAAACTACTTTCCGCACAGTTGATTTGGGTCAATCTCTAGCTAGATTGTTACATCTTTGCGCTAGAGTCAGATGTCCAATCGTTCCAACACATTTCCCTGAACGGCACACAGAACGCACATCATCCGTCAAACTCCGAGTGGGTAACGGTGTGTGAAGGATGAGTCATTCTCTCCTAGCCTACGTAGCAGGCTTAGGACTGGGGGTTCGGTGGTCTTCGGCTGTTTTCTGATTAGCTCAGTCAAAAAACGGAGGTATTCAACTAGGCCGGCTATGTTGTCTGTATGCAATCAGAAAATAGCACACAAAAGATCCCGAAGACCCCCAAAACCCCCAGTTTTTGGCATGCTATGGAGGCTAGTAACGGTGTGTTAAAGATGAGTCATTCTCTTTCGCCATCATGAGTCGGGACGGAATGAAGGGGATAATGCAAGAGATGGGTCATTAGAGAAGAGAACTTTACCCTTCAAGCAGACGTTTGGGCTTTGTCGTATTTTTTATGTGTTTTAGGCGTTTTTATCGGGCTTACTTCTTTCGTACTGGTATCTTTTTTACGCCGGCCAAAATGTAGTAACGGTCTGGAAAATGGATACTGCCTAGCCAATTTGATACTGTCACCAACTTGTCGAAAATTGTCGCCAATTTGATACAGCCACCGAAATAAATGCTTAGAAATTTGAGCACCAGAATTTATTGTCCCAAACGTTAACGAGAGTTTTATAGACCAGTTTCTCTCATTTCATCAAGGATTTTTCGCGAAAAAGACAATGTTATCAAGAGGATTATAGGCCGATAACTTGATGTAATCAAACAACACACGAATGGGCACACGTGGAATTAGTCATCAATTAATGCAAAACTTATATAGACAATTTGCAACCGTTGAGATTGTTTGCAAAGATTATCCCCAGGTAAAAAAAACACTGTCCGTTTTCAAAAGATTATTCAAGAACCAAACAGAAATTGTGAAATACTATCAGAATGTTCTTTTAATTATGCAAACGGTTCGACTTTTTTTATGAAAGCATTATTAGTCGTTGACTGTATTACTGGTTGAAGAACAAACACTTTCTTTTTTTTCACGTATAATGTACAACGATGATGATGATGATGAACAACATTGGTGCTCTTTTCTCATTCTGAATCGTAGTTTTCCCTTCTTGTATGGCACCCAGGCCGAGAGAGAGATGACAAAATACAATACTTGAAAAGAGCATGCCATTGTTGCAAAAATAGCATAAATACGTTTTTTTACATCTTTGAGATTACATATCTACCTGTATCACCAGAGGGATTGCTAACACATTACCAGGTGTAATAATTTGGGTTCCATCCAGGTGCTCAGAACACAAAAGAACGGCGCCTGGCGTGTTAAAGTCCCGGGAGACATTGCTCAAGCGCCGGTGTAGCCTCCTCTGGGACGACATAACCGACGCAACAGGACAAAGGTGTACGGTGTAAGGTTTCTGCCAGGGGAGACGGTATGAACTAACCTCTACCAGACTTCAGAGGTGGCTGGAAAGAGTGGAAATTGGTCAAATAGACAGATAACATGGCAGGAAAGCTGGTCTGCTAAAGAGTACAGTTGAGCGGCTATCTGTACTGCTTTAGTAGACCAACTCTCCCCTGGCATGTTATCTTTCCATTTTGCCCAATTTTTACTCTTTCCAGCTGCCTTTGAAACCTGCAGGTAGAGGCTAATACATTTAACAGCGATATTATAGAAGGGGTGGTTACGACAAGGCACGGAAATTAGCCCTCTTCTCTCTGTAATTTTGTTGATTTCGTCGTAAACTAAACAGAACGACACTTTCGAACAGAGGTACATTTGTACCTGTGTAGACTCTACCAGGCTTCGGGAGGCGGCTGGAAAGAGTAGAAATTGGCCAAATAGACAGATAACTCGGGTGCGGCAAAGTGTACTCTCTAGAGAACCAACACCCTCGGCATGTTATCTCCCTATTTGGCTTTTATACTCTTTCCAGCCGTCTCCTGAAGTTTGGTATAGGCTAGTACCTGCTATGTAATCGGGACAATCTGTCTACTGTTCCGCCCAGGCGCGTGCCACCCTCCCACAGTCGCGTGGATTTAGGACAAGGACAATCATACAATCAGGGCTCATTGTTGGATAGAAGAAAAACCCGTTTTTTTTGTTTCTTATCACACACCATCTCTCTGTGCTCTTATTTGTTTCAGCTTCATTAAGTACGGTAAATGCAGGGACACATCATTTAGGAAAGAAAACCTTTTGTACCACTAGTAATAGGCTAAGCACAAGTCACAACCAAGAAGAAAACAGAGTAAAACTAAAAACATCTTTCCATTTCGTGAACGGAGAACAAACCTAACGTTCAGAGCATATGATTCAATCTCCCTAAATAAGCGAAGGACAAAAATGACATATAATTTCATGCAGGAAGGGAAGATGACTTGCTACCTTATTTCTTAGAACATGGTTCATGTAGCCTCTACCAGGCTTCGAGAGGCGATTGGAAAGAGAAGAAAGTGGCCAAATAGATAGAGATAACATGCCGGGGAAAAGTACTCTCTGGCGGACCAACACCCTTGGCCAATTTCTTCTCTTTCCAGCCTCCTCCCGAAGCCTGGTAGAGGCTAAGAACATGGTTCACTAGCTAGATCGGCACCTGGCACCGATGACGTCTCCCAGTGTTAACGTGTCTATGACGGTGACGTCAGGTCGTTAGCAGCTAGAAGCTAATTTTTGGCAGTGTTCAAAAGACACTGGGCTCTTACGTATCCTGAGATGAGCTCACTGTTGTTTTTATTTTTTACCTTGTTTTGTTGTTGTTTAGTTTGTGAGGGGATGGAAAGGGAGAAAGAGACGGAATAAAGAGATTAAAACTACAGAACAAAGCAGACTACAGGAAAGTTTGTATTACTTTTCCACTTCACACCAATGCCGATGCATGGCAGGCGCCGTAAATGAAAACAAGTCTTCACTTCTCCCGTGAAGTACCAATTGTTTAGCCAGAGATATAATGATAATAATCACATTATATGAAAGAAAACAACACCGTGAAAAAAAAACAAGTCTTCGCTTTTCCCGTGAAGTACCAAAAAAGGATAACTGTCATGTTATTGTATCAACCTCTTCTATCCACTTAGGATGAAAATTGTAGTTAATAGTATTGTTACTAATTGTCATTGTTTAACTAGAGAGATAATAATCACGTTGTCGTGAGTTACGCGGGGGTGTTGGCACTTGTTGGCACCTGTCAGTGAGCTGCTTTCAAGTTTTTGTCAACAGCTTGTAAAAAAACAACTTGGCGTTTTGTTGCTAACGCGATAAATGTCTGCAGGCTTTTAGTACTGGCACTGGGCTGGTCCGAATTCTACCATCCTAACCTCCCTTTTAGGATCGAAGGCCCGGTGGAGGCTAGAGTGTGTACTCTCCAAGCAGGGGTTTGGGTTTTGGGGTTATTTTTAGCGTGTTTTTAGCACTGATTTTTTCCCCACCAAAAGTCAGTGCAAAAGAGAAACCCCAATAAAAAAAGCCTAAAAACACGCTACAAATACCCCCAAAACCCAAACCTCTGCTTGGAGAGTAAGAGAGTGGGACCATCTGTGAAACGTCTAGTGATCGCTGTAATTCACTGAATGGCAAAACAATTCGTAACAGACGTTAAACATTACCCGCCTACTCCAGAGTGAGTGATGGAGTGATTGAATGAATGAGCCGGCCATCTTGCACATGAACGACTCAATGAATGATTGTTCGACGTGGAGGTTACTTAGCAACAAGCCAACATACTATCTTGCCACCGAAAGGGATCTGCTTGGAGATTAATAAAACTTATTAAAAGGGGTTAGGGTGGTAGAATTAGGCAAAATAGGGTCTAACCTGTCAGGGGAGAGGGTTTCATTTGCCCCTGCGACAAATTTCCTTGGTCCGTTATTTTCCCTATTTGGGCAAAATTCTACTGTTTTTGAACTTGCGTTGTTGGGAGACTAGTAGCTAGTCCCACTCCTTATAAGGAAGTTGATGAGGTAACCGACCTAACAGCCTTCCACAACACAACATCTCATCATGTAACGTTATACGGAGACCTCACACCACACACAAGCAAGCTGTCGTCTGAATATGACGTCATCTGAGCCATATCGCAGACCCGGTCGGCGTTTTGCCGCCCGTGCGCGGAGGTCAAGGCGAAATCACGACCAAGTGCATGGCCGTTCGGAGCGACAGGAAATATCCGCAGCAGCTGCATTCAGCCTAGCTTCTACCAGGCTTTGGGAGGCGGCTGGAAAGAGTAGAAATTGGCCAAATAGAGAGAGATAACATGCCGGAGGAGTTGGCCTGCTAGAGTACAGTTTGTCGCATAGTA
>NW_017804353.1:1308462-1323859 GCF_001625305.1 Branchiostoma belcheri
GCCTGCAGCACATGTGTTCACGCCTGTCCCCGCTAAATGGAACAGACAGACCCTATAAATCTCTCGGTCAAAGCTAATTGTCGACAGGATATGACATTCGGATTAGCGCGCGATTCTGCACGGCCGCGCTTGTGTGCCTGTCGGGTCGAATTATGATCTTAGTTTTTGGTAGAACACATCTGGGGTGACCACAAGGCCTTTCTACGGTGGTACGGATCCTAGTAAAAAAAAGGGAAATAGTTGGCCGTGAGAGTCAGTAGGCGAGAGGTAGCCTCTACCAGGCTTCGGGAGCTGGCCACGGGTGCGGCAAACTGTTCTCTCCAGCAGACCAACTCCCCTGGCATGCTATCTCTCTAAATGTATCTTATATTGGCCGATTTCTACTCTTTCCAGCCGCCTCACGAAGCCTGGTAGAGCTAGGCGAGAGGGTTGCTGGCTGAACTTCCCTAGTCAATTAATTATTCTCCCAATTTGGCTAATTTTTACTTTTTTTGAACCCACGTTGTTAGCCTAGCAAAACCTCCCGTCTTGTCGCCCAGGGCGGTTTGGTGGTCGAAGTGCGACCGTGGCGCTCTGCCAAGCGACATTCTTCCCACACACAAGGCGACACAAACCGCCTTTTGTTTTATGAGTCCGCGATTACAACCCGTATATCAGTCCGCGCGTCCGCACTTGTAGCTCGTCTGAACTGAACCACATGTGAACCTGACTCACTTCAGTACAAACAAAGCGTCCAGATTCAATTGCAGTTTTTATAGGGCAGCAAAACGAAGAAAAAAAATTAATGTAAAACGAAGAAATATGGTGACTGGAGTTGTACAGTCGAAAATTTGGGTGAGTCCAATTTTTGTTGTGTTGGCAATTACAGTTCAATCTTGTTCATAATGATTTCTACCAACACAGATGAACTTTCAAGATGATGAACTCTGTCTGATATTGACATTTATTGCAATTTCTGAGTAGAACTACATTTTAGACACCACATCATACCTGAAGCGTTTGAAACAGCCCGAAAATGAGCTACATCGGGAGACCTTTTATTTTTGGGCACCACCAACTAATTAGCTAGAAGCAGTCTACAATATGTCAGCGACATCGCATTGTTAACTCAGTATGCTATGGAATAGGATTGATTCAACTTACTATACATTAAAAGAATGACCAGAAAATTGACGTTGAAAATCCAGTTTTGCCGCTCTGAAACTGGATAACTTTAAGAGGGCGTGCATGGGGGGGGGGGGGTTGATTAAGAATTACGCAAAATGTTCGCCGCCGATTACGAATTACTTTAAAGTCTCAGAGCTGATTACGACTTTACGCTTTGCGGCTAAAGTACTATTACGAATTACGATGATTTTTTGGGTGGCTGCCTACGGATGACGAAGACTAAAAGGTCTGATTACACCTTACGAAAAAGGGCATGCAGGACCCCCTTTAAGGCCCAGATGAAGACATTTGGCGAAGTCGTTAAGTCGAGGCCACGTCCGCCTCCGCTGGTGGCGCGAACTTTCACTTACTGACGGTCTGACCTTGGTCTGACCTTGGCCCTCGTGTAGGGGAAATATTGTCAGCAGGGTGAGGACACAAACACACCTGCTGTTGGGAAATCTGTAGGACAACATCCAACATCTCTAACAGACAATAAAGTGATGTTGTCACAGCAGTGCTTGCGTGTTTGTCGGTTGGTTGGTTGGTTGGTTGCTTGTTTACTAGTTGGTTAGCAAGGAAAGTCGAAAAGTCACAAACATATCTGCTGTTGTGAAATCTGTAGGACAACATCCAACATCTCTGACGGACAATAAAGTTATGTTGTCACACCAGTGCTTGCGTGTTTATCGGTTGGTTGGTTAGTTGGTTGGTTGGTTGGTTGGTTGGTTGGTTGGTTGGTTGGTTGGTTGGTTGGTTGGTTGGTTGGTTGGTTGGTTGGCATGTTTGTTGGTTGGTTGGTTCGTTAGTTGGTTGGTTGGTTGGTTGGTTGGTTGGCATGTTTGTTGGTTGGTTGGTTGGTTCGTTAGTTGGTTGGTTCGTTAGTTGGTTGGTTGGTTGGTTGGTTGGTTGGTTGGTTGGTTGGTTGGTTGGTTGGTTGGTTGGTTGGTTGGTTGGTTGGTTGGCATGTTTGTTGGTTGCTTGCTTGCTTGAAATATTGTCAACGGAGAGAGAACACACCTGCTGTTGGGACATCTGTAGGACAATATCCAACATCTCTCACAGACAATAAAGTTATGTTGTCACACCAGTGCTTGCGTGTTTGTCGGTTGGTTGGTTGGTTGGTTCTTTTTTTGTTTGTTTGTTTGTTTGTTTGTTTGTTTGTTTGTTCAGACAACTGAACTTTGAATTTGCCAGGCGACAAAGTAGTTTATAGCTTCCTTGGCACGCTCCTTGGTACGAGATATGGATAGTTGTGTAACTTGTGAAAGTTGGTAATCTCCAAGCAGATCCTAGGGTGGCATAAGACAGTATCAAATCGGCCAGGCAGTATCCATTGGCCAGAGAGGGTCCAACACGCCACCCAAGGATGGTCTAGGATCTGCTTGGAGATTAAAAATTGTCTCTCCCCTCGATTTTGGACCCAAACCAGACACCTGTCTCTGTTTAGCGGTCTGGAATAAGAGTAACTTTGCAAACTCGTCCATCTATCAGCAGCGTCGGGAGAAAGAATCCCGCCTCCTCGCAGCGTCTGTGTCAGGACGGGGGAACAGGTCGGACGACAGGGGAGAGCCGGTATCCAGGTGACGTCAGCACCTGTCAGAAGTGGTGGAAGCCTTCATTTATCCATGGCAGCATCGATAGCAGACTCCAGCTTTGCTACTACATGTAGTAGGTTCTTTGCTTACGGCGGGGTGACAAAACGATTTTGATGTCGAAATTTCAAGAAGGGCATGACCTAGCCTCTACCAGGCTTCGGGAGGCGGCTGCAAAGAGAAGAAATTGGCCAAATAGAGAGATAAGCATGCCGAGGGAGCGGCAAACTATTCTCTCCAGCAGACCAACTCCCTTGGCATGCTATCTCTCTGTTTGGCCGATTTCTACTCTTTCCAGTCGCTTTCCGAAGCCTGGTAGAGGCTAGGCATGACTCAAGACAGCCTTTTCCGTAAAAAGACAGCCGAATTATGTACGACACAAGAACAGACAGACGTCGGGCGATCCTACAACGATAGCACGGCAAAGCGTTGATTTTGTTGTGACCTCGAATAACCTTTGCTCAGCAAACAATCCTACATGTAATTGGACAGGGCTCAGCTATCTAAACTGATAGAGCAATTGTGTGTAACACACGGGTTTAACCATGCACAATTGGACACTAGGCGGGGCGGATTTAAGGCTGCTGATACAATTTAGTTACGGTATAAAAATTTCTTTCATACTATACTACTGTAACATGAAAAATTGGGGTGCTTCATATTTTTCATAGTTTCTCGAATTTCTGCTGTCATGTTGAACATTATCCGAGAAATACATATGTAGTAGCCTCCTAAATATATTGTTGTCAACTTGTCACAATGCTAAATTGTGTGGTCACATATTGAGTACGTTAGCAGTGCAGACGGCCTGAAATTGGCATTGTGACTCACTGGCTTGGGCGGGGCGTTACAAATGTCAATGACCGATGAAAAGAAGTAATTGGCAGATGTTACACATTACAATTTTCCCACTTGTTGATACGATAGATTGCATGGATCTTCAGAATTTTTTCTAGACGTCTAGAAAAAAGAAAGGAGGGGTCATTAGATCAGTTTATCTTCGAGTTTGGATAAGATTGGAAGCGGACTGAAGTTGACTGATTAGTTAGAAATTGTAGTAACCCCTATAAGCTCAGCGCTAATTCAAAATAAACAGGCCTTCTGGTGTTTTCGACTTCACTTAATTAACACACAATCGTCCACCCTGAGCGACGCCGATCTCTTAAGCTACTCGTCTTCTGTCTTCCTTAAGCTGGATTTTTATCAGAGTTTAAATAAGATCATGACATCACAGACAAAGCGTGGAACAGTCTAGAAACGGACCGAAGTTGACTGATTGGTTAGAATGTAGAAACCCTTAACGTTAATTCAAAATAAACAAGCCTTCTGGTGTTTTCGACTTCAGAAATTAACACCCTGCTCGACGCTGATCTCTTAACTCGCTCGTCTTCTGTCTTCTCTAAGTCTGATGTTTATCCGAGTTTAAGTCAGATTATGAGTCCACAAAGCTTGGCACGGATCCAGCGACCGTCCCTATCATTACTCAATGAGGTGAACATTTTCTCACGGTTTCGGAGACGCTTTCCCCTGCCCTAAGGCTGTTCGCCGCCCGCCCTGTTTGAGAAACAATAGACGCTTCAGAGCAGGTAGCGTCAGGTCAGGGGACGGGGAGCTCGGGCAGGTGGATTCAAACAATAGACAGGTACAAATTTTGGCAATGTCAGGGTGTTGTTTATTAGAGAGAGACGTGTTTAGCCGTTCGAGGTGACATTTCTTACGAATGAGTAGACAAAGTGGACATGATTCTGTTATTTGTCGCCGTGTTCATCGGACTGGATGGGTTTGATGCTAACTGTGCGAGGCAGGTACGCAGAAAAGGCTTGGGTGGTTTGGGTGGTTCACAGATTCGCATTGTTACTTTAAAGGGTACAAGTGTATTTAAAGTTCAAGGTACATGTACCTATATTTTCCCCATGTATAGGTTTGTGGCTATGATAGTGATTTCATAGAGGGTTATTATCTAAACATAAGGAAGCAGAAGAGACAATATGTAGAAAAGGCACCGACGCCTTTTCTGTTTGGGTGGTTCACAAATTGGCATTGTTACTGTAAAAGGGCATCAGTGAAGGTCAGCGTGTTTAAAGTTCAAGAGGACATAACATATTCTCCGTGTATCGGTGTGTGTGGGTATGATATAATCTCCAAACAAATCCTAGGGTGGCAAAAGACAGTATCAAATCGCCATTGGGTGGCGTATTGGTCCCTCTCTGGCTAATGGATACTGCGTGGCCAATCTGATACTGTCTTTTGCCATCCTAGGATCTGCTTGGAGATTAGGCATGACAGTAGAGAAAATACTGTAGTAGTTGGCTGTTAGCGTCTACGCACAATTAAGTAAGATGAGGATTTTAAAATTATTTCTAAATTAATAAAAACTACAAAAAAAACATTAACGTTAACCGTTTAGGAATTGTGTGTATGCATGTGTATGTTTGATATCTGCGGAACCTGTCGGAGTGACGTCATCAGGACAGGAATGCTGCCTGACGGGAAGATTTCACGCCTTGGTGACGTCACTCCCGACCCGCGGGTTCTTGTTGCCAGGGAGACGCCTTATCGCTCCTTAAGACGTACCTGCTGTAACCTTACCTGCGTGTGAAGTAAGATGTACACAGACACGCGCGTGCCAGGTGTTGATAATCTCCAAGCAGATGTTTAGGTGGCGCAAAAGACAGTATCAATTTGGTTACAGTCTGGCCAATGGATACTGTCTTTTGCGCCACCTAAACATCTGCTTGGAGATTAGGTGTTGAGCCAAATCATTGAGCTGCCACGTACGTGAGATGTCAGGTGTTCAGGACTAGGGTTAGGGTTAAGGTTGGTACTAGAGTTAGAGTATTAGAGTATTAGAGTTGGGAACATTGTTGGGCTAGGGTTAGACTTACGATTGGGGATAGGTTAGGCTTAGTCTCCCACATCACGACTAAACCTCTCCCTCCCCATATCTCAGGTATATTGGAGACCCCCAAGTAGTGTCAGAGTCATGTATTTGGCAGGATCATGTATATGGCTTGACAGCGGCAGCCGAGCTCAGCAACGTGCACTGTGACACTTCGAAGTTCAATGCTTTAGTATTGATCTTAGCAAGGTTTGGTCAACTAAATGTTTCAGAAAGGACTTGACGGGATAAAAAGCCCAGATTGGGAAGTGCAGATCTTAAACAGGTTTTCTTAAAATCTCGTTGATCAACATTCGTTACAAAAGTTCGACCATTTCTCTCTCCAAAATCCAATCCACGTTCTTAAAATCAATGCCAAACGTACATGAAACCATTACGATCTTTATGATTTTGAGATACACCTGCGTTTGAAAAGCTTGTCGACTGCTACACATACCTAACCACCAATCGATCACCATGGTTGACAGAAAAACGTCTTACATCATACTTAAAACATCCAGTATGCGGAAATGGAATTTAGAGGACGATTTTTTTGATAATTAAGATGAATATCAGCAGACGGCATAATCTTGTCTCTGGGCTTCGGCATATTTGTCGGTGAGATCACAGGACACAGGAACAACTCTAGTCCCAGAGAAATGATTCTCAAACAACTTTTGTGAACGGAGCTTAGAGTAGCCGTCAAGGGGATGAAATTTTGAATACCTGAAACATTTTTCGCATGGACATGTTACTATCCCAGCAGAGTGTATTGTACATATATAATCATCATAATTCATACTACACCAGTACATGTATATAAAAGTGGAGCATTTATAATGTTTAGTCGCATTTTCATTTTTGTCGTAAGGAACATACTGAATATGTTTTTCCAAGTTTGTCCAATTTCTTATGTGATGACATTGGCCCACTTTACACACACCATTTCTAAGTTGACTCGGCGAAGTCGACTTGAAAATTTTCTGTTTACACACGGGGCCACAAAGCGACTTGGCACTCCAACTGTGCCACCCTCCCCTCAAGTCGACTCGGTGGTTCGGTCTTGCCTGACTACTACGCAGAGACGCTCAAGTCGACTTCACCCGTTTACACACGCAAAGTTAGCGGACTCAGCACCCCGCTGGCCGACTTAAGTCTGGTTTGGATACGACTCAAGTCGTCTTTATTAGAATCCGACTTGAGTTGAATTATTTCTCTTTACACACGGAAATTTTCGCTCAAGTCGACTAGCTCAAGTCGTCTTGAGTTCTAGTTGACTTGAAAAAGTTATGTGTAAAGCAGGCCATTGCCACAGATCCTCTAGTTGTTTTTGATGATACATAAAAGAACCGAAGTTTGCAAAGCTACATGTGCATGAATAAACTTTATTGCACAACAAGTGCACAAGGCACAAAGTATGCCATCTACTGCTACATAACAGGCATACTACAAGGCTAATCTACCTTACAAACAGACACGGGAACAGGTGGTTGTTGCGGATTCTTTCCCAGTGAGGTAACTCTGATCTACCTGTACAGGTGTCACGCCCCAGGTACGCCGTGAGATGGCGGAGATACGGGAGATCATGTCTGATACCGGGCGGCTTGTCGTGTTGTGGTCGGAAGGTGTTTGTAGTGCCCGTGTCGTACCGTGAAATCTGACTAGCCTCTACCAGGCTTCGAAACGGCACGGGACGGCTGAAGAGCTACAGCGACAAGCTATGATGATGACCTGGCTCCGGGAGGCGACTGGAAAGAGTAGAAATTGGCCAAATAGAGAGATAATATTCCAGGGGAGTTTGCCACTCTCTAGCCGCGACTAACTCCCCTGGTATGTTTTTTCTCCATTTGGCCAAGTTCTACTCTTTCCTACTGCCCCCCGAAGCCTGGTAGAGGCTAGATTGTGATACCGGACGGCTTGTCGTGTTGTGGTCGTCCTGTGTTTGTAGTGCCCGTGTCGCACCGTGAAATTTGACAGACTCGACGGTTCGGATAGAGTTAAGGTTGTTTACCGTGCAGATTACATCGTGTGATTACCACTGATCGCACTTGTCGTGCGCTGCACACGGGAAACACAACACTTCCGGACCGGGAACAACGGAATGTTGTGTGCAGAAAAACCTTGTGTTCAGATACAGGTAGTGGTTGTTTACTGTGCAGATTACATCGTGTGATTACCGCTGATCGCACTTGTCGTGCGCTGCACACGGGAAACACTACACTTCCGGACCGGCAAGTAATGCAATGCACGGAAATACCTGTCGGCTTGGCCCGGGGTTATTTTAAAGGGATTTTTTTAGGAAAATCTCCGGCACAATAGTACTTGGTGCATAACCGCATAATGAGAATGCATCAGAGTCCAACGACTGACAAACTGGTCTCTATCTAATTTTCATTGTTGTCCGTACACTGGTAGGAAGGCAGACGCTCAGTCCACACAGTTGCGTAAATGGTAATGACATGATGAAGAGATACCAAGGGCCCTAGCCAGTGAGAGTTTGTGTTACACAGACCCAGCCTATACCAGGCTGAGGTGGCTGAAAAGAGTAGAAATTGGCCAAATAGAGAGATAACACGCCAGGGAGTTGGTCCGGTACAAGAGTAGACTTTGTCGCACCTGTACTCTCTAGCGGACTAACTCGCATGTTATCTCTAGTATCTACCCAATTTCTACCCTTTTCGGACTTTTCAGCCGCCTCCCGAAAAGTGGTAGAGGCTAACATAGGCCACAGGTATCTCACATTGGCACGTCACCAATGTGTACCACCTCTATGCCGTGATCCGGGGTTTCTACAGGAATGTGTCTCCATCCCTCCCGCTGAGCGGCTGGAGGTGCCGCGTGGTTAATTGATTAGTTAACTTTAACCCAGCGGAACAGATGAGTTGATTAAAAGCCAAACGGACGGTAATTCACACAAGCTGTCAAAACTTCCCCGTTTTTTTAGTGTACCTGTTACGCGAAGTCTGGACTTTTTTTAGGCTAGGCCCTACAATGTACTACTAGTACTCAGCTATTTAGATGTATCCTCACCATCGAACATAACCTAATAGTATAGTGATAAAAATAGTTAACACACACACAAAAAACCCCGATTTATATGGGACAAGTCCCTATGAAAAATGCAAAATAGGGACAAGTTAGACTGGGTAGATAAGTGTCATTACTAAAGGCATCAACACTTCATTTAAATGGTATAAATATAACTTTTATTTGCAAAATCATGCCCGAAGGCTAATTGCTTTTACAATCAAGTATAATACACATTGCAATACAGTAATAGGAGACAGGTAACAACTGTCTGGAAAAGCCTACGCACGAAGAATTGGACTTTGAAAACAGTTAAGCGTCCGCGTTGCTTACAGATATACATGTGCGATTTATTTATAACGTTACCATCTTGTGCGATCTGTTGCAGGCGTGCATAACCGTGTGAGATGTAATTTGCTTGATGACTTGAAATGCCATTTGCCATAATTCTGGATTTAAAAAGGCTACACATGAAGACTTTGAACTTTGAAAGAGAGTTAAACGGCCGCGTTGTTTAAAGATATTGCACATGTGCGATATATTTATACCATATTGTGATCTGTTGTAGGCGTACGCAACCGCGTGTGAGATGTAGTTTGCTTGATGACTTGAAAACTAATCTGCCATAATCCTGGGTATAAAAAGCCTTCCCCAGAAGACTTTGAACTTTTACTGAGCGTCGGCGTTGTTTACAGATATTACACATGTGCGATTTATACATATACCATCCTGTGATCTGTTGAAGGCGTAAACAACCGTGTGAGTATTATTGATATATTGAGCGCAGCGGCGGCACTACAAAGGGAACAGGTGTCGTCTGTGTTTGTTTGTTTATTTTGGCAGGCAAAGGTGAAATCAATGCGCGCTGTGACGTCACGGAAAGACAAACAGAGTTTAGATAAAGAAGCCGACAGTGTTGACTCGGTCAAGGTCCGCACTCACCCGGTGGGACAATATGGGAAAAACTTCGTCTTCTAGTTTTCTTTGTTTAGAAATAATTAAGATAGTTCTAAAATCTATAATATGTGAGAAACGTTTGCAATCTGTGAGAAAAAACTAAACACAGGATAACTTTGAGCCTCAGAGTGTGCTGTGGGTCTAACAACATGTGAGAAACTTCGTTCGCTACTTTTCTTGGTTTACACAGAATCAAGATCCTTCTAAAATCCATAATGTTTGAGAAACATCTACAATATGAGAAAAATGTACAATATGTGAGAAATGTTTGCTTACACATAATTAAGATAGTTCTAATATCTATAATACGTGAGAAAAATCTACAATATATGAGAAATTTCGTTCGCTATTTTTCTTTGTTTACACATAATTAAGATAGTTCTAATATCTATGATATGTGAGAAGCGTCTACAATATGTGAGAAAACTTTATAATATGTGAGAAACTGCGTTCGCTATTTGTCTTGGTTTAAACACCTAAAATCTATAATATGTGAGAAAGATTGCCCTCTATGTCTCTTTGTTTACACATAATTAAGATAGTTCTAAAATCTCATATAACTATAGCATATAGATATATTTTGAAAACTGTCAGACGTTTCAAGCTAGTAGCGCATCCACTACTAATACTTTTCGCTGGTGACTTGTAACATTTGAGGTCTTTGCAAATTCAGGGCAGTGATGCTATGTATTATCAGGGATTTTAAGTTCCTTGGTATTACTTTTGTGCACATCATAT
Organism: Branchiostoma belcheri; assembly: GCF_001625305.1. Taxonomy (NCBI): domain Eukaryota; kingdom Metazoa; phylum Chordata; class Leptocardii; order Amphioxiformes; family Branchiostomatidae; genus Branchiostoma; species Branchiostoma belcheri. The sequence continues at coordinate 1,318,804 of NW_017804353.1, forward strand.
TCATTGCATTGTTAACTGGATAATTGACTTTCGTCAGTGAGACTATTGAACCAAACGCACGTACAATACAAGTTTTAGTAATCCGACCACAAAGCAGCTCAATATTTATCTTACTGTTTGTTTTTCCCAACGCTAAAGGCACTTATATCAGCCGAATGAGCAGACGTACTATTTGCATAAAGATTTTCTCATAACCGCCCGTACGCGTGACCCTTAACTCCCAGTCAGTGGGTGTCCTGAGATAACATATTCTTTATCTAGACTTACATATTATTAGATAGCTTTAAACAATGGTTAGAGTTAGATGTTCAAGGGTTAGGTGTAATGTAGCCAGCTGCCGCCGCGCCGCGTACCTGCGAAGCTGGTGAGATAGAGATAGAGAGTGAGTGTGAGAGAATGTGAGTGAGTGAGTGAGTGAGAGAGAGAGGGAGGGAGAGAGAAAGTGAGTGTGTGTGTGTGTGTGAGAGAGAGAGAGAGAGAGAGAGAGAGAGAGAGAGAGAGAGAGAGAGAGAGAGAGAGAGGCGAGCATTCTACCCACTTGGCCATTGCACCGGTTATTGTGACTGTAAACTGTAAGTACTAGTAAACTAGTACTTACTAGTAGTAGTGGCAGACATAAAACGTTACAAGATTCCCCTGAGCCCCCCGCACCTGCTCGGTGTTCGCGTGCCTGATAGTGATAATGTGGAGAAGGTGGATGCCGGAGGAGGTCGGGAGAGTCCCTGGAGAAGCCACCTGTTTCCTCCTGTCTCCTCCCATATCTCACCACTCACTGACGGTTTCCTGGCCACTTCCCGACTTGTTAGCCTCTACCATGCTTACGAGGCAACTGGAAAGAGTAGAAATTGGCCATATAGACAGATAACATGCCAGGGGTCTTGGTCTCCCTTGGTATGTTATATTTCTATTTGGCAAATTTCTTTCCAGCCACTGTCTTACCAACAAAACCGATGTGTTGTCTTAGGAGCTTGAAGATCACAAAACAATTTGGGCTGAAGTCTACCGTCTCCGACTTTTTGAAATGCTAGCTCATGGGGAATTTGTCCTGGGAATTGGCGTCAGTTGGGTGGGGCTGAACTCGATTGAAAGCAGACCATTCAGAAAGTTGTGTGGTACCTTGGACAAAGTTAGGTAATCTACAAGTTCAAAGTCAAAGCTAAGAAGAAGAAGTTAAGAAAATTAAGCACTGTTCGCATGGTCACGTCTCACGCGTGTCTAAACACTAAGTAAGACGTCTCAGTGTCGGCTTCGGTCTTTAAAGGAGTCTTCAGGAGTGAAAGCGTCCACTGTCTTGTGTCTGATCTTAGATTTCACGGTGCCTTTAAGACGACATGTGTTCGTATCAGTCATGGCTCCGTCTTCACCTGGTAAACTTTGCTAATGATCCATGGAGCGGAGGAGAAGGGCGAAAAGGACTTAAACTTTGCCTTTTTTCGGCGTATTGTGAGAGAGAAATAAGGACAGGGAAGAAGGAATAGGGGTTCATAAAAGGAATAAAGGATGGAAAGAAAATTAACACAGGAAGGAAGAATGAAAGAATGCATGAAAGAAGGATGGAAGGAACTTTAAGGAAGGATGGAAGGAAGGAATGAAGGGGAAAGACAGGAAGGACTCGACATTGAAAATACGATACGTGAATGCTAAAAGCAATTATTTTAAAAGTAAGACATCTAAAAACATTTACGTCGAAATCCTCTTTGATAACTTCGCGGGGTGGGCGAAAAAAAAGAAGTTTAAGTTTTTTTTTAAGATATGACCACTCTCCATAGTTTTACTAGAAATACGTGTGTGTACTTGTAATTTGCACAAGTTCCATCTCGAAGCGACGTTAGTCCAGATTTTCCACCATTCGACACGGTGGCTTATAGCACTAGTACCCTCCCCTCTCCACAAATTCCCTCAAAAAATCCTCACGACCTCAGTGGCTCCAACTTCGGCCTTTCTGTGCGGGTTTTGTGGCGAGGCCAGCTGGTGTTGGCGGGAAGGCACCTGTTCTATTGTGTAACATGACCCGGCTTCGGGTTCCATCGAACTGGGGTTGGAACCAATGGAATGCTTTCCTTCTTTGGCCGCCATTGTCAATACCTCACAGTACTTTTTGGTCCCTTTGCTCTTTGCTTTTTTTCTTCCCTCAGCGGATTCACAGGTTAGGTGATTGTGTAGTTTTTGTAAAAAAATGTGTGGGGTCTAAAACTCCCGCTGTGCTTTAGACACGATCTACAACAACTTTTTCTTGTACGGCATACCGCAAATTGAATCATTCGGCAATTCGTCACTTTTAAGGTCTTCTTCTTGGTCATCTTTTGTGCGACCTTTGACTTGTTCTATTTATGCGATTGTGCTTTAAGTAACTTAAAATGTAGTCTTCTTTCTTCATCATTGAGAATGACCCATTGAACACCTTAAAAGGTTTAAAATTATTTTTTAGTAACCACCTCTCATTTGCTTTTTTTACATCTGGAAGACGACAAGTTAAGAGTTTTCTAAAGACCTATTGTGTCTCATTTAAAACGTTTCTATTTCTTTTACAATCTCTCTCTCTCTTAGTCTTACCACCTCTCTCCCTCTCTCTCTCTCTTACCATCTCTCTCCCTCTATCTTTCCACTACGTTTCTATTTCTTAGAATTTCTCTCTCTATCTCTCCCTCTCTCTCTCTCTCTCTCTCTCTCCCTCTCTCTTTCTGACCCCCTACTAGCTCCTTTCCTTCCACTTTCCCTCCACATTGACAATAGGAAACCTGATACTTACCAAGAGAACCTCACCGGTGTACTACGTCACGGTCACGGTGGATGACGTAAGCGGATTATGCGGATTACCGTCCCCTCATTTGCATATTCTCAGACACATGATCTGGTGTCAAGTTTCCATCGAATGTTTAACGTCAACAGGAGGTCCCAAATCCCCTAACTCCGGATACAAGTCCTTTTAAAATACAGATACCTGAGAAAGGACTCAAATCTTCAGAAGTTGAACCCCGGAAAACTAGATTAGGGAAGAAAGAACAATGCGGATCAGAAACGTTGTTGGTTTTGGCCTTGGTGGCTTGGCTGGATACCAAATTGTTTTGTAACGTCTGAGGATGAAATGCGGTGCGACGGGCGTAAAATGGGCAATCATGATTGTTCTTTGGAAAGAAAAATGTAAGACAAAAACTAAGTTGAAATAAAGAAATAGGAATCAAAAGACAAGGAGAAATTGTCTCTGTTCTCATCTTAAAGGTTCAGAAATGCAATGCAAGGCTTTAGAAAGTATAACTACTCTATTTTAGCCGTGCCTCTCAGCTACCGATTTTACTACAAATATAGTTACATTTCTGAATAGCTAGCTAGTCTGTGTGTATCCGGGTTTCTTTTTGTAGCTTTATGCTAAGTTATTGCTGACATAGCAAATTGCCGGTATTCAATTTTCTCCATCTATCTCAATGGGAAATTCCATTTACATTTGCGCTTTGTAGAAACGCTCAATAGAGCTCTGTCAGGTTTAAACGTCAGTGATTCATTCTTGGATATTTTATCATCCTGTATTGTCGTTTTGCTGACAAATAAAAGAAAGGACAGCCTCCGTGCTACTTTGTAGGATCCACCTAAGAGACGGTAGAAAGAATGCCAAGAATGATTTTCACTATTTAATTCCTGGACATTTTATCATCCTGTATTGTCGTTTTGCTGACAGACGGAGAAAGGAAAGCCTTCTTCCTACTTTGTGAGGAGCCACCTAAGAGACGGAGGAGACAATGCCAAGAATGACGCTCACTCTCTAATTCCTGGACATTTTCAGCCTCTGTAGCGGGCTTATAGAACTGTGGGTTTGGTGGTCTTCTGATTAGCCCAGTTCTAAAAACGGGGGTAATTCAACCAGGCTGGCTATGTTGTCTATATGCAATCAGAAAATAGCACATAAAAGCTCCCAAAGACCCTGAAGACCCCCCTCCAAACCCCCCAGTTTTGGCATGCTATGGAGGCTAGGACATTTTATCACCCTGTATTGTCGTTTTGCTGACAAACAGGAGAAAGGACAGCCTCCCTCCTACTTTGTGAGGAGCCACCTAAGAGACGATGGAGACAATGCCAAGAATGACGCTCGCTCTCCGACGCTCAGGGGAGTGTCTAGGTCTGCGTCTTCCCACCGGAACCTTAACCCGGCGGAACGGGACGACTCGACCGGGGCACAGGGGGAAGACCTAGCCTCTGTCAGGCTTCGGGAAGCGACTGGAAAAAGAAGAACTGGCCGCCAAATGGAGGGATGGCAAGGGGAGTTCGTCCGCTAAAGAGTACAGTACGAGTACCATAAGGCGGAAGTCTGTCTATACCTTTTGATAGTAGCGACCTCCTACAGGCATTGGGAGTGGCAAACTTTTCTCCTTTAGCAGACTAACGTCCCTGGCATGCTTTCTGTCTATTTGAGCAATTTCTACTCTTTTCAGTCGCTTCTCGGAAGCCTGGTAGAGGCTACACCGACACCATACAGCGCTCGATTCTCTCTTCAAGATCACCTGTTCTAGGCTGCGAAAGAATCACATCAAAGCGCTCTGGCCGCGGAATGCACCGAGCCGAATTGGTATCAATGTGCCGCGGCCAGGGGAAGGTAGTCTCTACTTCCAGGCTGCCCAGGATGCTGGAAAAATAGTAGAAATTTGCCAAATAGACTGATAGTATACCAGAGGAGTTAGCCAAGTAGAGGCTACAGTTAGAACATCGAATAGCAGGCTAACTCCTTTTCATACATCCTTTGGTGAATGATTAAAAGTATCAAATATCTTTATTCATAATCACTTTTTTTTGCAAGAGCCAGCAAGATCTTTCCAGCAAACGCCTGCGAGGCCTGGTAGAGGCTAGTAAGATGAAGTGTCTGGGAAATGCCGGGGCGCGTATTATTACTATTAACCTCTGCAGTCCGCTTTGTGCGACCCCGGCTGAAGGCATGTAAAGGGTCGGAAACCCGGACACAATGGCCGGGGCAGGGGTTAAACTACTCTCCAAGCAGAGGTTGGTGGGGGAAGATCGTCACCGTTTTGTATATATGCCTCGTTTTTTTTTGTGGGGGGCGACAAAAAAA
>NW_017804353.1:1323879-1348046 GCF_001625305.1 Branchiostoma belcheri
GTCCAGACAGAGTAGGTTGATGGCATGGAAGATTGATAGGCAAAATAACCGGTGGTGAAAAGTAATCTCCAAGCAGATCTTTTGGTGGGGTTAAGACAGTATCAAATTGGCGTATGTAACCATTTCCCCACCCAAGTGGTGGTGGTGGTAGCGACAAAAAAAGGGCCATATATAAAAAGCAAACGATCTTCCCCCACCAACCTCTGCTTGGAGAGTAGGGTTAAACATACCTGACCGCGGAACCCTGCCAACGACGAGGGGCTACTCGACTCTCTTTTCTGGGAAGTAGACAGAGAAATGTAAACGTCTTAGGGTATCGGCTCCGCCAGGGTTGGGGGTGTTTAGGAGATGAAAGGACCTTTTGCAGAGGTTAAACATACCTGGCCGCGGCACCCTGCCAACGGGACGGGCCTCTCGCAAATTGAGAAGACAATGTCTTTTCTTGGAGGAGACAGAGAAATAAATATAAACGTCTTGGGTTATCGGCACAGCCAGGGGGGTGTTTAAGAGATGAAAGGGCCTCTTTAGATGTCTTCCAACAGGTTGTTTTATCTGTATCAACCTGGCGTGAGCCGTCGTCAGGAAGTCTGACTGATGTTCTGGGGTTATTTATAAAGACCCCCCCCCCATATAGAAAGGTTGAAAGAAAAGAAGAAATATTGATGAAAGAATATGAGAACCACTTGACCAAATTAAGGAGTAAACAAACCAATTCTAGGACTAACAGACACCTTGCATAATGATGAAAATACTACATCATATTGAAAACCAAACTTTATAATTCACAGCGACCCTTCCTAAGTCCAGACATCGTTCCATTAGACCTATGTCACCTACTACATTTTAGAGTTTGTTGAAGACTCATAATGTGTTGCCCTTGAGCTGATGACTAGACACAACCGACGACGAAATAGAAAATATACTATTGGTCAAAACGCATTACTAAGAAGATGAATATCCCAATAAGGTCTATGTAGTATAATGTAACTGCAACTTTAATGATACTTTTTAACAGTAATATTGTATATAATCAACAAGACCTTACAAAAGGTCTCGCCAATCTTTTGTCTACTTTTGGCTATAATATTGAGAAATTATGACGTTGTCCGTTCACACAGACACCTTGTCCGCCGTGTCCCTGTGTGAACTGTGCCCAGGTCTTTCATTAACTCCTGTCCGCTCCATGGAAAGGCAATACGTCACTTCCGCGAACAATGACCCGTCATGCCGCATTGCAACCGGTCAAAGCGACGTCCAGTTTCCCACAGACTCAAATTCAGCGTCTTTCCCTAGTCTCCACCAGAAATAAAAGGGATATGATTGGCCAGAGCAGTGCAGGCAAAATGGAGATTCTATCGGCGGCCGACTCCTCTGGCCAATGATATTTCCTTTTTAATTTTAGGCCGATTTTTACTATTTATTCAGCCTGCAAAAGGAGTCTGGTCGATCATGGAGACTAGGGCAAACGAGGAAATTTGAATACCAGATTTCAAAGTGTATAGAAGACATTTAGCCAGCAGAATACAATATCTTTGTCGCTGACTTTCTCAATTGTAAGTTCCTGTATTTACAGTGCCATTTCCGACCTTGTGCCGTTTCAGTGAAACTGTTTAGTCTGAGAAAGCAGGTTTTTCGGCGCTGGCTGTTGTGAGAACGGAATGTCGGGAAGGACAAATGTTTAGTGTCTGTTGTCGCCTGTGGTTTTAGTGCAAGGTGAAATAAGCACATTGTGAGATAGCGAACAAACGAAACAAAAACAGTTTAGGCACTAATGGTCTTTGACAACAATAAAAGACGTTACTATAGAGACTAACGATTTTCATCATACACGAACATGCTAGATATTTCATTGCTAAAATATCTCAAATGGTAACATTATTCATAAGGTAATTAGGCATGGTACCTTAGCAAAGTTATTTAAGCATTATCAACAAAATAAAAGATCAGGTCCTATTTCGGTTTATAATAAGCTTGGAAACATATTTCTATCATATCAGAACATGCTCACACTATCATGTACATCACGTATTCATCAGGACCATGTTTAAATTAACTGACATCTTCAACGGACTGTCCGAATTAGAATAATACCGTTAGTTCTCCAGGCTGCCACATGTTTGATTTGCCACAAATTAAAAACCTGTCGCAAACTCACCGACAGTTCTTGCGTAATGGAGCGGAAACTAGCGGTACATTTGTACTAACAACGGTATGCAAATGAGGACATTCAATTTAACCCTAACGTCACAGTACTAGGACTTCAGCGGTATTTTTAAACCCATCATAAAAGAATAAATTTGGCACGTGAAGCTAAACTCGTTCCCATACGTCCCCCAAGGGACCTCGCGGTGGCTCTGGCGGTGCACTATGGGTTGACATATGGCGGCACAAAAGACTCAGGCTGTACAGAATAACACAGTGGCTCCGCATTCAATTGTCCGCCTAACGGCCCTGCCCTCCCACCATTCATCTAATGACAAGGTGTGAAAGGGTGAACAGTTACAGGAGTTTCATTCTCACACTCTTTTTCCTATTGGCTGGAGACGAATTTTCAAATTATGAAATACAGTACACATATCTCATCCGGGTTCTTCAGTTGCTAGGGGCGACCATTTTGAACGACTTTTTTTTTTTCAAAATTACATGATGGTAGTGCACAGTGTAAGTTTATTAAGTAACAAGTTTTGTGAATAAAAGTGGTGGGAAAGATTAGCTAGTCTCCATCAGACTCCTTTTGCAGGCTGAATAAATAGCAGAAATCTAACTAATAAGAATGTAGCTGGCCAGGGAGGATGGCCGCCCAGAGAAGCTCCAATTTTGCCTGCACGGCGGCCGACTCCTCTGGCCAATGATATCCCCTTTTTAGGCCGATGTCTACTATCTATTCATCCTGCAAAGGAGTCTTTTGGAGACTACGTTTGCCCCACCATGAAACGCTTTTTCACATTATGCAATTGATGTGAATAGCACATGTGAATGTACTTTGCTACATCAATCACTAAAAACTAGAAAAAAGAGCGCTGCCTCGTCGACCACAATTAACGGCATGAAAATCTCTTTTAAACGTCCTGAAAACGCTCGGTTCGCCAGGGTTAATGTGTAAGTTATAGTTAGAGACCGGCCATGACTCCAGGACAATCGGCGTCAGCCCGCCTGCAGAGCGCGCAGAACAGAACAGACTAGCCTCTACCAGGCTTCGGGAGGCGGCTGGAAAGAGTAGAAATTGGCCAAATAGGGAGAGAGATAACATGCCGAGGGAGTTGGTCCGCTGGGAGAGTGCGGCAAAATGTTCTCTCCCAGCAGACAAACTCCCCTGGCATGTTATCTCTCTATTTGGCCGATTTCTACTCTTTCCAGCCGCCTCCCGAAGCCTGGTAGAGGCTAAGCCCGCCCGCTGAGCGCACAGAACAGACCAGACGACCCGGGGTGGGAAAAGCGCGGGAAAGTGCGCAAATGGCGGGAAAACAAAACAAAACAGCAGCAGGTGGTTGGCAGCGCACAGAAGCTACGGTTGTCAAATCTCCTGTTCTCGCAGCAGCTGCTAGAAAACACACACAACTGTAGCCTCCATAGCATGCCAAAAACTGGGGGTTTTGGGGGTCTTCATGGTCTTTGGGAGCTTTTATATGCTACTTTCTGATTGCATATAGACAACATAGCCGGCCTGGTTGAATTACCCCCGTTTTTTAAAACTGGGCTAATAAAAAACAACCGAAAACCACCAAACCCCCAGTTCTGTAAGCCTGCTACGGAGGCTAACACAACTGTGCCACGTATATATGTGCAACGAGTGGCCTATAGAAAAGAAGGGGACAAAAATATAGAAAGAAAACGGCTCAAAGAAAGACGATAGCTTGATCTTGCCGAAAAGAAGTATGGCAGAAGAGAACCGTGTCTCGCCTGTCACCTTTTACTGTTTTCAGGTTTACAAAAATGAGATCTTTGTTGATGCAAAGTAGTAAACATCTGTTTCTAGGCATTACTGAAATCACAGAACATAGAAAATAGACATAGAAGGAAAGTTTAAAAGGAAGTTTGTTTACTTCCTTTAGATTGTACGAACGTAAAACCGATATCTTGAACGTCTTTGTTCTCGTTCTTCCTCGGCTAAAAAGGGGGTTACTGTGTGTCAGACAATGCAGTGACGTTGCCCACTTTAAAACCATCCACCGAGGCTGAATGTGGGGCAAGAGGGCAGGCTCTTCTTTCAGAGCGCCTTGTATCGCCGGGATCTTAGGTGTAAGAAATCTGGTGAGGCGGAGAAAAGACACGGGCACGAGGAAGCAGGCACTTCTACTGGAGTAGTCACGGCCAGACAGTAGGAGGGTTGAATGACCTGCGGCGTAGTCTCCATACCAGGCTGCTTATGTTGCTGAAAAATAGTGCAAAGCAGTGGCCAAATACGCGGGATAATTTACTAGTAGCAAGCCCTGGATTGGCAACATGTAATACTGTTGCTGGCTTACTCTTCTTGCAAATTATCATTCCAGTTTGGTTTTTCTAGCCTCCACCAGCCTTCAAGAAGTGGCTGCAAAGAGTAGAACTAAAGGACGACAGTGCGGCAAATGCGGACCAACTCCCCTGGCATGTTACTCGTATCTGTCTATTTGGCCAATTTTTACTACTTCCAGCCGCTTCCGAAGCCTGGTGAAGGCTATTTTTTTTCAGCAGCCCATGGCGTCTGTTCGTGACTAGCGTTGTTACTCAATGAGAGGACAGATGGTGAAGAGGGGTACCGGCCGCCGGACCGGGCGGGCGTCACGAATGGACCCATTCTGTCCCGAGGTCGTGGGAACAGCTCGGTACAGCCGGGTCACACGACAGTAGAGAGCCAGGCGATGTTTGCTGGAGTACCACGCTCGTCCCCAGCGCCCGTGGAAAAGCCGTAGGTTATAGATCGTGGCTTAGCCCAGGCTATGGAAAATAAACTTTCTTTAATGCAAATCTGTCGTTTTTGTTTTCTTTGTGCTTTCTAAAGGGTTATGATAACCTACTCTACTCTGGCGGTATTGTCGTACGCGCTCGCTAGTACGTAACGTTACACGGCGGCCATCTGAATACATGTACACTGCATTCTTTCTACTATCGGGACCTAAAACAAGACGCAAGATTCCTATTTTGGGGTATAAAATGCTGTCACAATGGTAATATATACCAAATGAAACGGAACTTTACAAAGTACCTCATTTGGTGACGCTATGAGGGTGTACCGTTATCCCTCTACATTTGCCCAGAAGGGAGTTAGTCGCGGAAGGAACTTAGCCACGGAGGGAGTTTTGGCATTCTCCACGCCCGCGCCACAAACTCTCGTCCCCAGGACAGTTCACTTTGCTACCCAGCATGCTTTGCGCAAAATGCGTTCTCGGCCCCAGGACACAAATACACGCTAATGCTTCCGCACTGTGTAGCTCTGGGGACCCCGCCGCGCGCCCAGATGTGGATTTAATTATAGCGCGCTAGCGGACGCTGCGGAGGAGCGTGCTGGAGTACCGTGGGGCGAGCTAGGGGAGGGGGAAAACTTAATTCTCAATGGACATATTAGTACTCTCCAAGCAGTGTTTTCTTTATTTCATAACGTACAAACAATATAATACAATACATAGTGGTAACGCACTCAAGTGGTATTGCTTATATTCACGTCACCACTAGACCTAAAATGAAAATTACAACACAAGACAAAGAAATATCACATGGGTATCTATCTAACAATGGAATGTTCAACTGTAAAAGCAGAGGTTTGGGCTTTATCTTAATAACTTAAATTCTTATTTCTGGCGTGTTATTAGCCTTTTTTATCGGGCTTTTTTGTTGCACTGTACTGGTATCTTTTTTGTGTGTTGGGCTGGCACACACAAAAAAAGATACCAGTAGGCAGTACAAAAAAGAAAGCCCGATAAAAAAAGCCTAAAAGACGCCAAAAATAAGCCAAAGCCCAAGCCTCTGCTTGGAGAGAACAATGGACTCATCTCCTAGCAGATCCTAGGGTGGCATAAGGTCAAATGGCCGGGCAGTATCCATTGGCCAGAGGGGGGCCAATATGCCACCCAAGATCCGCAGAAAGTCGACCCTCTCTGGTCAATGGACACTGCCTGCCCAATTTGATATTGTCTTATGCCACCCTAGGATCTGTTTGGAGATTTTGATACAATGGACGCCTGTCCGAGACGTGTTCACACAGCGCCGAGCTTCTCTAAATATTGACTCTCGCTTTCAGAAGTCTTGTGATGCCGTCTCCGTCCTTAAGAGCAGTGGGAGAACCTCGTCACGTGCAGAACACTTTTTCTTGACAGCTTGTTTCTATGACAACGGAGCTTGAGGCTCACACAAAGAAAAGAAACACGTCCGTCTTAACGAACTCCATGACTCGCAGGGGGTCTTTCTCGTGTAAAATTCAAACAAAATGATCTTAATGGGTATTGTTCGTCATCATGGGTGTTCTCAGGGTCACAGTGGGTCACCTGGACAGGGACAGACACTGGTTGAAGAAAAAAAGGTCCTTCTATCAGTTGGAAGAAGGACGTCGACGTTACAAATACTATACTACTAGTAATACGACAGAATAGTATGTTTTGTCATAATTTTGACATTTTTAGACTCGCATATGCTACGATTAGGTCTTAGGCTTTGCAAAACGAGCCTCATCCCAGAAGTGAAAATTCCTTGTTTTTCAAGAGCTATTATAAATGAAAACTTAAGCATCTTTATTACGTAGTCACAGAAAACACATGCCTTGAAAAGAAAACAGATTGTTGTATGGTGTAGTAACGTTATATGGAACCAGCCGTCGCCGCATACCTGTGTAGCTAATTCGTTGCCCCGCAAGGCAGTTAATTATACCGGTTGTCTGATACGTACAGGTACTTACAAACAAGCAAGACGCACACTTGTTTCTGTAATCACAGCCTATCACAGACAGAAGGGAGGGGAAGACAACAGTCTGTTGCCCAACAGGAAGTACACCAGTAGTACGTGATCGCGCTCTATTCGGTTACCTAGCGACGCCATCTGTTCGAACAGGTGTTCTGTGCAGACGACGCTTGTTTGTCGCCGGAGGCCCGGCGGTCGGTATGCCGTCCATCCGTACGATAGATGCATATCTCTGTGGGAAAATACCGGCCAGTGCAAAACGTTATTGATTCTAAATCCTGTGACCCGTCTTCAACGGAAAACAAACGTTCTATTGTTCAAGGACGCGCTGCCCTTGTGGGATAATAACATGGTGGCGGCGGTTCTGCACGGGCGAGGGACGATGGGTAATTCCCGGCGGGCCCCGGGAGGAGTGAGGGTGTGCTGGGGGCCACCTGTCGTCTGGAGTCCCGCCTTTGTTCCGTCTCGGAGTCGCCTCCATCATGGTTAAACGGTACATTGGCTCTGTTTAGGAGGGTGGGACGAGTCTTTGTCTGTTCTTACGAGGCAGTGTGCAACCTAATCCACCATAAATCTCACACATGTAACGGTTAACACTCATGTCTGACAACCGCCAAGGGCCCGGTTCTTCTTATTTATTCTCGCTCCTTTTACTGTTTAGCTCTTTTTAAAGGATTGTAAGAAATTGGAAAACTTGTGAGTAACTAGTGATCGGATGAAGAGAAATGTGAAATAAACTGCTTTTATGCAAGATATGTATTGATGATAAGTTGATATATATATTCCACGTTTAAAATCAGCAAAGGATTTGACCCAAGATTTGACTCTATTTCAAGTATTTATACAAGCCTGCAGTGCCAAGCGATTACTGATAATACTAAATATAGACTGTTCCAACTCGAACGCGTCGAACCCCCCGTTCTAGTTCGGCCCTTCGGGGTGTTCGAAATAGAACATACCGGGGGTTCGACGTGTTCGATGTGTTCTATTGTCATGTAGCTAAAAGTGGCTGTATTTGGACGTGCAACAGGTCCAACACAAAGAGGTTGAACCCTGGAAAAAGTGAATGATCTTTGGTCACGAGATGGCTCCGATTAATGTAAATGTAGCAGAACGATGCGCGAAACCCTGACGGAAGTCATATTTATCCTGGCTTTATAAGACATCAGAGCAAATCATCTATTCGTCCTGGTGCTGAGCCTCAAAAGGGCGTCCGCGAAATCCAACCTGTCCATTTCCGGTTGCTGTGTTTTTGGAGAGCTGTGTTTAGTATCGGTTGGCGCAGTCTGTACATGTTTGCGCTAGCCTCCGTGGCAGGCTTATAGAACTGGGGATTTGGTGATCTTCGGCTGTTTTCTGATTAGCCCAGATCCAAAAACGGGGGTAATTCAACCAGGCCGGCTATGTTGTCTATGTGCAATCAGAAAATAGCACATAAAAGCTCCCGAAGACCTCCAAACCCCTCATACCAGTTTTTGGCATGCTATGGAGGCTATGTTTGCGGTGTGTAGCGGACAGTGACGAGCATACAGGTACACCGGTGCGTGCAAGACGGGGCGGAACTCGCCGCGGTGCGTGGCAAAAACAATGTCGTGTTTTCATAAGAGCGCTTTCAAGACAAAACGGCAGGACAAGATGTACACATGTACACAAACTGCGGGGTGCTTTAGCGGAAGGACGGCAGGCGACCGAGAAAAAGGGGGAAATGATGCCAGAGGGAAAGCGGAACAGTGGGGTTTCGATGTTTGAACAGTCACTAATTGATTCAAATCCCAAAAGTAAATGACTAATCGACCGGCAACGCACTTAAAACTACTGATACTGATCCATTAGTTTTACCAAATTCTGTGATTTATAAAAAAATGTTACAATGTTAGTAAATAAAGAGGTAACGTTATATGATTTACAAAGAAACAACAAGAACAGGTGCTACGCACAAATCTTTAGGACCTGTTACAGTCCCCTCCTCTCTTTGACAAGACACAATGAAGCATCACATCATTAAGGTGTCCTTTTTCAATGAGTTCCCATTTTGGAGTGACAGACGGACAAATTATTCCGACAACTTCATCAAAACAGTGAACTGGAGACGCGAGACAATACAAACATCCTGATCTAGCCGTCATGTCAGGAACAGGTGTCGTTTTTCGCACAGGTTGTAATCTCCAAGCAGATCCTAGGGTGACATAAGACAGTATCAAATTAGGCAGACAGTATCCAATGGCCAGAGAGTGTCCAATATGCCACCCTCTCTGGCCAATGGATACTGCCTGGCCAATTTGATACTGTCTTATGCCATCCTAGGATCTGCTTGGAGATTAGCAGGTTGCACAAAGTAGTGATGAGTGATCAGGGACGTGTATAACGTTATACATGTCACTACTGCCATAGCTGTTCCAGTTTTCATTTATCTACTGCTAAGAGTTATCTATATTCTTATATGTTTAATCAAAAGACCATATATGTCATCTGTGTTTAGATTTTTCTTGATTCTTTCGTACTTTTATCGGCAATGGTAGCATCCCATTTGTAGTAGACACGTATGTTACTTGGCTGAATTGTATACTGTTATTATGTAATTACTGTAATACCCACTTATGTACCGTTACGCTGTAATAATATAGGTCTCTATTGTGGGTCTCTATTGTTCTGTTCTCGATGATAAATCATACGGTCGGTGTAAGGTCCTGACAACTGTGGGATCTCACGAATAATGGCTTCCCGTCGGTCAGTGTAACAACGTAATAATGAGGGTCATTCATAAAGCTGTGGAACTAATAATCATCTCACTGTAACGAGTAACGGACTGTTGAGTTTAGCGGCTGGTAACAGAGAATAGAAAACAATCATTGAGAAGATGGAGCGGACGTTTAGCTTTGCTTCTAACGCTGAAATTGTGAATTAGAACGTTAGAATTAGAACATTGGATTGGCACATTAGAATTAGAACATGGTCAAGGGTAATTTATCGTGATTATCATTGTCAAAAGCCGTGACACCGAAATGCAAAAATATTTTATTTTGCGGTCGACAAGTTGACCTTTTTGACCATTTGTATCATAACAGGATACAAACTTTGAATGCTAACTTATGCTATTTGGCACACAGGAAAACGAATAGAAAGAGAGAAACAGAGAGCGAGAGAGAGAAAGAGTGAGTGAGTGAGTGAGTGAGAGAGGCAAGAAGAGGCAAGCAGAGACAGAAAGACACGTACATACACTTACAGATAGAGACAGATGCAGAAAAGTGTCTAGAAGCTACATTCAACAACAGTGTCGTGTTTTGTCAATCTCACATCCACAGATCGCCCGCCACAAACACGACTGTTTGCTGTGTTTACAAGTAAGCTGCCATGCTGATGTGGACAGTTTTCCCGACAGGTGCGCTTACCTGGCGGAACACGCTAAAGAAAACACCTGTCCGAACATCACCTGAGTCACCTGGAATCACAGCCTGCTGACCATCAGGTCAATGACCCCCATCCGGTGTCTGTTCCTACCCTAATCTGTGCTATCATAACTTCCTTTGCTCTGTTTTCATACAAAGACGAAAGAGCGCCCTCATTACCCCTGGCGAGGTTAGCTGTTTTCTGAGGAAGAGGGATGTTGGTTTAGGATGAGAATGGAGAATGATTTTCCTTTGTCAATAAACTTATAATAATATAACTCTAGATTTTCCATAGAAGGTAGAAATCAATTGCTAAAATTTGGGACAACAATTGAGTAAAAAGAGAGGTGCATTAGAGGAAGATGGTCGTGTTTGTAATTACTCCCAGCACTGTCTCGGACTCAGACAAAAAGTGACGCCGTTGATTGTCCACATAAGACAAGCTGGCCACGGAGTCCTGGTGTACAACAGCGCTCTTGGCGATTTTATCAAGTACTGCAAGTAAGGAGACTTTCACCAATACTAGTATTACGGAAGGCAACAAATGAAACAGAAACCACTGCAGCAACGATGGAAGCAAGTCCAAACCACACGTCTTTTTATTTTCAAATCTGCAAATCTGTATTTTTTGCAAGAAAGTGTAGCTTAGTTCTTGGCCTTCTTGGTCTTCTTCTTCTTGGGTCTGTGCACGTCCAGCAGCTGATCTCCCAGCCGCTTGATGTCGGAGCGGGACAGAGCCTCCTCGTGCTCCTGAGACTCGTACTCGTACGTTTCTGAAGAAGAATGTAAAGAGAATGCAGTAAAAGATTCAACGGAATTACCATAGACTTTCCTTGGCTAGCATTGTAATGTGGCTTTATTAAACTCGCATCATCTAGACAAGAATGGCATAAAATGATATTAGAAAATCGTCTAAATCCTTGTTTTATCATCACTTATAGCACCTCACAAAACAAGTGCAATGGGACATGATTCAGGACTCACCTTCATAATCCGACTCTTCCTTCTCCACAGTGATCCTCAGGTTATCCTGGCGCAAGCCGCCTTCCAGGAACGCCTGGAACTGCAGCCAACAGTGAAATACTAGTGAAGTTGGTCGTAGAAACTATTGCCATGTCTTATAATAGATGCAAAACAAGCACCAACTTAGGTTTGACCTACTGTAGCAGCTACTATTCTTATCACTCAAATAAATAATATGGATATTTTAATGCTAGGTAGCCTTCTTTCCTACCAGGCCATAAAATTTGCCGTCCTGCTGCAATGGAACTTTAAAGTTAATATTAGCTTCGGCTAGAGTTTCCACCTCTGTGTCTTGTACCATGTCTTGCACTTTGTTGTTTCAATAAAAAAAAAAGTTTTATTAAGTCACAATTCACATTTTTTTTATAAATACCTGTTGATCACAGATCTCTTCTAGACACTGACGAAAGTAATGGACACTATTTAAAACATCTGACTGGTTTGAATATCTATCCAGCAGCTTAAGCTTCAGATCAAATGAGTGGGCCGGTACACATACCCCTGAGCTCGCCATCTTCTTGTCCCTCTCGGCCCCTGGCGGTCCGACCTTGAGCTGCAGCTGTTTCATCAGGAGGAGCAGCTTCTGTTCGCAGACGTCCAACTGGTCCCGAACCTCCATCTTACTCAGCGGCACTGGGAACTTCTGCCAAGGGACAGATGAAGCGGTTGTGAGTGATACCTGAAGACGATACAGTAGTCTGTACCAGGGACAGGAACGCCATAGCGAACATAGTCAGACATCAGGAATGTATATTGTGCCAGCGGAAAATCTTTTACTCAGCACCAAGGACAGGGACGGTAATGTCACTACTAAACGTTGAAAAGCATGTAAAGCCGACGAAGGGAGAGAGGGAAGGATCTGTTAGTCACCACCTTGCTTTCAGCACCAAGGACAGGGACAATAACCTCAATGTGAACGTTTACATGTACATTTACTGGTATAAGAAGTGCAATGTGGAACAAACACAGTATATTTCAACATCAGAAGTAGAAAGAAGGGATGGCTAGCTGTCCCTGTCCTTGGTGCTGAAAGTAACGTTAGGAACTAGGCTAGCTCCTAACGTTACTGTCAGCACCAAGGACAGGGACAACAATACAGACACAGATCACTTAGCTTCTTTCTCACCTTGACGCTGATCTTGACTGTGCTGAGTTTGTCCATGAGGTTGTGGATGCCCACAGTAGCCTGTCTCAGCACGCTCTGGGTCCGCTCCAGCCGGGTACAAACAAACAAACAAACAAACAAACACACACACACACACACAAACAGACCTTGACGCTGATCTTGACTGTGCTGAGCTTGTCCATGAGGTTGTGGATGCCTGTGGTAGCCTGCCTCAGCACGCTCTGGGTCCGCTCCAGCCGGGTACATACAAACAAACAAACAAACAAACAAACAAACAAACAAACAAACAAACAAACCTTGACGCTGATCTTGACAGTGCTGAGTTTGTCCATGAGGTTGTGGATGCCTACAGTAGCCTGCCTCAGCACACTCTGTGTCCGCTCCAGTCTGGTCAGGGCGCGGGAGAACCGTTCTTCCTCCTGTTTCATGTGGTCGCCCATCTGCTCCAACAGAAGCGCGTTCCTGGCAGAAAATATATAGCGAAGACAATGAGATATTATCCTTCGTCTTTTGATAAAGAATCTTGGATCCATAACTTTTCCCAGAGCCTCTTCTTTGTTAGGGGAAAAAACTGCAAGTGTGCATTTCTGGTAAAGCTATAAAGGAAAGACTCATGGAACTGTATGTAGTCTCTTCTTTCCCCGGTGAAAACAAAACGAAATTCCAAGAAACAAGTGTTATGCTATAGCTACCCGATATCCCAACAACACTTAACGAATAACGGGTTACGTCGTGTTCAAATACCAAAGCCCAATACGACACTGCAACAAAGCTTCTTCAGGCCATTTCAATCCCTTCCACACACATAAACAACCGCTTTGAGGCAGGATTCCAACCCTTCCAAACCATTTCCAACCCTTCCAAACCGTTTCCAACCCTTCCAAACCGTTTCCAACCCTTCCAAACCCAATATATTACTCCACTCACTGTGAGACGCCGGCCTCCCCGCTGTACTTCAGCTCCTCGAACTCTGCGGTGAGCCTGAGCTTCTCCTCCCGCAGCACGGCCCGGAGCTGCCCGGCGTCCCGGCTCTGCTTCTGCAGGTGCCGAGTCATGCCGTCCTGCGTCTGGAACTGCCACACGATGTCCTGATGGATGGAAAAATTTTTTTTGTTGTTTTCTATAATGCCAAAGGAAGTAATTTTTAGGATGACATCAGCACACGCATTCATTTTCGCCTGATTTTGGAAAAAAAGAAATTGTTGTCCTTTGAACTGCCCGTCCTGCGTCTGGCACTGCCACACGATGTCCTGACGGTGAGGAAAGTACAAGAAAGGTTTTAAACTAGAACCATGAAACTCCAGATGTCTTAATACTTAGGCACAACTGCAGCGCCAAAGATGTCGGTCGGCTGAGGAATGATTTCACGTTACTTGTGGAGGCTTTGGATGTAAATGTTATCGCTGCAGGTGCCGCGTCATGCCGACCTGCGTCTGGAGCTGCCACACGATGTCCTTGGGGGATGGGGAAAGTTTACTAGTATTAGTATATTATGGAGGGCGTCCAAAAGAGACGTGGCGGAGAACAATACAGAGGGACCTGAAAGAGAGGGGGCTGACTCTGGACACAACCCCGAACACAGCTGCAGATAGGGCCAGACGGAAATCCTTCCTGTCGCCTCAAGGACCACTAGGTTCAGAAGAGGATTGAGTGAGAGTGAGTGAGTGAGTATATTATGGTGCTGGTAGTAGAAGTAATATTAAAGTTACTCCCGCAGCACGGCTCGGAGCTGTCCGGCGTCCCGGCTCTGCCTCTGCAGGTGCCGGGTCATGCCGTCCTGCGTCTGGAACTGCCACACGATGTCCTAGCGGTGGGTGGGAAAAGTATATGGTAAAGGTAACGGTAGTAGATGTAAGGTTTTAAACTGGAACCATGCGGCTCCAGATGCCTTACTGAGGAATGCCGTCCTGCCTCTGGAATTGCCACACGATGTCCTAACGGTGGGGAAACATCTTTCTCACTGCACGAAAAGTTGGATTTACCAAAGGTAGTAAACTCAGGTGATGTTTACTTTGTATATAGTATCTGGCTTCACAATGGTAGTAAATAAAAGTCAAGTCCGGTAATTTTTTAATTTACCCTTGTTAAGTCCGGAATCACGGTTTTGGAGGACTCAGTCGGGTGTTGGGGGCAAACCTACTAGTATGGCCGGGATTTCTTGCGATTGCTAAGTCATTTGTAAAAAAAAAAACTCAAGAAAACTATACATATCCGTATTGCTAGGAGACTGTTTCCTGTTTGATAAAGACCTTGCTGACATGTCACTGTACATGCATGTTATGCTGCAGAACTACCGAAAGACCAATAAGTAGACGAATTCTCCTGGCCTTACGTTAATGTCGAAGACGACCGTCGCCTCCTTGATCAGCCGGAACGCCTCCTCGTACGTCTGGATCTGCTCGGCGCTTTTGGAGATGGACAGACGGGAGACCGGGTGGTCTGTGGAGCGGAAAATAGCGACATATTACTTTATTTTCGTCCAAGGGTGTCATTTCAATGATTTGTTCATTGTAAGGGCGTCATTTCAATGATTTTACTGGTCTATCAACGTCTTTGTCTAGGAGTAAAGTATGAACTGCCGATACTTACCATGGGCGTGATCGTCGGCATGGAAGGTTGCGCGTTGAGCCTGGGAGAGGGACAAAAATACAAAGAATGTTGGCAGCAAGTAAAGCAAAGCTCAAAGTCTTGACTTTGCTATAAAATGTGTACATCTTTGAACACTTTTTGAGACTTTCTGTTAACAACATGTCCCCAACACTTGCCATGTACATAAACGTCCGGTAGTGCTCTAGAGAATATATAGAGTAAAATCTTTGTAGATTTGAATTATGAACACGGTTTCAGTGTGTTCTGGGCACGAGATGACGTGACTTATGCTGTCACCACGACAACGTGACGTGTGCCGTCTCCATGACAACGTGACGTCTCCATGGCAACGCTCACCCGTTTCTCGGCCTTCTCCGCGAACTCCTTCTGTTTCTCCACCTGCTTCTTCTTCTCGTTCAGGGTCTGCTCGCGCATGCGCTTCGCCTCGAAGTGGGCCTGCTCCTGCTTCTGCAGATCCGACTGCGGGGAAACAGGAAATGACGTCATTATGCTTCCTGTTACGTCAAAGCTATAATGGTAATGCAAAGCAAGAAGAACACCACAAAAAAGAAATTTAAGAATCTGTTAATAAATTTTTCAGAATTTTTTTCGAATTTTTTTGAATTTTAGAAAATTTTCAGAATTATTTCTTCATTTTTTTTAGAATATCATCAAGAAATGTTACCATATCGGTACAAAGAAACGCATCTATAGCCATTCAACGGAACCTACACCCGGCCCGTCTCCTACCTTGGCGACGTCCTTGGACAGCTGCGCGTCCTGCTGGATGGCCCGCAGCTCCGCCAGCTCCTTGTTCTGCGCGCGGATCGCCAGCTCCATGGCGTCAAGCTTCTCCGGGAATACCAGGCTTTCCTGGAAAACAGTAGAATGTAGTACATATACTTTTCATTTTGGGTCATCAGCGGTCATTCGAACAGAACGCGTGTTCCATTTGGTGTCAATTGCGGTCATTCGAACAGAACGCGTGTTCCATTTGGTGTCAATTGCGGTCATTCGAACAGAACGCGTGTTCCATTTCGGGTCAACGGTGGTCATTCGAACAGAACGCGTGTTCCATTTGGGGTGATAGAATCATGGCGGTATAACCAAAATGAAAATGGGGGCTTCTAACAGTTAGTCAAGCAACTGGATAGATTTTCGGGTGTGGTGTATTGAAAAGTAAGTAACTGTTACTTTGGTAGACGTTTTCAAGGAAAACAAATGGACTTAAAGTTCAGCCGACCTCCTTGAGATAGTGCAGGATCTCCTCGTACGTGTGGCGGATGTTCTTCGCCGTGTTGATCCGGATCCGCATCTTGTCGATCCGGTTCTCCAGCTGACGGATCACCTGGTGAACAAAAAATACATTGTCTTAAACTCTTGCTCGAAGGTTAATTGCAACTGAAAACACAGTAACGATACCGTAAAAGTTGAAAAGTATCTAATGTTTCAACGTATATTACATGAATGCTGGTGCCTTTTAACGTCTCCAGTGACAGTGACATTGTCATCCCTGTCCTTGGTGCTGCACGGTTCTCGATACACGTGAACTATCTAGAACTGTGCCTGAGCATGGGTTTGGATAACGCACGGTTCTGGATACGCGTGGAGTATCCAGAACCGTGCCTAAGCATGGTTCTGGATAACGCACGGTTCTGGCTACAACATGCCGGACCTGTTCCTGTTCGATGTCCTTGGGTCCCTTTGACCCCGCCAGTTCCATGGAGTCCAACAGGGTCTGCAGGTCGCGCAGGCGCTGTTCGCACATGCTGCGCTGGTGCTGCAGGGAGTTGTACCGCTTCGCCTCCTCACAGCCCTTCTGGTCCATCAGGTCTATGGCTTTCTGCGGGGCATCAGGAAAAATATGATGCCTTAAATCCGTTTGTTCTTCTGATGGCTGTACAATAAGTTACTCGACACTGTAAGGATACTGGACACTGAACAAGACTATTTTCTGAGAGGGATGAAAGAGGCTATTTTCATATTTACATCAGGGTCCATCACCCTTCACCCAACCGCGACGGGGGCCGACATCGTCTACCAGATACCTTTGACCCAGTGTCGACGTCACACTTCAAAGACGCCACATGACAAGCGTCAAACCTCACTGGGTCAGTCTACTGGGGAAGGCCAGAGCGACTGGTCGAAAGCTCTAGCTGAGAGAACTTTATTGTGTTGGATCTAAAGTTTTAACTTTAAACATGTAACTACCAACACAGAACTTTCATGATAAGTCACATTTATGACACATGCTTGACAGATCGTCCCAGACCTTAGCGGTGTTCCTGAGCATGGCCAGCCGGGTCGTCTTACGTTCCAGGAACACCTGGTGGATCACCTCTTCGTCACGCTGGGGAGAAAAGACACAGATAAAGATAAAAAAGACAAGGATGCAAATGTTTTATACCCCTGGCCTACAGAAGTATCCAAGTTTCCCTAAACGACACACACTAAACTCTGGCTTTAAGGGCACGGTGCCCAAAATGTAGAATTGAAAATGTTTATCGACTGAGACACATAACGCTAGAAAACATCCATTGGACACAAGCCTTACAGACATTGAGAATAGAAAGTCTAGGTTTGTTTTCGTGTAGTAAATGAACACGGACTTGGTGCCCACTATGCCAGGCGGAGAAGACATTGAGTTTGAGACATCTAGTTTTATCTAATAAGGCAGTAAATCGTTTTGGGACTCTGCCAACACTACCTACTAAGCTAGGCGGAGAAGACATTGACAAAGTCTAGTTTTACTCAGTGTTTATCATGTGCTTACGTTCTGTGACTGTGCCAGCGCCACCCTCTGCTCCTTGTTCCCGGCGTGCAGTGCGAGGACCAGGTTCTCGTTCTTGGCGATGGCCCGACGGGAAGCCTCATAGTACGCCTGTCTGTCACGGTCTGCGGGATAGATAATAAATTTTGAATAACGTCAAGTATCTGTAATTTTAACTTTCGCGAGTTTATGTTGTGAAGTGATCGGTCATTGATTATCCTGATAAAGGCGACAGTGGTCATTGAAAATTTGATCGTTGTGTAACCATTGTGTTGGAATAAAGTTCAGCATTTTACTGATTACTACCAACACAGATGAACTTTTATGATAACAAACTTTGAAGTAACAAGGTTTCTCGACCATTCGCCGTTGGGACGCTACAGTTCGCCTTCAAGAGGACGCCTAACCTTAACCGTTATATAGCCCTAACCTCAATCCTAACCCATGCAGCTTAGAAGTTGTAGCTAAAAACAGTTATTTGTAGGCTTAGCTTTGCACACCAATACAGGTGTATGAGAATCGTCTTGGCAACGTATATTAAAGGTCCTGATACCCAGAACAGAGCAACAGTATCTAGCTTTTTCTCTTCTATTTTGACGCTACATTAAGCGTAAGTCCAATGGCATATAACGTTATATATATGAAACGCCGTGACTTTGTCGAAGTACCATAAAACGCAAGAGTTTCCATTTCTGGCCATTGTACGTCACATTAGTGAAAAGGGGGTTTCGTGTGCTGTAGTTGTTTTCTATTCACAAACACGTAAGATTAGAAAGTTACAGCTGACTGCCTCAAAGTACGCACTCACCTTTCAGGGAAAGTTTCGACCTCAACTGATCGATCTGATCATGCGCAGTCCACCCCTGCATGCTCTGGAAGTCTGGTCTGCTCCTCATGACGTCACAGGTTACGATATTCCCGCCAAAAAAGCCAACAAAACTTCCCTTTTCCCTCAAGACCAGCCCAAAACGGACGGACCAACTCCCTGTTGTTGTTACTGTATGTGCTGTTGTTTCCCAAACATGTCGTCATAAGTTAGTGGAACAATGCCGTTCCAGAACACCAAAGTTTTGAACGTAAACTAAACACGCCAACGTCCACAATATTTCTCTAAAACCACTCAAAACACCCACATAAACAATGCTGATTGATATACGACGTTTTCTTAGCAATTTGTAACCGATATTCGTTCCACAAAAAGTTTTCTTTCGACTTTGTGAAGTCACGGAAAACTTTGGTAGTGACGTCGTCTTCGGATGGAAGCGGTGCATCGTGGGATACAAGATGGCCGCCGGCGGGTGATTTGGAATTTCCTGGTAGGTGTCGTCTGACTTTTTGCAACGAATTCTGCACTAAATGTCTAACTCTGGTCGTCGAAATTGATTCAACACACTTAAGATATTATTAGGAGTATTCAGAGTTACTTGGATGTTTCTCAATGATGATATGTGAGTCGAATGACACAGCTAAAGCGTAACTTTCGATGCCCCCCTCCCCACTTTAGGCACTTGAAGCAAAGCGGAGAAGTGCAGTGTTGAGTTAGGAGGTGGAGCTCACGTCTTCAGAACTTGTTGAACATGGCGACGCCAAATTCTAAGATGAAAACACCGAAGATGAGAACTCCAATGTCAAGGTTTACACTCATGGGTTATGATAAAATTGATGTGGTTTTTCTGTATTCACTAACATTAACAAACACTTAACGTTATATTTTATCTACATACTAGTAATACTAGTAGTAGTAGTAGTACTAGTAGTACAAAATGTAGTAATAGTATGTAATAGTAGTTAGCATCTCTAACTCTGGTGTTGTGGCAACATGCAACATCTAGTATGGCTTACTTACGTAATTATGTTATAATAATACAGTGTGCCATAGTGGACTGGTGTGTAGTACAGCACCAAATTTAGGAAAAAGAGACTATATTTACAATCTAGTGTGAAGTTGAATAGGTATGTTTTTTTTCTGCCAGGTACAGAAGAAGACCAGCCCCATACCTCAACAACAGCTTCAAGTCACCAGTAAGTTGGAGGGGTTAAGGTGTATGTCCTGAAGTTGAGAGTCACAACTTTTTAGATCACTCCAAGGGAGTAAAATAATGATTTTGATGTGTGTGTGTGTGTGTGTGTGTGTGTGTGTGTGTGTATGTATGTCTGTGACTGTGTGTGTGTGAGTAAGAGAGTGAATCTGTATCTGTATAGCCGGTATAACTGCCCTTCAGCGTAACACACCAGCTTCTGTATCGGTATAGCCGGTATAACTGCCCTTTGGTGTAACACACCAGCTTCTGTATCTGTATAGCCGGTATAACCGCCCCTTCAGTGTAATACACCAGCCTCACAGGCACGTAGTGTGGTAGCAGCTGGCTACATTACACCAAATGACTGGTTACACCTCACCCCTGAGTGAGAGTGAGTCATATGCATCCTGTGAGTGTGAATGGGAAAAGGTGACTGATTTACTGGATCAGGTAGTGTAGAGGCTCCCTCTAACAGATTACAGCTGAATTACAGGATTCACTGCAAAAATGATGGATCTACCAAGTAGACCCCCAAATACCACTTGTTGTTTATTTCAAGACCAATCCATACAAAAATACTTTTAAGTAGTCAAAATCTTTTTCTATCGGTAACCTTTTCAGGTACAAATACTTTGTTAATACACAAACAAACACAGGTAAAAACATCATCCCTTTACCAGAAGCAGTAATACAGTGGCATACACAGACCTTACCTTAGACCTTAGATCCTCCCACAACCTTTTGTTGCATAGGTCGACTCCTTGTCTGACTTTTTTTCTCCAAAGGTTTTGGTCTTGCGCTACTACAGCCATATCCTTAAGTGAGTTAAGTCCGAGTTTTGCCCCATCATTACCTCCATGAAAAATGGAGGTATTGTTTTTGGCGGCGTCTGTCTGTGTGTCTGTGTGTCTGTGTGTGTGTCTGTGTGTCTGTGTGTGTTTCCACAACTTTGTAGTCAGCATAACTTCATAACGCCTTTATGGATTGTGATGATATTTGGTATGCTGATAAGTCTTAGGAAGACAAAGGTCAAGGTCAAATATGGGCCTCCTGGTGGATGACCTTGGTACTGCAGCAGAACTTCCGGTTTTTGTATCTTTGGTCCTGAACATGCTATGGTTTTGAATTTTTGGTGACAGATAGCTTTTCCTGTCAGGAATAAGTGGTGTGGGTTTGGTCCCCCTAGCAGCTTGTTCAGGAACTGCAGGGGACTTTCGGGCGAAATCTTTGAAAGCCAATAAGTCCAGATAGGAACGGCGTATTTTCATCATTTTTGGTGTGTAGGTATCTGACAGAGAGGTGTACATAATTAACTGCAAATTATGCAAATGAGGACTTTATTTGCATAATTAATGAGGAAATTCTATAATTACAGTGTTTTACATTATAGAACTTTCGTACATGTAAGGCCTAGGAAAAAAAATGTTGTGTTTCCGGTTACCCGACCGACCCTATGAAAAACCCCCCGACCCTAGCCTTTTTTGGGCCGACCAAAAATTTCGAGCGGCTAGCGGTCGGTTTTCAAAATTGGGGGTTTTATCCCCGATAAATGTGCTCGTCATTCCAATTTTCTTCGGTCGGGCGGCGTGGATCGAGCGCTAATTGCACGGATCGGGCCGCTATTCAATTCCATTGTCGGCACAATCCTGTCAATTGTCGATGAATTGTCGATCTCGCCATGACGCCGCAGAGAAAATCTGACACCCCGCTGGCGTTTCACAACAAAATTTTAATGTAAACAACTCCGAATGTCTTTGTTTACATCGTGAAAGCTCACCGATACTCCCGCCGGCCGGCAACGCCCGACCACATGGTTGAGGCATGACGCTAGTTTTCGGCAGCTCGGCGGAAAAATAATCCATCCCCATAAGAAATGTTACGCATGAAAATAACAACTACAACGTGCTTTCCTCGTTATATGAGTTTTTGAGGCCGTAAAATGTTTAAAACGGTTGAAATTTGCTCGAAAAACGGCTCGAAAATCCACGGCGAGACTGCCAAAATGGCCGACGGTGTTTCACAATAACAGTGGTCAAAGGTCACGACTGCATCAGTACATATTACAATGTGCTAAAACGAAACTTTAAACGCATGAAAAAAATTTTTTCGGCTACAACTGAAACAAAAATTCACTAATAGTTTTATAAGGTTAATTTTCAAACATTACTGAGAAATGTTCCGAATTTATTGGGGTTTTTTTGTGTTAAAATGTAATATTGTTGTTTCTATGAATGTGCGGTTGGATGCTGTGATTGTGAAGTCCCTTACATTGGGATAATCAGATGAGATATTAGAGATAATCACGCTTAGTACCGCGACCCGAGTGTCTCTCAAAAATTGTTTTTGAGTGGAGTTTATAGACATGATTTATTTGTTTAGCTTTGTCAATATGTGATTTGTTTGGGAAATAGGACTTGGTTTAGTTTTTAATATATTAATATAATGGATTTGGTTTAGTTTTTAATATATTAACGTCAGTAACACTTTGGAAAACTTGCTCCAAGTTCCAGGTAGTAAATACATGTACATTTTGTATCATGTATTTTTCACTTGTTGAACTTGTGGAAGCACCGTTGGCCCCCAGTTAGGGGTCATCCGGGGAACCTATGCCCAATTTTTTCAAAATTAAGGGTGGTAACAGAATTTTTTTGGAACATGAAGTGGATAATTAAGTACAGATCTTGAATCTTTCTCCTGCCTTATACATCTGCAATTGTACAGAAAATGTAGAACTGAAGTTGCAGGAAATGACCTCCATTTGTGTTTGGAAAAGACCTCCCCCCGCAACGCGCTGCGCACTCCTCCACCCTGCTCTGAATTTCTGGGGAGATCCCTGAATAAAGTGTTCAGTTCAGACCAAGGACATTATTTATTGTGTGTATAATGTCCTTGGTTCAGACTGTTTACATCTCGCTTGTCTGAATGTTTCTAGAGGTTACTATATACCAACTCTTTTGTTGAAGAATTTTACGATCTGTTTTGTACTGCCCAATTTTCTGTGTAGTACAAACAGATCATACGTTCATTGTCCCGCCCTTGAACTAAAAAAAAAAGAAAAAAAAAGGGAATCCCTACCTACCGACCCTAATTTTTTCTGGACTGTAATAGGAAACACAACATTTATTTTGTTAGGCCTAATGTATGTAACCTATGGCAGATGGAACATCAACAGATACTAATTATGCAAATGATGACCTAATTTGCATAATTAATGCAAAAAATCTATGATTTCTCAATGGTGAATGATGGGAATGTCATACTTAGGACATCTTTAAGTTAATCAAAAGTTAACATCACGATGCATATATTATGTTAATGCAGAGGTCATTTGCGTAATTAAAGAAGAAATTTACATGTACATATCAAGCCCATATTTCATGGAGGTATGAGATCTCGAAACTCTTGTTTTGTAGTGTTTTCCGTAAGGTGACTCTAGGCCGCCCTCTCGGGCGTGTGCCTTCTGGCTTCCATGTTAGAGCTGTTTTTGTGGTTCTGAGGTCAGGGAGTCTCCACACATGTCCAGCAAAGCTCAATCTCCTTTTCATTACAGTCGCACTGAGAGGTGGGACCTTTGCTCTTTGCATGAGCTCCGCATTTGATACGTGGTCACGCCAGGAGATGCCTAGTATAGTTCTGAGGCATCTACGGTGGAAAGTGTCTTAACATTTGCACTGTCTCTTTGGTGCTTCTCCAGGACTCACATGCATATATAGCAGTTGGTACCACAATGGACTGGAAAAGCTTCATCTTACATAGTCCCTGAAATATTAAGCAGGACTCAACTGAGACTAGACCAAATTTTGATTGAAAGTCACATCTCATAAATGTTGTACCAGAGAAGCTAGTCCCTTCACAAAGTCTGCTCAATATTTCAAGGGCCTGGGATGTTATGGGGGAAGGGGTACTTTTTTGGCTTACGTAGGCCAAATGCTGCATGTAGTTAGGTTTACGTCTTCTCTCAGACTGGTAGTCACTCCACCAAAACCATTTGAGTGAAGTTAAGTTAACCAGGATGGTTTCTAGCCAAATTCTAGGTCAATCCTTACCTTCACTCACACAAGATTCTTACTTCTTAGATTGTGGTTCTTCAATTTGGAGAATAAAACTTGCAATGTCAAAAAACTAAGACTTTCTTGAACACTAGTTATTCTCTACTTAGAACTACATGTACTTTCTTTTCACTGTTCCCTAAGAATTGAACTTTATACAATGTGTCTTTTTGTTTGAGAAATTGTGAAAAATACTGTCAATTTTGTGACAGTATTCTAATTCTCCCAGAGATGTACTAAAAATGTCATTCCTGATTTCCCGCTGTCTTGGTTGTGAACAGTAACGATTTTGTTCCCAATATTTCCTGTCCAGGTCACTAAGCTTGTTGGGCACCG
>NW_017804353.1:1348066-1371369 GCF_001625305.1 Branchiostoma belcheri
AACATCAATCGTTGGATGAGATGAACTCTCTAAGTGTCTTTTTTTTTAGGCCAACCCAGTGCAAAAAATAAAGCCTGATAAAAAAAAGCCTAAAAACACGCCCAAAATAAGCCAAACCTCTGCTTGGAGAGTGAATGAGATGACAGAATAGAAACTGTAACTATAGTTTTGCGTAAGATACCTTTCTGTTTAATTAAACAATAACTAGAGTTCTCTGTTTCTATATAGTTTTGATTATGGTAAGTACTGCAATTTTGTGACTCAAGTTTTTATTTTTAAGGTTTCATATCAGAGTAATGTACAAGTGTGTAATTGTAAGGGAAGGTTGATCTAGTAGCAATAGAAGCATCTTTTATTATATTCTGAACAGAAGATATCATTACAAGGATGACTATATATGATACAGACATGATAAAAAGTCCTTTTATTCCAAATACCAAAGAATGTATAGCACATACATGTATACCCTTTACCAAAAGATACAAAAGAGAACAATTGCAACAAGATAGCTAATATGACATAGAGCATTTTATATACATGTTGTCTGAGGTATGATGCCCATTTGAATGTGCCCTTCTTAAAAATTTCAGGATCTGTCACAACTACCTTTCATTTAAAGCCTTATAATTACCCTTGTGGAAAATGGGAAGAATGACTAATTCACCAATATTATCAAAAGTCTAAATACTTGTAGGGCTGTGAAAGTGGAGAAAAAAATACAACACTATCATTATACAATGTAGTAACCTTCCAAAGTTGCTGTGATATGAAGAAAGTTACATACTGACATGTAAGTCATGGCACAGGGGATCATGGCACTATTTAACACCAAAGATTTAAACTAACAGTAAATTCAACAAATGTTTTTGAGTGGTGGAAGGAGGGTTTTTTTTGCGGCATTTGTGGATTAAATAGATCTGTACTATTTCAATAGAAACACACATTTGCAATGCTTTGTGGTGGAGGGGTCAGTGTAAGAATAAAACTTTTAAACTGTGAACATGGTTCTGAATCGACAGTACCCACATAGAGCAAACCAATTCTCCCATATTATACAGTGCAGCCTTTCTTAAACTTGTTCATAGTGAGAAAAATATTTTGCCTAAAGTTGTTATTTTTCAAGAACATTTTTTGACAAAAATTTACTTGTTTTCTTAGTGTATCATACACAGATCATTATTATGCCTATGGTGAAACATAGTGGAAGCTCCTTTAAAATACTGGACTTAGATATGGATCATGACATTTAAATTTTAAGTACCTACGGCGACAAAAATGACTTCACGGATAACTCTTACATCATATCTGTAGTACCTAACATCACAAATAACTTCCATGTATAGCTACAATATGTACAGGTACATGTATGTTTGCCAGTAACACTACTAGTAGCATGAAGGGGAAATAATGTGTCCAAAATCCAATGCAACTAAACCCCAGCAGTATAATAAAAAAACACTGTCTATCTGTATCTGTATAGCTGGTATAAATACTATAACCGCTTTTTGGCGTAACACACCAGCTTTGCAGGCACGCAGCGCGGCGGCAGCTGGCTATATTACACTGAACGACTTGTTACACCGAACCCTTGAACTTCTAACTCTAGAATTTGTTTAAAACTATCTAATGATAATGCCACCCATGTCACCCATGTTTACAACATTGTCTCAAATCAACCCTACTTTCAACATGATCGACAAGTATTTAATATGTCACACCAGCATACTGTTCACACAAGTTCTAGTACTGAGTAGTAGTAGTCTTCTCTGACTAACATTTTCATACATGTTAAAAGTAATATTTCTATTTTACCTGCTATCCATCCATGGATTGACCCTCTTGAAGTACAAATATATACTGATTTAAATACATTCATTAAGTGATTGTAAACGTGTTGAAATAAAAAAAAAATCACTCCTGAGCATTTCTAGATCTATTGGTAAAATACACTGAAAGTATGAAATATGTCCTATACCCTAGCAGCTCCCTTTGAAACTGCAGCTATAACAAGCATTAATAACGTGTACACAGCAGTCAAGTTAACTGATATGGGAGACAGTATTTTGTCTTGACAGAGGCATGTGCTCCAGTGTACAAAATACTATTTTAGAAAAAATTAGGTTGCCCATCAGAATTTTAGGTTGCCCCACCTATAAGTTACTACTTTCCTCAAATTAAGTAATGTTACATACATAAGCCCTTGACAATATTTCTAACGGCCTTTAGTAACTTAACTGTTACTAGTAATAGCCATTAATACCCAAAATTAAAAAGCATCTGCAGGCTACAGTGGTGCAAGCCAAGTGGGCATGATTTTGTGTGTGTGTGTGTGGGGGGGGGGCATTCTTAAAATTCAGGTAGCACACTGGGCTACCTGGGTTCAAAAGTAGGTTGCCCCAAGTAAAATTTAGTTGCCCTGGGCAACTGAGCGACCAGGTATTTTGCATGCTGCACTATTTTGTCTTGACAGAGGCATGTGCTCTCAAATCGCTGTCTTGTGGCTGTAAGTGGTGCAGCGATACATGGTTAATTTGGTACACATTAGAACAGCGGTCCATTAACATCACTCTGGGTGCAGTTAAGCACACCAACATTCAGTCTTTCAGTCAACAGGGATTCTGAGTCATTGGAATGATGCACAGTAACTAAGTGTGGGGTATTCTGCATTCAGAATGGATGGGACCTACTCTCCAAGCAGAGGTTGTGGGGGAATGATCATTAGCTTTTTATATGGCCCTTTTTTTGTCGCTACCCCCACCAACCCCGTCGGTGGCCGGCGACCTTCTCTGGCTAATGGATACTGCCTGGCCAATTTGATACTGTCTTTTTGCCACCGAAAGGGATCTGCTTGGAGATTATATGGGACCTATAGTAAATGTTGTATATCCATGCAAACAAGTGCTAAAATTGGTAGCCTAATCATAATTTTCTGAAAGTCTGATACAAGTTGTAGAAAATGTAGGTTAGATGTGAAATGACACACATGTGCTAACATTGGGAACTGTAACTAATAGAGATGTCTTTTGCTATAGCAATGAAGGTATATGATGATGCATGTTGTCACAAACAACAAGAACTATTATATAAATCTACAGTTAGTATATTGTACATGAAGTTACTTAGATGTCAAAAGCCGCCTTTACAAATTTAGAAACAAACACTTTTGGATTGATGGGTCTTAAAAACTAAATATGTTGTTACAACTGCATCTGGGTCAAACAATGAGATCAAACAATGTGCCTGTCTTGGGAAGAAGTCAGAAAAGTTGTGGAAGTTTCTCTCTAGCTGGACTGTAAACTCTAATTCATATCCTGCCATTGGAACCAGCCTGACTGTGCCCAATTGTGGACCACATAAAATATGCAGAAGGAGAAAATTGTGGAATATCCCTTGAAACAGGTGAAAGGTATGGTTTAAATTATTCACCGTGGAACCCCGTGAATTATTCAGAAGATTGATTCTCTCGCTCCATCAATGATTCAAGCGTCACAGTTGGGATTATGTAAAAGCTATCAAATCTGGTCCTAAAAAATTAATCATTTAAAACTAATTTACCTCAAGGCCTTGCAGCCCATGAATTATGAATAGGCCTTACTTCAGTGTTGTTACGTACACACACAGTGGACATAGGATGCCTTTTTTATTGCTTACAATTACTGGCTTAAGCTTGCTATATCTAGTTCCTTCGATTGAGTGGTTGTTGTTGTGGTAGATTGTACTTTGTTTTCTACCTAAAGGATGCCAACATGATTAGAGACATTTAGAGAAATTTTGTACAAAGACTGAACATTTCATATTTGAAACAAGTTGCTCACTTAATTTGAATTTCTCAAGCATTTCTGAAGGATGATGTGGTCAAAAACTAACCCGTTTTTTTTGGCAGGCAAATTCTTAGCAGCCCAGCTGCAACAGTTTTTCATTCAACAGAAAAACTATAGAAACAATGTACTTGAAAGTGACCACTACAGGCTGATGATGGACTGTATTGTCGTTTGGATCTAATAAAAAAATGCATCAATGTCCCTATTCTTGAACCAAGGTGACATCGTAAAATGAGAATTTCAAAGCATGACTTACTGGCTGAGTGGTCCTTTACAAAACAAATGGCTAGAAAAATTCCCCCCCCCCCTCAAAAAATTTGTATAGGTGTTTGCACCTGTGTTATCCTACCTTTTACATAGTAGTAAATTGAAATAAAGAAATAGATATATTAAAAGTTACAATGTTAAAAATGATAACTAATACTGGCTCAGACCATAGTCCACTGCTTATAATACTTCATATCCTAATGTACATATTACTGAATAAATAGATGAACAAAAACAAGATGTTATCCTTCCTAAAAAGAAACTGGCTTCAAATTCAGTCCTGAAATTTTCATTTTGGCAAAGAAAAAGATCTACTGGCCTTGTTGTCCCACACAATTTTGCAGCTTCATAATATATCATAATTTATGAATAATAAATAGGGCATTTCCAGAAAAATATTTCTATCCACTCGATCCAAAAACCCAGAACTTGCCAAAAATTCAATGATAGAAAAGTTGACATGAGATTGCAAATAACTTGTTAAAAACTGGCTTTGTTTTTCTTACAAATACTACATTGTCCTGGCGTATTCATTCAGCTTTATCTGAGATTAAGATCGAGAAAATGGCCACAGAATTCATGGCACTATATCTGAGGATGGTTTCTTGTAAGAACGTTTACCGTTTATTCCTCTAGTCTTTGCTCAGTTCTTGCTGGGTTTTCATGGAAATCTTAGAAGTACCAGCTGAGGTCTGATTTGTACAAATGGTAGAATTTTACAAATGTTGTTACAGTACAGTTGTACAAAAATGTGTTACTTGACTGGAAGCCACTTAATAGCCTTATGTTACATCACCTTATACAGCTAGATTGTAAGAAATGTTGACATAGACAGGTAACTATTTTGAGAACTTTGGCCTTGCACTCTATTTTTGTTTATGATATATAAAATATCACCAAGACTGGCTATCTTAAAACACATTCAAGGTTTTTGAGCACAACAAAAGTTGACCTTTTGTAGTGCTCTGAATCTAATTTTAAACCACTTGGCTCAGAATAAATATTCTTGGCAACATGTTGCTTTAACTGTTTGTTACAGTGGAAAAAGGTGGACGTTGTTACAGTGTATTTTGATACAGAGGCCCCTGGGGCTTTTTATACCAATACATCCATGACTGGCTATCTACAGCTGGCTAGTTATTGATGGTAGAGTGTAGATGGTATGTTGGCCAGTTGCTCAGTGTAGATGGTTAGTTGTTGATGATAGAGTGTTTGCAGATGGTTTGTTGATGGTCAGTCTTTGCAGATGGTTAGTTCTTGATGGTGAAGTGTAGATGGTATGTAGATGGATAGTTTTTGATGGTAGATCAGAGTGTTTGTAGATGGTTAGTTGTTTATGATAGAGTGTAGATTGTTCTTGATGACAG
This sequence comes from Branchiostoma belcheri, assembly GCF_001625305.1. Classification (NCBI taxonomy): domain Eukaryota; kingdom Metazoa; phylum Chordata; class Leptocardii; order Amphioxiformes; family Branchiostomatidae; genus Branchiostoma; species Branchiostoma belcheri. The sequence continues at coordinate 1,353,522 of NW_017804353.1, forward strand.
AATGGGTGCAGAATAGGTTTGATCAAATTGATGGTTGTTGATGTAGAATGTTTTCAGATGGTATGATGGTATCTGTAGATGTATGTAGATTATTTGCAGATGGTTAATTGTTGATGGTAGAGTGTTTGTAGATGGTATGTTGGCTAGTTATTTATAGTAGAATGTTTGTAGATGGTGTGCCGGTACACGTTCCACCTGAGTTCCTCCACGACCGGCTTCAGCTTGGCGGCGTTGATGGCCCAGATGCACCTCTGGTTCATGTCGCGCTTCCGCGTGAAGATCCCCTCCCGAAGCCCGCAATCCAAAGCTGCGCTAACCTGGAATGAATGAATGAAAGACCTTTATTGTACGTTTGTGCTCTAACAAGCTAAGTACAGGTCATGAATAGACAAGGAAAAGGATACATGTACAGCAATAATACTTAAACTATACATACTAATGTGATCTACTATTTACATTGTTTGACTTCTTCTCGCTTCTTGACGCAGTTATAGATGTACGAGCATATAGAACTAGTGATACATGGTTTGTCAAGTTTCATAAGAAATATGAATTTTTCTGATTCATTTAAATGTCCAAAGTTGGGGAACTTATCTATTATATAAGAATATAGGAAATCATGAATGACTGGTTTATTTGATCAACATGATCCTTAAAAAAGTACATCGCAGCCAGGTGAAGTGGCTAAATTGCATACTTTTCACATCAATAGGTAACGCTTATAATTTATGTTTACCGAAGGAAAACATATTGTTTTTGCTCAGTTTCTTCTTCTTCTTCTCCAAACAGTGACCTCTGACCTGAACCAATGTTGTGACTGTTGCCATGATAACTAGTGTTGGGTCACATCATGTTGCAGTTTCATAGCAGAAGGGATTTAGACTCCTGTCTGATCATATATATGAATGTGTTTAAGTGAGAATCAACAGAGCAGACCATATGCAGAGGTAAACATGATGCATTTGCTTTGCTTTGCAAATGTTACCTTTCTAGTTACAATTTAGACTATTTACCTTGGTTTTGAGCACGGCAGGCGGGTACTCGGCCTCGATGGAGGGCTTGATGCGTTTCATGAGCGCGAGGATGTCTGGTTCGGCCAGTTCGTCGGCCTGGGACACCAGGACCAGTTTGACGAGGGTGGGGATGTTCAGGTGTGGCTGGCCGGCCTGGGCCTGGGGAGGCAAACATATGCATGTTAAATGTATCATGTATAACTATAATGTTTCAACAAACTGTGATTTAGCATTATTAGACAAGTCTAGAAGGAGATATCAGAAGAGGCATAAAATATTTAAAAATGTGTGTGTACCCCATACACAATTAGTTGAATGCGGTGTTCTAGCCAGTGTCTGTCTTTCTGCCATTTGACGGAATTTTGCTGCTCATGACAGACAAAAATTTTGTACAATCCATCATTTTTGACAGACAAAAATGAAGTGAATGTGTAAATGTAAATGCGAGAATGTCTGGCTCAGCCAGCTCGTCAGCCTGAGACACCAGGACCAGTTTGACGAGGGTAGGGATGTTCAGGTGTGGCTGGCCGGCCTGGGTCTGGGGAGGCAACCATCGCATTAAATAGATTTCCAAAAATAATTTCATCAGGTTGGTGGAACATACTGTTAGGATATTGGGTTTTTTTAAATTATACACAACCACTAACATGGGATATTGGGATTTTCTCATACACAACCAGTACTTCTCTCACCTTTCTTACATTTTGATCAGAGAAGCAGAACTCTAGCCAGAAGCTCTGGGGAAGGTGTCTGATAGACATTGTAACATAAGCAAGGTGAGAGAAGTACTGGTTCTGTGTGAGAAAATCCCAAAATCCCATGTTTATATGTATTAACCAGTGCATGCAACAAAGTTACCTATTGGTAGCCTAAAGAGTTACACAAACAAACAAACAAACAAACAAACAAGCCCACCTGTTCCTGGTCGGGTCTCTGGTTGACTCTCAGTGCCTGCAGCACGTTCTGTTCTGTCTTCTGCTGGGTCTTCTCGTTTTCTTACCAAAGAGTTACACACAAACAAACAAACAAACAAACAAACAAACAAGCCCACCTGTTCCTGGTCGGGTCTCTGGTTGACTCTGAGTGCCTGCAGCACGTTCTGTTCAGTCTTCTGCTGGGTCTTCTCGTTCCCGGGGTGTTTAACGTCGCCCGTCGGACTGTGGGCCTCTCCTCCCTCGGGTGTCTTACTCTGGTCCGTACAGCTCACCTTTTCAGTAGGCAAAGGACACGTCTAGAAACATGGAACCTCATATAAACATACTTGTTATGGCAGAAATAAAGATATTGGTATATATACATGTACCACTATTAAGTGTGAAGAATGCCCTTAACTTTTATTAATTAGTATAATTAATTTTAAAGGTTACAGGTTTGAGTCCATCCATTCCTGACTAGATCTGGTGTCGTTATGAAAGGAACTAAAATACACAACCCAGGTAAAAAATGGGTACCTGACTTTGGTTAGGGAGGTAAAAGCCAGTGGAAAGAGAGGGATGGTCTCTACCTTCCAATACCATAATCCCTTTGCAGACACAGTGGAATAACAAAAAATACACATGCCCCTATGGCCTCAAAAGGTTATGAGTTAGTATGTGAAGATGTCTGCATTTTGTTAACCTGCAGAAGTTGATGAATTTCTATTTTTTATTTCTACTTTCAGTCTTCATCTGTATCAATCTGTCTTAGCCCTGTGAAGTAATGTATGTTGACAGTCAATAGACCGTCTTAGGATGTCCACAGACCCTTAAGTGAATTATGGTACATTTATTGCATCCTATACAGAGGTTTGACCCACTTGATTCTGGGGAAGCAAATCAAATTTGCAATGATAATCAAACTTAGGATATACTTAATCAGTGAGCAGAAAGAGCATACCACTTAAATCAGGGCAAAAACATTCAGGTAACGAAAAGGCATTTTCTCAACCACCTGTTCATCAGCCCCTACAAAGTCACCCCGGTTGAAGGATAGCAGGAGGATGAGGTATCAAAGAGCCCTTCCAAAAAGAAATGTTTAGTATTTGTAACGTTTAGCGTTACTACTTTTGGTAACTCTTTTGATTGTCTAGGTGTTAGATACTCACTAGAATTGAAGCTGGCTTAAAGTCTAACTCTAAGTTCTCAAAAATAGCAAGGGGGTTAAAAAAGAGATCTTGAAAATACAATGTAGTAATGGTGTCAGAACAGTAAAGTGGCTTACAAAGAAAGTACAGCAATATGGAAATAATCACATGTTGCTCCACATACCTGTAGCAGGACATTACTGTTGGCTGCCACAAGCTGGAAGGGGTACTGCTGTAGTAACGGTGTGACAGGACTCAGACCCAGGGTGTTGGGCAGGAGGTGTATGATCGCTCCACCGGGCAACTGGTTTGTCACCTGTGATGGTTGATGTTTTATTAGAAATCCATTAGATTAGATTAAACATCTAACCTATTCTTCCTGGATTCATAAAATACAAACAAATTCACAATACGTAATAATTACAAATTAAGATGTTACATAACATTAATTAGATGTTACATTTACATAACATAACACACTCATGAAACCATAATATGTTTTATTGCAAATTCATGCCCGAGGGCTAATATTGCAGGAACAGTAGAAACATTTGGTATAAAAAACATACAATTAGTACACATAGAACTACTGATAACTACTACTAAGAAACTACTAGTAAAAATAACATAACTAGCATACAATGCTAATCTCCAAGCAGATCCCTATTGGTGGCAAAAAAGACAGTATCAAATTGGCCAGGCAGTATCCATTGGCCAGAGAAGCTCCGTTAGCCACCGACGGGGATCAGGACAAAAAAAAACGGCCATATATAAAAAGGTAACGATCATTCCCCACAACCTCTGCTTGGAGAGTAATGCAATGCAACAGTACGTTACCTGCGGCAGACACTGTGTGCCTTGTACTGGCTGGGCTGAGATGTTGAGTCTTGCTGGTTGTAGGTATGGCACTGGTGCTGGGACAACCTGCCCGAAGGCTGCGGTAGTAGTGGCGGGTATTACAGGACTGATGATTTGCGGAGAGTTGATCATGGCACAGTTGCTTAGGTTCTCGGTTTTTACAGTGAGCTGGTTGATTGTAGTGTTGTTCACTGCTGTAGAGTGCTGGGGATATGCTACAGTGTTGGAAGTGTTTGCATTGGAAGGATGACTTCTGGTGAAATCGCCGTTTCTGACGGGCTGTCCTACTGTTACGTTTGGAGGCACGACTTCTGCGTATTTCGGCGGCGGTTTTCCCGCCAACACCCTCAAGTTGAAGGAGTTCTCCATGCCGTGAAGAGAGAATGTGCTCTCGATTTTGATGTTCTCAAGTCCAGTGCCATTTGAAGACTTGTTTTCTGTGGCTGTGGTATCGACTTTTGAGGATGTCGTATCTGTGAAGACATCATTGGGATCTTTTGTAGCATCCTTGTCTTCGCTTCCTTTCACCTCTTCATCAGAATTTTTCTCCAAGTTCTCATTGTCATTGTCATTTGTTGTAGAAGAAGTGTCATCTTGAAGATCGGAGGAAGATCGCACCTTGTGTGGCCTCGGGTTCTTCCGTTGTCTTCTTGTCCGACGCGGGCTTGATGCTTGACAAACAGACGCTGGTGGAGACTCTACGTTTCTCTCTTCTTGCTTCGAATTTGCGGAAGGGCTGAGGTCTACAGGTGTGTTATCTTCACTCTCCCTTTCACCGTCTGTGTGATTTTGTGGTGGCGGAGACAGGGCAAACTTTTTACAGGGGTTGGTTGTTGTGTTGTCGTCAGTTTGGCTTGTAGTTGCTGTGTTGTTGTTCTCTAATGTCTCAATGTCGGACATCAGAATGTCCTCCAAGGGCTTGATTTCCAAGAACCTGTTGAACAAGTTGAAAAGAATTTATGTCTTGAGAAAGATTGTAAGATTTTTTTCTTGTTTTTACAATACAACAACAAGTACTCGCGACTGAAACCAAAATCTCAAATCAGTCTGCATTTGAAGAGGAGGAAAACAAACAAACAAACAAACAAACAAACAAACAAACAAACAACCTCCCCTTAGGACCTCAAAATGTAAAATAAAGACATGAAAGGACAAATTAAACAAACAGATAAACAGACAGCTGTGTGCATAAAGTCCTTGACCCTCACATAAAACCGGTTTTCCCTCCAGGCGAATGTCATTCACCTTACGGTAAGACAACTGAGTCCACACAAAAGGGAGTTGACGTCATGTTTCACCAGCCTTTAGGACATACAATGTGTAACAGTTACACTTTTTAAATTTGTTTATTTTTGTGGTGTTTTTATTTTTAAGTTCTTGGTTGAAGTGCTTCAGTAGTACAGTAGTATTATAACATTTAATTTAGCAACTTTAATTTGCAGCTGTTGAACTCTTGGTGACAGAAATGACCTGTGACAGATGACCTCACAAAGAAACAAACAAACAAACAACAATATTATAGCTTTCCCCTCACCTTGCACCTGCAGTAGTTCCTCCCAGCTGCATCGTTTGGTGTTGACAACAGACATGTAGATAAACTCCAGTGCTCACAAACAAACAAAAATTGAACAACAATACCTTCACCTCATAGCTTGTTACTCCTCCCAGCTGCATCTCTCAGTGTTGACTCACAAACAAACAAACAAACAAACAAACAAACAAACAAACAAACAAACACCTCTCCCCTACCTTGCAGCATGCAGTAGTTCCTCCCAGCTGCATCGTTCCGTGTTGACGACAGACGTGTAGATAAACTCGAGTGCTGTCTCTAGCCTGACTGAGCTGACCTCACACACAAACAAACAAACAAACAAACAAACAAACAAACAAACACCTCTCCCCTACCTTGCAGCCTGCAGTAGTTCCTCCCAGCTGCATCGTTCAGTGTTGACGACAGACGTGTAGATAAACTCCAGCGCGGTCTCCAGTCCTGCCGAGCTGACCTCGCTGAGCTGTGCCACAGCGCCCTCCAGGCGAGGTCTGCCCTGGTTAAACTCCAGCAGGCTGCAGAAGTAGTTACTGGCCGCGGCTAGCACACACCTGGGTAAAAACACTACAATGTTACACACCTGGGTAAAAATACGTTACAGGTAAACTACATGTGGCATACACCTGGGCAAAAATATAACACACTACAGTTAAACTCCAGCAGGATGCAGAAATTACTGGCAGCGGCTAGGACACACCTACAGGGCAAAAACAGGTATTATAACACTACAATAATTATAACAGCACACACACTATAAACCAACATACTACTGGCTGTGGCTAGCACACACCTGTGTAAAAACACAACAAGTTACATTTAAGCTAGCACACACCTGGATGGACAGGAACACAACATACTACTGTAACAGTTACTATAAATGTGGCTGCAGACTGCAGACTTTTGTAATTACTGGCTGTGGCCAGCACACACTTGGGCGGGCACATAAACACTTACTAAACTGTACTACCACATACCTGGGCAAGACAACACACCACCTCTACATAAGGACCACCTGGCCAATGTGTTCACTTTTTGATTTCCTTACTTAGTATATTTTTCCTATCCACACATCTAGCATCTAAATTAGAAGCTATTCTACTGTTAATGTAAAGAGACCACCGTAGTACTAGTAATGTATTGTGCTGCAAGTTTTGACTTCATTGATTTGAGGCTACACCCATGTTAGTGCATGGTTGTAGTTTCTACTTGTCCTAGATTTGCCAGTTTCTGGGTTATGTATAGGGTGTTGAAATCTGCCATAAATTTTCTATCCACAGTTGATGTAGATAACCTAGTTCTAAACACAAACGATAATTATTCATGGAAAAAACAATATTATGCTGCAGCCAAAATGTGTTAAACATATTATTACATTTTCACTGCCTAAAACTTCAAGGCATGCCAGAAATTGTGTCAGAAGTAATTAGCATATTAGTAGCATTACACTGTGAATTTAAACAGAAATCATATTTTAAACACAACTGTCTGATGTCCATGGATACAGGTCATGTTGGTCAGAGACACATAATTATCACATACCTATTAAGAGATTATACATGTACTGTCACTTTTTGACCTGGAGGCAAATAATGTCCTATCTTTGCCTTATTTATTCGCATTGTACCAAAAATGGCTGGCTTTCCCAGTATTGAAATGCATTCTAACATGGGCTAATTATTGTCCCCAATTTGCACGTAGCCAATATTTCACACACATGACTTGTTGCAGGATTATCTCACTTGACTGTCACGAAAAGTGTCTGTTTCTACATATTGTATGTGTGCAGTTAGACATGATTTAAATTTGTATCAGATTCCTTAAAGTTAACAGACTTCACGTGGTAGCGTATGTAATAAACAATAGGAATATCTACAACAATTCATTTAGACAACAAAGACAACAACTGTCAAAAAGACGTTAAGGGATACGTTCAGTAATATCTAGCATCAAAAGAAACCCTGATTTCTAACCCGTATCTTCTACACCAAACCCCAGTATCCTAAATCTCTCTTGTTATGTTTACAGTGATATCTTAGGACAACGTTGGCTTCAGACTAGTAGGCTGATCCTTTGAATCAGTGTTTTAATTAGGCTTACAGGTGAAGTAGCTATCCAGGTCAACACAACCCCTGTAAGGTATTACTATAAACTTGGGAGCTTCAGGAGAAAGATCTAACCTGTGAGCTGGATATTTTCAATCCTCAGCAACTATGATGATATCATTGAATCAGTGTTTTGACTAAGGCTTACAGGTGAAGACTGAGTGACAGAGAGACAGGTAAAGTAGCTAATAGCTATCCAGGTCAGCACAACCCCAGAAGGTATTAATATAAACTTGAGCGCCTCAGAAGAAAGCTCTCACCTGTGAGCGGGATATTTCCTATCCTCAGCGACTATAATGATATCACAGTGCCTCCCAGCCTGCTGTTGTAACGCCAGGTTCTGTAGTATCTGTCGTCCGAAGTTCAGGCTGAGGATTGTACTACCGCACGGCAGCTCAGCCATCTTCAAAAGGTACAGCCCAACCAACTGATGCATATTCATGTGCCACTGGGAGGACCGGTCTATTATCCAGGAGGGGGGGTTGTTTATTGGTGATTATCCCTTTGTGTTGGAGTGCTATCCAAGGTCATCATTTTTTCATGGCCTCAGGATTAACTACTGAGGGCAATGAACAACTCTTTTTTGTTCTCTTTCTTTTAATTTGCAAGTAGAGTGAGGTAGCATAATAAATTTTAAAATGGGACAGGGAATTTTGCTCTTTAATAATTGTGAGCCATGTATCATCATTTTCTTGATTGCTTGAGAAAATGTGGATTAGGTACGGAGCAAATAGAACTACCCTTTTTTGTTCTCTTTTTTTCAGGAGCAAATTAGTACAATGTAGCCAAATATCTACTTAAGGGACAATTCAGGGCAAAATTATCATCTTTTCATCATTACATTTACAATGCACATTGCCAATGTAGAATGTAGATCCTATTGCAAATAAGCTAACTTTAATAAAATAAGCCAGGTTTGCAATCTCTCTGAGCCAAACCTACGGTAGTTTATTGCAGGTGTTTTCTATCTATTTTCACACAACTAATCCCCCTCTAATTATTCTGGACTGGTCCTCACAACTAGAGCCTTGCCCATTGGCACTTAGCCAATTCAGTCTTATTTACATCCAAATCACATTTTTCTCTGGAGCATCTTTCTCTTATGTAGAGACATGAACCATCACCTGAATCTAATTCATAACAGGATCAAGGGAAGAGTTCAAAGTGACACAATCCATAAACATTTTTGAACCAAACTCAACTCAAATATCAAAGTTATTTTAAGTTAGAAAATGTTGGCAATCATCATTTATTACGACGATGATTTGTGCCATTTTGAGAATAATTCTTAGAAATATTTTTCCATCATTTTTTCAGTGCAAAGTTCTTAATTTTCCCTCTTTGCCCCTCCTAGCTATACATGTCCTTTCAAGTGTGTCTCTAAAACTTACTCAACCGGTTTCCTTTGAGTGTAAGGGACCATTATTACTGTAACTTACTGTACAACATGTCACAGAGGATGCCTTTTCCAACATAACATTTGAAAACTACAGACGGGATCTTAACCTTATATTACACGAATATAACCAGTTATATGAGACATTCTGCCGAAGTGATATGCACAATACATTATTGGTTTTGCGCAGGTGCAGTACGTTCTGCCAACATGCTGTCCATATACATGTACACCCAGTATTTCCAGCCCTGTGGATTAAGTCACACATAATTTCCAGCCCAATGGCAGTATGTTACATAAAGAGCCACCACTGGAATAGACAATGAAGCTACAGCATTAGAAACGTTGGTCCAGCCTTTATAAACATGGTATATGTCATGAATAAATGATGGCCTCTGAATAATACATGTGTTTTGATTTCGAATGCATAGGATCTGAATAATTTATTATTGGCTTTTCCATTAGAAGCTAAAACCCGCACACGCGGCGTTTTATGCATCAAACCGTGGAATGTGGGGGTAATTTGTGTGGCTAAAACAGGCAAGAGCGGATTAACCAAAGAATTGCTGTGTCTGTATGTGGTGTACTAAAACACTGGGAATTTGTTTTTCAACATAGCAATTACTTTAGAGACAACAAGGACAAATTTTACGATCCCTCGGTTTAAAGTCTGTTTTATGATTATAGTGACCTTTTAGGCAGTGTTTTTTTACATCCTGATGAGTTTGTACATTTTCCTTTCCATCTGTTGTTAGGAATTTTTCTGTCAACCAACCTTTTTTGTTGAGAAAATAGTATATTAGCTGTAACAGTGGGGGGGTATATAGGCGCTACCAACTAATCCGGCAAATGGGTCTACACCTTTTAGCGGAGAGGTTAGAGTGTCTGACTGGGGCCCGGGAGGTTGTGGGTTCGAACCCCGGCCTGGGACCAGTGGGGTTTTTACTGGCTCCTCCTGTTTGTTACATAGCTAATATCGTCAACCTTCAAGTTAAGTTGGTGGATTTTGGGAGTTTCTTACGAGTATATCATACCAGTATATAAATTATTAATACCTTCTTAATCGGCAGAATATACTACACATATATCATGCTTTTATTCCATCTAATGCAAGTCATTTATACACATTATCTATATGGTATCCACCTCACATTTGTTTGGTATCATTCATGCATTTCACTCTAAGCTGCTAATAGCTGCCCAGTGCACTCTGCAGGTAATTTATGACAATTGCTTTCTAAGTGTAATTTTGTAGCCACAAGATTAATACACTAGACAAGTAATCATAATAATGATGATTGTAAGGTCTGTAACGGAGTTATGAATGGCCATCTGGTCAAATTCCAGCTTACATTTTACAAAATGGTGATACTTATATTAACTTGGGTATTATTGCATTCTAATACAATAACCGAGGGTGACCTGTGGCCAGAGGACATTGCCAACCTGGCGGCGGATCGACGGTCGTGGGGAAGACTTGTGGTCGACTGCTCCGCAGCCGGACGATGATGATGATGATGATGACAATAACTACATATGTATTATATATAATGATAGCAGGTGTTCCATATTATGGCCATTGTTGGTTATTCCATTGTTTCATCCCCAAGGGAGTCAAGAATTGTGTTTGGTGTGTCTTCTGTACATGTGTGCATGTCTGTGTATGTCTTCATGAATGTGTGTATGTGTGTGTCTATGTGTGCATTTGTGTGTGTCTGTGAGTGTGTGTGCATGTGTATGTGGGATGTGTGTGTCTTCGAGTATGTGTGTGTGTCACCATCAGCATGTCTGTGTGTGTGTGTGTCTGTGTGCACAATGCGTGTATGAGTGCATGTGTGTGTGTTTGTGTGTCTGAGTGTGTGCACAATTTGCGTGTCTTTGAATGTGTGTGTTTGTGTGTATGTGTCTGTGTAAATGTATGCACATGTGTATCTATAAGTGCACGTTTGTGTGTTTGTGTGTTTGTATGTGTGTGTGTCTGTGAGTGTGTGAACGTGTGAGTGTTTCTGTGATTCTCATAATCATATCAACAGACAGTTTACAGCAACACACTTAGTCTGAGTGCAGTGTACAGCACATCATCAGCCTGGTAGAGGCTTTTTTCAGGAATTCCCAGTTCAAGTTTAAATTTCTTGTTTGCCCTTGCCCAGGTGAGGACTCCTGCTGCCCCCCTCCCCCCTAAGGACCAGGCATCTCTTGCTCAGGAAGTGGAGATGCTGAGAATGAAAGAGGCGGGACTGAAGGAGCAGGTGGAGCGGCTTCAGCAGGAGTAGGTTTTCTGGTTCTATTCTACCAAATTGTAATTCACTATGTGTTAGATTTCATATTACATTATTTTTGTATACATTTTAAAGTAAAAAGCAACAAGTTTTCAATCAGTCTGAAACTGTGACCATGAAATCACACAAACTCTGTTAGATGAGTGAATGAAATAAGAAGCTGTGGATAGATTGTCATGACAATGAATTAAACTAGTGCTACACGTACAAAATGTATTCACAAACATTCAAACTTCTTTGCAAAAGGATAACATTTATGCACAACTATTTTATACAGCAATATTTTTTTTCAGAGGGTACCATGTCGATGAATGAGCACCAAAGGGGATTCTTAAGTAAACATTAATCACATTAATTACTGTTCATTTGAGGGTACCAGCAAATAATGACATTAATGAGAATATTGGGAACTATTTTTCCAGAGGTTACGATGAGGCTGACCTGCCTGAGTGCACCCGGATGCTGCACAGGTACAACGAGATGAAAGACGTGGGACAGATGCTGCTGGGCAGACTAGGTCAGCAGTTCTAGAACTTTCTTCTGTGTTTGTTCATTTGTTTATTACAATTTTTCATTTCGTACAATGGAGGGGGAAAAAGAAAGTGGAGATGTGATGAAGCTGAATAGGTGTGGTCTGTCTTTATTATCTTTTACCTATACCGTGGCGTCGGGTGGCGTAGTGGTAGGTCATTCGACTGTGAACCGGGAGACCCGGGTTCGATCCTGAGTCGTACCCGGGACATGTCTGAACATGCGCCCCGACGTTGTCCCCTTGGGAAAGACACTTTACACGACTTTCCTCACTCCACCCAGGTGTGAATGGGTACCTAACTTTGGTTGGGGAAAGCCTTATTGAGGTCACCTTGTGGCGCCGAATGGCAGCCGCACAGACCCTTGTGGCAGTGCCACAAAACTGTGGAACAAATATGTATCATAACATTGTGTATTATGTGTATTATTATGTGTACTATTACCATTTGTATCATCTGATTGTAAACCCTGCATCAATTCAGCACTATAAGGCTGCAATTGCACGGGTGATATTTGGCCAACAAACCATTTAATATTATTATTATTATTATTATTATCTTTTACCAGCCTTTCATTTTGAAACATTTTCCCCATTGCTGCTCTATTGAGATCGAAACGAAAGTGACCCAAGGTTTTGGTTTGAGTCTTCTGGGGGCTTGAGGCTGCAGTTTTTACATCTGCCACAAGGGGTCTCTGTAAAACAACCTCAGGGATTCCGAAGTACAGTGCTGTCAATCATTGCATGACCTAGAGTAACATGATGTTATGGATTTCAGCGTAGGAGCTCATCTGGACCTGTAAACTGTCTTTTAAAACCATTAAATATGCATGTACAATTAACATTTCTACTTAACAATTGAACATTCAATACTATTTCTGTCTCCTGTCCAGCTACCCTGGAAGGAGTGACCATGAGAGAGATGTACCAAAGGTTTGGGCTGGATCTGGAGGACTGAAGAAGTGGAACTCATCACAGCTGCAACTTTCTTACAGAAACATGAGTTTATTTCTGAAGTTCCGCTTCCTGGAATGACTGGACTTGGACACAGACATGTTTACATACCAGTAGACATGTCAGGGTAACAGCAAGGCATCCCTGATGTGTTGTTTTTGGAAGTTCTCCTTTCAGTCTGTTTGGCCCCAGAAAGTTCAGGCCCCTAGCTAGAATATTGTATGTTTAAAGTACAACTTAGCTTAAAGTGATGACTGCATAGCCCAGTGGCTTAAGTTGTTGCTATGCCAGAAAATTGAGACGATCAGTATTTAAATCCTGTCTTGCTGTTGTCTACCTGTCTGGCACCAAAGATATTGGAAAGGGATGTCGCAAGCCATTGCTACTAACAGTACATTGTACTTACCAAGAAAGGAAGGGAACTTTTCCTAGCTGAAAAGCTGTATGCAATAACGAAACAAAGAGCCGAGGCAATGACAGACATTTTGTAAAGTTTATTATTTGTGTTCCTTTACATGATATGGTGCATTGTAGAATATATATTCATGAATATTATACAAGAGAAAGTATTGGCATAGTGACAGAAGAGATAGATTACATAAAATCAAGACACAGACACCTCAAGAGTAATAATCAGGAATAATAACATTACAACAAAAACAAGAAAGCTGAACAACACAGATAAAGCCTGTATGTACAGCTTATTAAATGTAAATAAAACTTTGCTGTAGTTCACCCCAAAATTAGTTTTGAAGTCATGATTTTGCAACAATTTCCACAATTATTACAAATCTCAAAATCATAGTTTATAGTATTAGCTCACAATATGATCATCCTTTGGCAATTGTATTTAGCATATTTACATTTGTCTTAATTCCTTCAACCAGTGCTAATAGATTACTTGATAAAACTCATATAACAATGAGCGTAGTGTTAATGATACTATTGGTAATCACTTTTCATAATGACCACATAACTGATCACCTCCTATTAGTAATTATACTGAATGCAGATTAAGCTCCCTGGATTTCAAATATAATCATTTTAGGAAAAAGAACCAACAACTAAGTTTGGTGTGGCCCTAACACGTCATTGAAAAATAATATAACTACAATGTATGTACAGCAGCATTGAAAAGACTGGCATGTCAGATGCCTTAAGCTGGGCCCACCACAAGTTTCTTGTGGTCTTTCCCCCTTAAGACATCCAGTAGATGCTTGTCCAGTTAGTCTCGTACTAAGCTATGAAAAATAGTAGTGTATTTAAGCATGCAATATGCATTAAATATTGTAAACTAACTTCGGTGACAGGTGGTGCATACAACTGTGCAGTAAAATGAAACAAGCTTGAAGAAATTGTGTCAATCTCCACACTCGTGTGAGCTTGATTGTTCCAAACAATCTTGTTAAAATGTGACAATTGCAAACAAACAATATCAAACAGTAGCAGCATTGGCAGGAACACTATCATACAAAGTGCATTGTTCCCAGTTTTTTCAACAGTTTATAGCAAGCATACGGCCACAAGCAGAGGCAAATGCAAACCAAACATTCATGAAGACTGTCTCTCCCAAGTTTTGGGTACATTGTCAACAGTTTAAGTATTCTGACATACATAGGAATATATTCAATAGTCTGGTATGTATGTATGTCTCTGTGGCTACATGGTGTATGAAATGCTATAGCCATTAATTGAAAGCAGCAGTTTGGTCAAATTGTGCTATTCAAATACAAAGTAGGCTCAAATTCACCCTGAAAGTATGTAGACCAGTCCATGTAGGGACAAATTAAGACCTATGGATTGATTGATACATATGCCAAATCTCGCATTCTAAGGCCAAGACAAGATACACACTCAGATATTATTTTCCCTTTTTTTATGATGAAAGTATTTACTGGCATTTATACATAGATTAGTGAATTCCAACTTGTTGGCCATGATACTGCCTGCAGAGGCTTACTGAGGAGGTCCTCACCCCAATATTGACTCCCAAATGCTAGTCCACATTCCTGCAGAAGCAAGCAAAAGCACGACAAGTATGATACAGTTATTCTTTGCGGAGCCTACGACCACTCCGGGTGGATTGTGAAGTGCCTGGGCACGAATCCGTGTGGTGCGATGTACATGGCTCCCTTGTTCTCGACGCGACTGTTGGGCGGGTAGACGGGCATGTGGTGCCAGGTCTGATACTCCATCTTGTGGTGTCGTGTCTGCGGAGACAGGAGACGCCCCACCACGTACGGACCCAGCCTCGTGTGCCCCGCCGGCGCGGACTTACTGGTACCCAGCTTTATTGCAACTCCTGTTTTACCCCTGCGGAAAGATGGGACAGTCAAATGTTAGAGATGAAAAAAGATTAACATTTCGGTTACAGTCATTTCTGCTGACAGGTGACATCAGGTAAGATTTTCTTTTTCATTTGATCTGCCAATTATTGTTTCATTTGTATTCTTTCATGGACAATTTTTAAGATATTTAATCTAGTTTGTGTAGTATTTGATCCATTTTGTATTGAAAGGTATCCAATTTATATGTTTCATCTTTTCATTCATCCTTACATGAGATTTCATTCATCCTTACATGTACATAAGATTTCTATTCAGCTGTATTTGAGGGGAAAGGTCTACGCCTGATTCTTTACTTTTGTGACTACTGTAAAATGATAAATAGTATTAATACTCAAGTTATACTGCAGTTTCCTTACTTTGATGACTCCAGAGTCTTGAGTACCGCCTCCAGCCGGCTGCGTTTGGCGTGTCTGTCGGACGGATCGGTCGCCATCCCCGCCGGACCTCCCATTAGCTTCTGCCCTGCCAGGGACTTGAAGAACTCCATTGCCACTAACTTCTCTGGAGGGGAACAAGGAAGACGTGCGTATTGGTCACTGTATAGATGTCAAAGTTTAGAATTTTAACCAGTAGCAACCTACATTCGTTGGTCATTATGAGTGTTGATAATGGGTATCTAGAGGTAAAAAAATACTTCATTTTTGCTCATTTCTCCTCAGGATTTGAGAGGAACAGAGAACTAAGCCTCCGTCCTTCTCCGTTTGTCCTCTCTAGTCCTAACCTTGGTTTCGAGAACTCTATAAGCAGATATAGATAGGAAAATTGTAAGAATCTCTGCCCCATTTTACTTACAGCCTAACCCACAGGAAAATACAGCAGTCAGACAACATTACGTCAGCAAAGTCTCCAAACTGCAAATTTGCACAATCAACAGGGTTGATCTGTTCCCAGTTCTCTCGAGTTCTGACTTAGAAGTGTTGGCCACCAAGTTCTAGGTACCTGACCAATGGAAGGGCTGCTGTAAGGGTAAGAAGACTAGCCTGGGTACCATCCTGGTTAGTTTACATCCGCTCCCACAGTCGCTACCGACCAAGACTGTGGGAGCGGACGTAAACTAACCAGGATGGAACCCAGGCTATAAGAAGACACCACACTACACCACTAACCTCCCTCTGAAGCCCCCTTCATCCATTTCTCCACTGCGCTCTTGGCGCCCGGCTGCAGCGTCCTGTCCAGGACTTTACTGTTCCTGGCCTTCTCCGCCTCCATCAGGACCCGCTCCACGACAAGCTTGTCCTCCTCCGTCGCCTTCTCCAGCCAGCGCTTAGCCGCAGACCGCGTCCTGGGGTTCAGGGTCTCACTGATGGACTGTGGGGACATCAGTGAAAAGAAGTTGAACTTGACAATTCATATTTAATACTGTTTTTGGGGATACATTAAGCACTTTGACTGTAAATCTTGGAATGTTTGCAGGGGTTTTATTTTCACAGTGTTTGCTGTGACCTCTTACTGTGACATCAATCCTCTGCCCATATTTTTTTTTAAATTCTAACACAAACTTCAAACACGGAAAAAAGAGTGGGCTCCTTTCTCCTACAGTGAAATAAAACCACTGAAAAGGTAACAGAATTTACAGTATCTGTCATAAAGTGGTTTAATTATAACTGTCATTATTTTTGCGATGAAACGTTTTATCTTTCCCATGCACATAACTCACCTGAATTGGAGCCTTGTATTTCTTCTCTTTCTTCTTAATGATCAACTGTGGCTTCGTTCCATTCTCAATCTTAGGCACTGTGGAGACATAAGGCAAATGACACTGTCAATTTTACAAATAGAATAACATCAAGTCCCAAAGTTACAGAGAAGTGCTGATGTTTTCCCAACAAATGACGTAGTTCAATTGCCATATTTCTTTCAGTATGTACCTGATGTACCCTGATGTTACACTTCCTAGCCGTTATCAGGACCAACTACTTTGCTTGAGTACATTATAAGGTTTCTTCGAAGGCTCTATGTGAAAAAGGGAAGTGTTCCTTACAGGTACTTTCCCATGCCTTGTCCTTCTTGGGAGGAGGGTAGGTTTTGCTGAGGTAGTGAGCCGACTCCGCCTGTCTCTCATAGGCCTCGGACTGGAGCTGAAGGAACCAGAAAAAATTCAAGTTGTGCGAAACAAACAGATTTATCAAGTTCTTACTAAATACAGAACTCTGATACAGATGCCATGCAAGACCTAAAAGAGTTATATAATTATGTTAGACGTGCTTTTGCTTAAAAAAATGGGTTTGGCAAATTGATATTAATGTCTGTTCTGGTTTCACTTTTCAAGACTTTCAAACTATTTTGACTTAACTTTTCTATCAAGTTTTGTGGAACTCAAAAATGGTAAAATTTTGATTTCTAAACTGTAAAACAAACCTTAAAATTTGTTATCTGTGTAAAGAGAAAAATAGCATTGCTTGGTTTGGTAGAAGGAGTATTTTCCTGCAGGCCTCACATTTAGCTTGTGGTTGATGGGAGGACTGAAGTGGGTGGTGTCGGTACGCTCGTGCTGCTTCTTCTGAACAAACTGGACAGGAGACTTCTTCTGAACCTTCGCCACCTCGCTCAGGACATCGTTCTCTACTGGTTGTTCTGCAAGCACAAAATAAGGATATTCTAAATGTCAACTCACAGGATAGAGGCAAATGGTGAGCTGCCATCAAGCCTCAGCATCAGAATGCAAGCATGTCTAACCCTCGGAAGATGGGAAACAACAGACAATAAACTGGATAGTGAGTGTGAGTGAGTGTCAGACAAAGTTTAATTATTGCATTCA